>NC_143013.1:169128102-169428102 GCF_055824585.1 Amblyomma mixtum | reverse complement strand
AAGGACAACTCAACGGCCAGAAACTCAGCTACAAAAATAGGGGTATAGTCAGGGGCCCCAAATGAGTAGCTCCAATCAAGAGCCCTTGAGTAAATACCAATAGCGGCCTTTTCATTTTGCTGGGAGGCATCTGTATAGACGGCAATATGGTTAGGAAAATTGTCTAGGTACTCCTCTATGAGCCCATTTAACATATTGGCGGGCAGGTTCTTAGCATTCCTTGGGAGGGTGTTATCAAAGAAGACTGCCGTGTCAGCCCGCCTGTGGTTTACTAGTACTAAAGATCTCATTGAAACTGAAATATTTGACAGCAGGGTGTTAGTGAACACCACCTGAGGGAGCTTATACCGAGGCCAGGGAGTACCAAAGAAGAGAGTTGGGTTCGTTGTAAATATAGGGTTAGCCAATCCAGGAACAGGCTGCAAAGACCTTAAAAATGTCCGCACAGTGATAAGCTCAAACCGGGAATTGAGATCAGGTATTCGCGCCTCCAAGTACAACACAGCATTAGCTACTGATTTAGGCAGACCTAAGCACATGCGCAGAGCGCGTCGCTCCATAACAAACAGGGGTTCACGCTTGTACTTTGGGCACCCAGAAAAGAGAACGGAGCCGAATTCAAGGATTGGCCGTACATAGGACTTATAGAGAAGTAGTAGAGTGTCTCGTCGCATACCAAATTTTTTGTTGCTGATCCTCACCAACCGGCCAAGGGCACGCTCACCCTTAATCGCAATGCTTCTAATGTGTGGCGGCCAGTCTAAATGCGGGTCATATATTATACCCAAGTATTTTGTTGAATCAACTTGCGGGATGAGGATAGAGTGATACGACAGAGAGATGTAAAGAAGGGTTGCTTGTGGGAAAACAAGGACGGCACACTTGTTCACATTTCAAGTTAACTTTATGCTGTCTAGCCAAACTTCCAGAGCATTCAAATACTCTTGCAGTAATTGGTACAGGATATGAATGTCTTTGGCAGAAGCGAAAAAAGTAATATCATCCGCATACACATAAACTTTGACGGCTGGGTGAATGGGGATATCACGCATTAGTATGTTAAACAATAACGGAGAAAGAACGGAGCCTTGTGGGACACCTCTAGACTGGGCGTATGTTGTAGAAGTTAACGTACCCTTAGAACAAAAGAACGCTCTATTCTTTAAGAACTCTCCTATCCACGCAAAGAGGTACAAAGGAGGTTGTACATTAGCCAGCTTATGAAGCAAAATGCTGTGTTCAACGCTGTCGTAAGCCTTTGCAATATCTAAAGTAACCAGAGCTGATACCTCATTATGCCTCATAGCAACCTTAATACGGCTCTCCAAGTCTATGTGCGCGGTCCAAATCGAACACCCCCGGCGGAAGCCAATCTGTGCCTCGCTAAAACCTTGAAGACTCAGAATATGACTCGTGAGGCGGCTGAAGACTACCCGCTCTACAAGCTTAACCAAATTTGATGTGAGAGCAATCGGCCGAATATTGTCGAGATCAAAACCCTTCCCCTGCTCTTTCAGCAGTAAAATAATTTTCACTGCTTTCCAATTTTGTGGAATCCAGGCTTTTTCAAAAGACCAGTTCACAATCTGCAAGAGGTACAGGGCAAAGTCTTGCATTAGGATTTTAAGCATGCCAACTGTTACTCCGTCAATCCCAGGGGCAGCAGATTACAGGCAATTAACTACAGACGCTAAATCAAATACAGATACCTTAGTGAAGTCTCCACCCAAATGAAACGGGGTTGATGGAAAGGTAGTGCGAGCTCGAAAACGCACAGCAAGGCCTTGAGCTATGGACTCTAGTTTATCTTTTTCGTCTCGAGGTGGCAATACTGTGGACTGAGAAATGTGAGAAGAGGGCAGCACATGAGTACGTTCCATGAATCTATAAAGAGACTTCCGGTTGACAGGATTAGACAGATAGGTGTTCAGGCTGGCATTGTAATCATCCTTAGCCTTAGATATTGTTCTTTTAGAAGAGGCTGCAAAGAATTTGTAATTTATCCAGTTCTTTGGGCACTGGTTGTGCGTTAGACTCTTCCATGCAGCTTTCCTTTGACGATAGGCTTTTTCGCAGTCGTCATTCCACCAACTGGAAGGAGTCTTTTTTTCAACGCCTGACCGGACTGTAAAGACTGCTCGCCGAGAGGCGTCTAACACAGAATTTATTACTTGAGGGCCCCCGTCAGATTTATCGGAGGGGGCAACAGACGAGAGGGCCTCACCTAGGAGGTTCTTGAACAGTGTAGTATTTATAAATTTTTGTGGCGAACCAGTCGCCCTGACTGGACTGCACGCAATAGTGAAAGTGATTGGGGAGTGGTCACTGGACGTACCGCAGTCAACTGTACACCACGAAGATACCGCTGTACCATTAACTGCCAGCGTTAAATCAATAGCTGATCGAGTATTAGCCCTCATGTAAGTTATGGCGCGACTATTGTAACAGCACACGCCGTTTGCTGACATCCAAGACCAAAGTAATTTCCCGCTAAAGTCTCATCTGAAACCCCAAATTACATGAGAATTGAAGTCCCCAGCTAGAACTACTCGTCTGCTGTTGCGCAGTAACGCATCGAGCTCATCCGTCCTACGGACTCCTGCGGGGAAGTAGATATTTGCCACCGTAACAGGGGCGCACTGCGGAATAATGATTTCAACGGCAAGTATCTCACAATCAGGTCTCATAATTTTGTGAGACACTTTAGCACGATGATACAGTTTCGTTGAAATCAATGTTAGTAAGCCCCCACCCCTGCCGTTTGGGCGATCATTTCTAAAAACGGAGAAATTTTTAATTGCAAATGGGCGATTAGAATTGAGCCACGACTCCTGTATTAAAATAATGTCTGGACTATGTTTTAGTATAAGCTGCTCTAAATCGGGGAGAGAAGATGATATAGAGCGACAATTCCACTGGAGAACAGATATTCCCGCCATGATTATTGCTTTAAAAACGTAGCCACAACAGCCTCTTTCAACACATCTGTTTTCTTTGAAATTCCAGGCGAACTTTTCTTAGTCTTACCATGATGATGGTCAGATTTCGAAGGAGAAGAGGAAGCACGATGCTTCTGAGATGGAGTAGTCATTTCAACATCTGACTCACAAGCGTTAGAGAGGGGGACTTGGTCATAGTCATTTACACCCACGGACGTGGAGGCAGAAGGGGTGGTGGGCTGAATAGCAGCAGTGGCAGAGGAGGGAGGACAGGTAGACGAGTTGAGGTTACTTAAAGCCGATGAAGCAGCCTGCGCGGAAATGACCTGGGACAAGGCATCGCTGAACGTACTCATCATGCGGTCAAGTACGCCAGCAACAGCCTTCTCCACCGCAGCAACAACGGACTTACTTAAGGCTGCCTCCACATCAGCAGTGGTCGTGCGGGCAATACTTGCGTATGAGCACTGCCGTCTGTCAAGGCGGGCGTATGCATCAGCGCGCGAGCACCTGTCACGCTGAATAATGTCCAAGACGTTCTGCTCATCGGCACGCTTCGGGCAGGTGGGGTCGTCAGCTGTGTGATCAGAGTGGCAAAGACAGCAGCTAAGCGACTCAGAAGTGCAAATGTCGTGTGCATGATCACCGCCACAAACGCGACAGCGCGTTGCGGACTTGCAAGATTTGGCACTGTGACCGAACCGCCAGCAATTCTTACACTGTAAAGGGCGGGGCTGCAGTGGGTCTACACGGTACACAATAGGCCGAACTTTGATCTCGGACGGACAAGAGTACCCTGCAAATGTGGCAATAACCGACTCCGTTGGTGTTTGAGAGCCTCCAGCCTCTCTGCCGCAGCGGTAAACTGAAAGGATGCCAACACCGGCGTCATGAAAGTCTGCAAGAATTTCCCCTGGTGTAGCGGAAGGATCCACACCGCGGATAATTCCTTTTACGCAGGCTAGCTGCTCAGGAATGAATACCTTTACCGGTAGTGAGACGAAAGAGGTGCACTGCAGCAAATCGGCAACGCAATCCAAGTGAGCCGATTTGCATAGAATTCCTTTCTTGCCAAATGGTCGCACCTCCGAAATCTCAAGATAGTGGCTGGTGGCTGCCTTCAGCTGCTCCTGCATCAATCGAGAGTTTTTTATTTTAATTACACCATCTCCTACAGGGACCAGCGCCACAGGGGTTAGCTTGACACCGTTTTGACTAAAAGATGTTAGCGGCAGATTTTCAGCCGGTAAACTGGCGAACCAGGTTACCGGACCTGAGCCCGGAGAAGACATAGCCATGGCGGAGAACCTGCAAAGCCTTCGAACCTACATCCAAAGGGGGAAAGACCTGGCCAAACCCCCACTCGCGGAACGGCCTCACCAAAATTTGAAGACGGCCAGAAGACGCAGAGGCAGTCCGTGGAAGAGCAGCACCAACGGGGAGGAGAGGGAACAGCAGGACTCCGTGCAGCCGTGGCACACGATGCGCAGGGAGACAGGAGGTCGTTGTTCAGGGAGACGGACAACGGTCGAGCTAACGAGACGATCAGTGCAGTGCAGTGCAGTGGTATCTTCTTCCTCCTCTAGTCTCATCAATTTCCACCGGGAATGAGAAGTCGCCCGCCTGCCGGGGACCCGCTAATAACATAGGGCACTGCAGCAGGCCGGCTTTCCATCATCGATTTGCCCCGTCCCATTCCTGTTTTACCTCAACACACTAACCTGTGCACAACGTCCATCCCTCACGACAGACAGACTGGACTCACGACAGCCGTCAGGCCCATGGTGCTAACCACAGCCAATCTTTCTTTACTCACAGTTTAGCATATACTGACACCTGTTCTTTTAAAAACACAGGTACCGCAGCGCATGTAGTGTGCTCTTCACGCTTGATAAATCCATAAAAGACACGTGTGCGCCTTTTTCCAACCATCTCAACATCATCTCACTTCAGATCAGCTCCCCCCCTCCCCCCCCCCCCCCCCCCGCCCTCCCACGTCCACGCCATAGACCTTTACACAACCCCTAGTGGACAGAACTCCGTTCTATTCAAAATAGCGTCATCCCGCTCGACGCCCGAGATAATCTTGACAGTGCCCTTTATGCCCCGTCTTGGTCAGTCTGGTGATCCAGGGACTGTCAGAATGAACCGGTTCATCAGGTGGCCCACTACTTCCCCAACCTGGCTCCAGCAACCTCGTGGGCGAGCCCACCGACGAGTGACGAGGTGAATGTGTGCAAGCGCGACGTGAAGGTTTACTACCGCAGCTTCGGGATCTCACCCGCCTTTTGGCACCGCATACCTCCCACTTTGTCATCGAGTCCTACGTCCTACGAAAGTGCAAACCAATGTTCTTACCACTTTGTATATGTCTATCTCTGCCACTTTCTTCCAGATTCATCTTGTCCTAACTCTCCCTCCCTTTATACTAACCTGAAACACTGCCTTTTCCGTTGTCCCATCACCACTCAGTCTACCTATTATCCTGACCCTATGCCTTACTCTTGGCGTGCCTGGCAGAAGCCCTCCACACGGAAAATCAACTGGTTTTGGTTCGACGAGCCGACGACGACCTTGGCGCCTAATTCTGCATACAAATAAAGTTTATTACTACTACTACTATTTTCCTCTTCAGGGGTACGGGTGAACTGCTAATCATGATCTGAAAGTGCGTGCGGAAGACTTCACCCCATCCTTGTTCTAATTATTTCACTCTCGCGGTCCGGATCAGCGGTCACTACCTGCCCTACGCAGGTGTATTCCCTTACCCCTTCAAGTGCTTCGGTGCCTTCCGAGACTTTTTAACATCACTACAGATTTCTACATATTAAACTGCAGACTCTGTCTACTCCTCGTTACCCCCTCCCATGACCATGCGCCTTCCTTACCTGATAAAGGACTTTCAACTAAACTAAAATTTTAGCCCCACCTGTTTGCTTTGACTGTCTAGATCCTTGTTCATGCTTTGCAATTTCTTCCTTGAGTTAGCAAAGCAATATGAACAGCATATCAGTGATTAGTGACTTATTCTTCATTGATATTAACCCCAATTCTCAAGAATACTTTCTGTAAAGACGCCGTGAATAGTACAGGAGATGTCTTTCTCCTTGCCCAACGCCCTTCCTGACTGCCATTTCATCATTTTCCACGTGGACTGTGGTCGCCGTGCAACTTTATAGATATTTTCCACTACCTCTGCATATGCCTCTTCTACACTTTGGTAACGCGATGCCTGTGTGACTGCTGAGGCTTCAGCTCAATCGATCGCTTTCTCGTAATCTACGGACGCTATACAAATAAATATGATAGGTGTAACATTAAGAGACCGGAAGCGGGCAGAGTGGGTGAGAGAACAAACGCGAGTTGATTACATCCTAGTTGAAATCAAAAAGAAGAGGATGAAATGGGCTTGGGCAGGGCATGCAATGCGAAGGCAAGGTAACCACTGGTCCTTAAGGGTAACGGAGTGGATTCCAGGAGTAGGCAAGCGTAGCAAGGGGCGGCAGAAAGTCAGGTGGGCGGATGAGATTAAAAAGTTTGCGGGGATACGGTTGCTGGAACTGACAAAGGACAGGGTTAACTGGAGAGACATGGGAGATGCCTTTGCCCTGCAGTGGGCGCAGTCAGGCTGATGATGATATTTTGAATTGGTTACATTATGTGCATTTCTCTATTATGCGACTAATGATGAGAATGGGGCCCACTTGCCGAGTAATCCTTCCGAAAGCCAGCCTGGTCCTTTGGCTCAAGTTCAAATACTTTGGTCCAAGAAAGCTTTAATTCTGTTAGCGATTAATAGTCGCCCACGCATGCATCGCTAGCCATGTATTGTTCCGCAATCCTACTGGCCATCTGCAAAGAACGTTAAATCGGTGGTTAACTTAACACATTTGTTCATAGTTCAGTGTGGCTGCGTCAGAATTCCTGCAGCGAGCACAACGCATGACATAAATAACAGATGTGAGGCTTCGTCAACGTCTGTCCGCTCCTTTTTGTCTTTGTCCTACTAATTTGGCTGCGACCACCTTGAACTTTGCAAAGAGAGGCATAATCGTCGGCGTGATAAGTACAGTGGGCACATCAATCCATCGCACTGTACACCGACACACTCTTATCTATAGCAGATTTCATCCAACTGCCCTGCATGTACAACTTTCTGAAGAGACGGGACACTCTTCGTAGTACGCGTGAAGAAATTTTAGGATTCACATGTATACTCAACAGGAGGTGAGAACTTTGTCAAGCGGAATGCCGCTTTTTTTCTCCCCTGCTCCGTCCACTTCTGTTTGATGGAAATAAACTTATTACTTATTGCTTGCTTATTACTCTTCCCAAATGAGAAAGAGATACCTTTTATTTTCAACACAAGCCACTAAGGGTTTCATAAAAAATTCAAGGCATGATGTACTAGAAGTTATGGGAGATTCATATTGCGATACTCGTAATCCAGTCTTTCCTGCAGGGCATAGGGCGATGCTATATCTCTGGACTGCGGATACGTCCCGATCAGTCTCAGAGTCTGTGGCGTACCATTCTAGCAGTCATGCATAACAAGAGCTCCGAGTGCTTCCGATTCGCCATTTGTCTTCGCAATCAGCTGACTAGCCATAATACTTCTCCCTCCCTCCTCAGTCTTTTGGCTCTGGAATTCAGTCCATGTTCATTGAAATTTATGCACAGCGATAAGTCTATATTATGACAAGATAAGTGCATGCCTTCCCCTGTGCTTGCGTTCTCTCGGTCACGTTGGTGTGGTCTACGAAACTGTTTTGTGAGCCGTTAATTCGGTGCAGTTCTCTTTTCTCCATTTCGCAACTGAACTCTGCGGTACGGTTAAACTTCCATATTCTATACCCACTCTACAACACGCGCCAGTTCAGTCTACACCCCGCTGCCGGAAATCGAAATTTTGCCTTGAGGAAAACAAAATGGGAAAATTTCAGCTCATAGACACCACGCTTATGAGCGGTGCCGCAGCGAAGAACATTTCACTTCAATAACTTGTATTATTTCATTCAAGGGAAAGGAGGACGACCGTCAATCTCTTAAATTTAGATCTCACGCTTTTACTCACACACTTTACGATATGTAGTGTGTCGCTACATATCCTCGGGGAGTGGTTGTTGATTCTCAGAAGAGTCTTCAATTTCAAGGCTCAAGTGCACCGTTTTACTCGTGCTAATTCTCAGCAAGCTACGGCGCTCTTTCCGAGCATTACTTAAGATATGCACATGTGTGTGACGCACCACCGCTGTTTTTAATGGGGGACTTCTTTAATGGGCGCCACATCTGCGGCGCGCTACCAGAAGACGCAGCGCTCGACAGGGCGCATCGGTGAACCAACTGGACAGTCGAAGGCCTCGCCGAACTCTTCCATGTTCTTGAGCGGAACGTTGCAGCGATCCGACCAGGGCGCGTAACTGCGCGCGTGGCCCGCGCCGGCTCTGGCGCACCACTTCACGCATGACGAGATGAAAAACAGCTGCTCGGAGTCGTAGTCCAGCTCCTTCAGCCTCTCCTTTGCGCCGAGGTTCACGTACGTGTTGTAGGAGGACATCAGGCCCGCAAAATCGGCCATGTTCTCGGCGTCCGCTTCGACCTGCGGAAATCGGTGACGTAGCTCCTTAATACCCAACAGCTCTGGACAAAAGCATCTTTGAGCGGGAAATCACTGATGAACGCAATGTTTTCATATTTGAGATTTCACTATAACAATCAATATATCCGGAAATACCCAGACGGCAGTTTTGCTTTTTTTTGTTATTAACGTTTAAGGTGCCGTCAAAAACGTTCCCTACTAGTTTTATATGACATTTTTAAATCTTCGATGCGATCTTCGGAAACAATTGAATAGAAAGACATTGCTACACATCATAATAATGAACCATTACCTTCAACATTTCCATCAGAGTATCTGACATTTTTCCAATCTTCAAAATTTATGTCCTAAAATGTTGGACATGTTCAGACGTGGCTGCTTACACTGCCCGCAAAGTTAATCCGCTGTCGGTGCAAAGGTCGCGTCTATAAATTAGAATTATGTGTGCAGTCTGGCCGTTCTATTCGTCAGCAACGGCTGTTTATACATTAACTGCCATTATTTTCGAGCAGTGCTGGACCTCGCGAGTCGACTTGATTTCGACCAAGAGCGCAGGTATTCATTAATATTTTTTCTGATCTAAAAGTAGGTGCTGAAGGTTGACTTTTGATGGTTCCACTGCCTGTTGTCGTCATCATTGCTCTCGCTTCCTTCATAAGAAGATTGCTCTGAAAATGATCTTTCACTGCTTCATACAGCATCCACATCAATTTTAAAGAACAATCCTTATTTCGTACTCGCAAGGACCGCGCTTACTCCCTGGCGCGGCAATACGCGTGTACGCGAGAAAACAGGCAACTAAAACAGGAATAAATGCCAAGAAAAATACAAAAACATAGATCATCGCTTTAAAGGCTTCGGTAGTATGGTACTGCTGCCCATAGGCGTCGTACCGAAGGATTCGAAAGCCGACAAGGCAAGAGCAAGTACAAAAAAAAAACTAAACAGAATTTTTACCACATTCCAGAGAGGACGGATTTCATAGAAAACGACCACGAGCGGGCAGTGCTGTGGGACGGAGCACTCGCGCTAGGCCAGCTAACAGACAACGCGCCAACGGACGATTCTGCTGGACGTTGCTACCCATCGAATTAGTGCTTACGTACTAACAATATCGGCTAAGGTCCGTCAGCGAACGGTACCGTCGTTTCATTCACCGCAGAAGCGCTTTGCATTCGAGACCGTACACATGTGGGCGAACGAACTTCCAGCAGTCGACCCGCCCAACGCACTTTAGATATTGCTCTCAGCGCAGTGAAGTGCCCTACCTGCTCCGTTCCGTGCGATTTGCGGAGGCAGCCGAGGCGCTCGTTGTACATGTCCCGGGTAGTGGCCGACCACCAGTCACGCTGGCGTCCGTTCGCGTCCCAGTGGCTGCCTATGGGGTCGACGGCGTGCGTCAGCTCGTGGCCCACGGCGCCGCCCAGTCCTCCGTAGGTGAACGCCTTGAGCGCCGCCGTCGAGAACATGGGCATGCGCAGCACGCTGGCCGGTATGACGATTCGGTTGCGCATGTGCAGGTACATCGCGTTGGTGCTCCCCACGGAGTACCTGCAGTTAAAGAGGAAGCGGAAAGCTCACCATGGAGGAAGGAACTCAGGAGAGGCGGTTACGTCACATTTTTTGAAGCCGGCGCCCCCCTGCGTTCTCCCTACTTGGCCACCGTCCAAGCGCGCTTGCGCATGCGCCGCAGACAACGCAGCAGACGACGCTGCTCTGCCCAGCGTTCCTACTGGCTGCAACGGCGGCCAAATACTCCCAGTACTCCTTGCGAAAGCGCGTGACAGCCGGCACACTTTCTGGCGTGCAGTTCGCATAGCGAGGGTATTTCCCGAGCTTCACTTCCGCCTTGCTGAAATACGTTCCCACAGTTTCCTATCGGTCCGCCTGGTTGCTCTCCCAAGCATCCAAGTTACGAGGGAAAGCCGCAACTCGTGCTTGCAGGAGGCAGTGCAGCGGTTAGAAAGGGTGTAGGCTCAATCCGGTTGGTTTTGGCTGCCAAACTTGCTTTATTATATTCAGAATACTATTGCAGCGAGTTACACACCTTTGCAGTAATGCGTACGCTGGACCAAGACCTATCTCAATGAGTTACGAACTGAATGCTCGTCATCTGTATATGTGGTGCTATCGGTTGTGAACGCCACAAGTCACAAGCGCTTTTTTTGAACAGTTAGAGAAAACTTGTCATAAAATTGCGCATTTTTGATAACAAAACCTAGTTTTCAATTACATGTGCACTTGGACAAAACTAAACGGCGCAAGACGTCGAGAGGAATAGGTGTACCAACTGACTAGCGCAGCAGCCTAATGCTAAGCGATGTGGAGGAGTTGGTTTCTCCGCAGTGCATGGATGCTTCTTCAGCAGTGTAATCCCTTACAGTCAATTCAGGCGCGAGCGGTGGTGCAGGGAATACAAACGTGAACTTCTGGGAACCTGCACAGGAACTAAAATAACAGCTCCCCTCAAGCACTAACAGGGAACTGTAAACCAGACAGAGGGGTGGGTATTCGTGGATGACTATAAATACCAGCGACAACACCTCAAAATACGCATCAAAATACGCGTTAATGGTTGAGAAACCTGGATGTCAAAATTGAACTTTTTTTACTCGCCTCTCGATTAAACCCATTGAAGGCAAGACAATAAAAGACTGTGATCGTCGTTTTTAAGTCAGTTACAGCATGAAGGAACCGGGCATTTCTTTACATCACCGAAGTTTGCTCGCCGAAATGGTCGTCGGTAGTGGAGACATTTCTGTTTCCTTAAAGTTCTGTTTCCTTAAAGTATTCTTTTCTGCCTCACAAAAATGGCAAGTAGCCTCTTGTTCCTTAGCATGCGGTAATCTGTCGACACAGAGCAACTTAGCTGTGCCGAATCCGCCTTTTTAACAAGGCCGCCTGTTCCCGCTGCTCCACCGGTGGAAAATGAAATCGTGTGCTCATAGTGCGAGTGTGCAGTTCATGTTAGTCACAGGCGCATGCGACAGATGGCGGCAGCTTTCACGCACACGCCTGCCACTTAGCAGGCGCAGCTGGCTCCACATCGCGCCCGCGTTTCGCACGACCGCTTGCGTTCAACCAGTAAGGGACCAATTTTCGCCGCTTCCCAGAGGGTGCAAATCACATGAAAAAAGATGGACAGAGGTGCCTTTGCTTCTTGAAGTTTCTTTCGCTCTGCCGCTCGGCAAGGATTCGCCGCTCACCAGAAGCTGCTGTGGTTTTTCGTCATCCACTGAACAGTCAGCTTCATGGCCTCCTGCCAGGGCTTCACGAAGCTGCCCTGGACCTCCGGGTAGGAGGCGTAGACGCTGTCGATCTCCTTGCCGGAGCCGAAGTACGAAGGGTAGCCGACGTGCATGCGCATCGAGTGCACCTTGTTGATCGCAGTCTTCCTGGTCTCCTCGTCCAGCCATGTCGAAGAGTCGATTTCGTCGAGGACCGAGCGCCGGATGTGGTCCGCCATGCTCGTGGCAGCGTCCACGGTGCCCTGGGGCACCTCCGTGAAGAGGTACCAGGAGAGGAGAGGCACCTCCATCGCTCGCGCCACGGCACGCAGGCACATGTCTCTCGAAGATTCGGCGCTGTATTGGACAGCCATGTTGGGTGAGGAGAGGGGCACGAGAGTGCGAAGCACCTCCCAGGCGGTCAGCAGGCTGAGCCGCTCCTTGCCCAGCCTTTTGCAAAGACGCGCGAAGCGGGTCACGTCGGGCTGCTTCACCTGCGCCGCATCGGGACGACGTCAGCGAGCGGCCGATCATCACCCGCGCGAACAGAACGAATGCGAGGCTGATCGCCACGAGTCAGCCTCACATAGCTAACTGAGCACATAAAAACAAAAACGTGATGGGAACACAGCAAGCGTGCAACTACACACAGACGCGACGGAAGCTATGAAAATGGTTGGCTGTCTCTCTGACTGGGAGTCAAACATGTCCCTAAGCACTGGGCAGAGCTACAAAACTGCCAGGGCATACACTGAGCCTCCGTTTTACGCTCCCTCGAACCCTGCCTATAAAAAAAAAGAAAAAATCACCGAACGTTTACCCGTTTGGTAATACGATTTTCACCGACAACTTAGCTGTGCGGTATGCTTGTGTCATTCGATCGGAGTGTTTGCTAACTTTGAGTTGGGGCCTTACGTTGAGATTATGCTGTTAAACTCGCCCATTTTCTTTTCTTCAAATTTAAGCAGCGCTAACTTTTAAGACGAATACACAGAGGACATGACAGGACGGGCGCGGACTCCAACTATGTTTATTGAACACGTTTTCGTAGAACATATACGAAAAGACGACCGTGAGCGCATGCGCATCTTCGACTGACCACAGAAGGAAAGGCCAAGAAAACGGGACGGCGAGAAGAGTAAAGGGAGGTCGCTTTTTTCCTTCTCAATGAAGACAGCAAAGGTAGATTAAGGTGAGCAGAACACATTTCTTCCCTTATTTTCAGGCAATCTGAATTCGCTAGCATGCAGGGAAACAGAGGTGGCGCTGACTCATGTCGCCTCTTGCCTTGAAAAAAATGCTTCGGATAATTCCCGAGCTAATCTACGAGGGGCGTTCAATAAAGATTTTCCCTGACTCACTTCAACTTATTGCAGGATGCTGAAACTAGTGTAATGACTTAAGTCCCTATAGGTCACGTGCCAATGTGCAACTCTAAACTAATAACGGTCTTCTTTTCACAGGTGCTGAAGTGGTGTGAGGTGTGATAATGGATGCAGTGCAATACAGAGCAGTCATCAAGTTCCTGTACTTGAAAGGCCGCACTCCAAGGGAGACGTTCGATGAGGCAAAACAGGTTTATGGGGAGGATTCCCCATCATATGGTGTAGTGAAGAACTGGCATCGTCAATTCAAATGTGGTCGGGCTTTGGTGGAAACGGCTCCGATTGCAGGGCGACCTCACTCCTTTATCGATGAACACACCATCCAGCAAGTAGAGGCCGCCATTTTAGAAAATCGCCGCGTAACCGTTCGAGACCTAGCCCAAAATATCAAGATTAGTGTGGGATCCGTGGAAAAAAATCATTCAGAACGATCTTCACGTGCGTAAGGTATCCGCTCGCTGAGTTCCCCGGCTGCTCATACCTTTCCGAAAGCAGGAACGAGTCAAATGCTCCCAGCCTCTTTTCACCATGTGCCATGGAAACCAGGAGCACTTTTTCAACAGACTGATTGCACAGTATGAAAGCTGAGTCCATTACTATGATCCGGAGACTAATGTCCAGTCGGTGCAATCGAAGCACTTGGACTCACCGCCTCCAAAGAAAACACGCGCCCAGCCCTAGGCGGGCAAGGTCATGCTCACAGTCTTTTGGGACAAGCACGGAGTAGTCTTGATGGATTTCCTAGTAAAGGGCGCCAGGTTACTGGGGCATACTATGCTTAACTGCTGCGGAAATTGCGGGAGGTCATCAAAACCAAGAGGCGTGGCAAGCTCACCAAAGGTGTCCGCCTTCAGCAAGACAACGCCCCAGTTCAGAACTCGCATGTTGCCCAGATGGAAGCACGCTGCTGCGGCTTTCAAGTTCTACCGCATCCGCCTTATTCACCCGACCTCGCACCATCGTACTTCCACCTCTTTCCAACAATGAAGTCATATTTGAAGGGCAAGCGTTTTCCAGATGATGAGGCTCTGATTTCTGAAGTCACAATATGGCTTTTGGAGCAACCTGTCGACTTCTACAAGAGAGGTGTTTACAGCTGCATAAAAAGACGAGAGAAGTGTGTGTCCCTGGGTGGCACCTATGTAGAGAAGGTCTAATAAATCTGCGAAGTTTCGTTGCTCTCCGTCCAAAGGAAGTGGGTCAGGGGAAATCTTTATTGAACGACCCTCGTATCTTTGCTCCTGGTCAGAATTTTGATCTTGTCAAGCCGTGGCTCACAGTTCTGATCGTATAGGTCCTTGCAAGACCTCCCTTTACTCTTTCCCCTGTCCCGTTTTCTTGGCCTTTCCTTCTGTGGTCAGTCCTAGATGCGCCTGCGCTCACGGTTGTCTTTTCTTATATGTTTACGAAAATCGTGTTCAATAAACATAGTTGGAGTCAGCGCCCGTCCTGTCATGTCCTCTGTGTATTCGTCTTAAAAGTTAGCGCTGCTTAAATTTGAAGAAAAGAAAATGCATAACCAACCAGCCCCTCAGCCTGTGTTACTAAACTCGCCCATTATCGCACACGAAAGCTGTTCATGAGAATTCCTTTTGCGGAAAGCATTGGAGTAGCTAGGTGCAGTAACCGGTCATGGAGAAGGCTGTCATGTCTGTCTGTGCGGGTGGCGGGGAGGCGGGGAGGCGTTCGCGGTCATCGGCACCGGCAACGATGACGACGCTGCTATTTCGTCGAACGTGCCCTGTACGGCTATCGCTGCAAAAAAAAAGGGGGCCTCGGCAGTCGCCAATGCCGCCCTAAAAGCACAGCTACAGCTCTCACAACCTATATTTTCAGCGGCCAAGTGTAAAACAAACAAATTAAATTTTTAAAATCCTGCTTACGTAGTGGCGGCTAATATTTGCTCTGAAGCGTACTTGACGATACGCGTGAAAAGTGTTCACCGTGCGTTAGATTGGCGCCGACCAAGCCTGTGCATGCTGTTTTACTATCAATCGTCTCCTATGCAAGAGACATGGTGCTGGGCAGAAGCGCAGAGTCATACGCATATCTTTGTATATGCTTTCACACGATCCAATGGTGTCTGCATTTTCTGTTTGTTTAGTTTTAAGAATAACATTAAGTTATTACAGCAGAATTGCCGTATATACGCAAAAAAATCCATTTGACGCTAATATCTGCCGAGGTACCTGAGTCAAAAACGCCTGCATGACGCCGGACGGGGGCTCCGTCCCCTTCAAGCACATAGCACTTACCAGCACTTCGTCTTCAGCTCCGTACACATTGCCAGAGTATTTCGATATGAGATTCTCCCACGTGTCCTGGGATGTGCAAGGCGCCAGGTGGTTGAGATCTCGCGCTGAGTGAATCAATTCGCCGTTCTGGTCTCCCTGGTTCGACTGGACCAGGAGCTCCTCCATCGCCACGTTCTCGGCGTCGATTATGCTCTTGGCCGTGTTGGTGGCTTCGGGGCTCATCGGAGACAGTCCGAACGGGCCGAGGTGGCGCGAGTAGAAGCCGGACGCGGCCTCGCCCCGCTTGCCGAACCAGATGAGGTTGGCGGGGCTCAGGGCCAGCCTGAGGACGCGCTTGCCCCGTTGGAGCCGGGCCTCCACCAGGGACAGCTCCAGGAGGCTAGCCAGGTTGTAGTGGAAGAATAGCATGACCATCTTTTCCGCGGCATTGGCGCTGCTGTAACTGGTCGCCGTGAGGCCCGCGTCCTTCATGAACTGCGTTAGCGCGGCGCTGTCGTCCACGTCGCCAGTGCGAACGCGCGAGCAGGCGTCGTACAGCGCGGCCGCCTTCTGGGCGGCGCTCTGACCGCTGGACGGAATCGTGGCCCCCTTGAGCACGCTGGCCAGAGACTCGTACATCGCATCCTCCATCTGCACAAGCATCTGACCCGACGGGTGCTGGTAGTTGCCGCACACGAATCGGTAGAAGTCGTGGCACGGGTCTTCGTCCACCTTCATGATGGCCTTGAGCGTCTCGACGGCGCTAGTGCACTGGCTTCCCTGGCACAGCCGCTCATCCTTGGCATCAGCCGTCGAGGCGGAGTCGCTTCCGTCCTTGTTACTGGGCCAGAAGGACAGGTACAGGCCGAGCGCCGTCAAAACGCCCGCGAGCGTGACTACGATGACTGTGCACACAATGCCTTCCTTGGCATTGTTGGTCGTCTCTAAATCTGGCGAGTCAACGCGGGTTCGCGATGTGCCTAGTGTCTGCGCGAAATCAGAGAATGCATGCGCGCTGGTTATCCTAAATTTTCTGTACGGTTCTAGCTCAATCCAATACAGAATCTGAAACATACTCGGCAGTGAAACTATTCTGTACTCAGATTACGCGAAATATTTGCTAACGCATTCCCTGGTTCCTCGTGTTACAGCGACAGGGCTAAGCAACGCAGCGTCACCACCGTAATGCGTCGTAACATGGAAATCCAGCGCTGTCCTGCTGTCCGGTAGTATTGTTTAGGAGGGCTGATGATTGCTCGTATACTACAGAATTCTGCGTAGCCGTACGCAGAAAGATGGAGCTGTAGGGCCATGCCAACAAGGCGGGTCGCACGGTCGTGCAAAAAATGGGCACTACAACAAGAGCGCGCAGCTAGAGCCATCTTTCCCTCGCTCCTGGTGGAGCACAAGAATTGCAAGGTTGTTTTTGTATTCTTTTTTTTCAATTGCAGCTACCTGACAGTTGCGCAGGTAGCCTTTCGTGATTTCTGTCCTGGCCCACGTTACACATGCCTGCACTCAGAAAACGGGGCTGCCGAGAGGAGCAAGAAATTGTTTTTGCATTCGGCTCACTCATTTACACGGACAGCCTTGTTGCAAGGAGCTTATTATGGGCTGTCTTACTGCTATGTTTATATGGTGTGGCATCGTATGGTATGGTATGGTATGGTATGGTATGGTATGGTATGGTATGGTATGGTATGGTATGGTATGGTATGGTATGGTATGGTATGGTATGGTATGGCATGGTATGGTATGGTATGGTATGGTATGGTATGGTATGGTATGGTATACAGGGTTTGTCTGATAGCTGCTCATGGGACATGAGAGACTTGCGGACGGATCCTAATTACGACCATCTGGGTTTGTCGAACATGCACTGGCATCGCACAGCATACGGCGGTCTGCATTTCGCTTCCACCGAACGCGGTCGCAGCGGAAGGGTTTGGATCTCGGGACCTTGTGATCTGCTAGTGACCGCCAGTAGCAGGGGCACTAGGGCGGTGTGCTCCGCTCCGGGCATGTAAGTGAAGGTCATAGAACCGGCCCGACTTTCGTATTCGTTCTCCCAGTTGCAACCTTTCTCTAGCGCTGCTACAGACGTCCGAAGACCATGTCATCGGCGTCATGGGTGCGGTGTCCCTGACTGCAAATGGACCCTGTTGCGACGGGCAGTGGCTGGCCTAGCTGGCACCACCGATTAGGTCCGCTCACCGACATGGCCGATGGAGTAGGGCTGACGAAGCAGTGGAAGCTGCTGAGCCCCGAGGACGCCGGATGCCGTTGCTGTTCGTTGTCCTCGGTTTCGAAATTCCACGGTCGGCGGTCGTTCTGCACTGGCGCTGGTGAGCGGGCTCGCGGCACAACGGCGGGTGCTGCTCCGTGCTCTTCTTCTTCGGCTTTGCTCAGTGGCATGCGCGTGCCTGGCGTGAAGTTCAGCTAAGTGCAAGATGCACCAGAAAAAGAGACGTCGAAATAAAGCGCCGTTTTGCCCGGAAAGTACGGTCTCCCGAAAGGAAACTAATGTAAGATGACGTAAGTTGAACACGCGCTGAAACCTCACCTTTAAATTGTAAAGAAGGGCAGTTTTTCGAAACAGCCACAATTAAAAGATGTTTTCGCAAAAAAAAAGTCCAAGACTCTTTATGAACCGAACTACTGCAATTGGTTTTTACGGCTCTTGAAAAACTGATAAGAACTCATCTTACCATTGGTTGCGGGCACAAGATTAAAATAAAAAAAAAAGAAAGCGCAAAATATTGGCCTTTTCAGTGCACAAACTTACTCTAGTTCGCGTTGTACACAGTACGTTATTCTTTTTGAAAGCATCCGATGCGCCGAGACCGAGTGGTGTAACGCTGCCCCACACACATAATTATATCCTGACGTCGAACGTCAGCAGACGCCAATATGGCTTTCTTAGATCGAATGCAGCCGTTTGTTCTCTGAACGAACGCAAGGGCTAGTGTGTTTTTTTTTTCTAAGTGAACAGTATTTTGGTTTCATTTTCACTTCAGTTGGCATGCCGCTAGCGGCCAAAAGCGTAACTTAGTTCGCAGAAAAGCTATCGATCCCATGGCCTCAGGGCCGAAGGCAAGGACGAACGCTGAGCACGCTACGAAGAACGAGAAAGACAGGGCAGCTTAACGCAAAAACCGGCGAGGTACGCCTGACGCTATCTCCAGACAGAGAAGAAGCGGCTGATGGCGGAGTATTCCGAAGTAGCGAAACAACCAACGAGACCAAGCGGGAGAAGTCTGCCGTCCCTCCAGCAGAGAAGTGGCGTGTAGTATACCCGAGTACGGCTACCCCCATCTATGGCCCGTCCTAGAATCTGCTACACCTCTCATGCAATCCGCTCCATGTTCACACCTTACCCGGAAAACTGAAAATGAACTTAAATCAAAAGTGAAGATGACGCCACAGAGTGCGAACTAGTTCCCGGAGTGACGCATTTCGAAACCCGACACACCTGGGCCTTTATTTTTGTTACCCAGAAAAGTTTTTGCCATATAAACTGTGCTGCTGCACACATTTGGTCGTTCGAGTAGACCTTATTTCATTGGCGTCGTCAAGGGGGGGGGGGGGGGGGGGGGGGGGGGGGGGGGGGGGATTTCGGATGTATTTCATGCACTAGCAAAAAACTACACAGCTTGATTAGCACGCTTTGGTGATAGTAACTTTTCGCATTTTGCTTATTAGGTTAATCATTTGTTCAATAATAAAATTCAACGCATGTTCTTCAAGCCTAGCACTAATTTGCTGTTTCTAATTTTTGTTTAATGTGTGTAGTTTAGACAATAAATAGTGCTTTGGTTCTAACCTACCGCCTCCCGCATCCCCGGCCAGCAGTGCCCCCCCCCCCCCCCCCAGCAAAAATTCTGCGGACGCCCTTGCCTCACTTCGATAAGTTTCGACTACTCCTTTTCACGTCCGTCCGCTATTACACGGTTGCCCCTCTGATATTGAACACGATGACGACAAGCTTCGTGCCAGGGTGTCGAACTGGAATTTTTTCGGGTTCGGTTCGGGTTCGGGTTCACGCCTTTCTGGTTCTGTTCAGGGTTCGGCTCCGGAGCGACGTTCCGTTCTGGTTCGAACCGGTTCGGACCGCACCGAACCGGTTCAAAGGGGTTCAGACGAAAAAAAAATTGTGAACATACACCAGTTTCAATCAACCTTGTAATGTTCTTTGCTTTTCTGAATGGCATTGGTAGATAACATAAAAAATGCAACATTTGTTCAATGCGCGGTGTTCTCACTTTGCCCACTTTAATTTACTGTCTGCAGCAGAAAGACAATTTTATGGCAAGAGTCGCAAAATCAAATAAACTCAAAGTTAGTGTAAATCAGCTCTGTATACGCTAGAATCCATCGGATGAGGTACAAGTGGAGAAAAACTGGTGGATTTTGCATCTATTAAACCTTCCAGCTTCAGCAGTTTCGTAGGCTCCGTCGCGCGAGTAATAGGTCGCCCTTGAAGCTGGTCTCAGAGACGAATTTCTCCTACGTAGAGTACTTATGCGGGCGCCGTCAGGACCGCCGCATGCGCCCTCTACGTTACCGCACACGAATGAGAGAGGAAGATGTCCTGTATCGGCAGACGTACGCAGATAAGATGTCTTTCTGTCGCTCACAAACCTAGTTAACTCCCCCCCCCCCCCCCCCCCCTCTACCACATGGTAACCTCTGGGAGCATTATCTCTTCCCAACAGCCTTAGCACCTTAGAGCACCTGTACGGCATCTCCAGAAGGCAGGTGACATAGGTTGTCATCAGTCATTACTTCCTCTACCCATTTACGTGCAGCCTTACCTAGCCTATCTTGACATGGTTAATAGGCCACAAAAGCCTTTTTTTAGGCGTGAAACATGGACCCTGCGCGTCAGGACATGCATTCGCGCCAAGGGGACGTTTGTGCAGAGGTAAGTGAATTGATTGATGCGTTTGCAAGCAACGAGAAACTATTGAACAATGAAATTATTTGTGTTGTGATGCTATTGTCACGTAGTGGTGACTCCAGTCCTTCGAACAGGAAAACAACGAGGATGTCTTCCAAACGGAACTCTTTATTTGGGCTGACTTGCGCCCGCAAAGAACTGAATCACTCGGCGGCGGCGTAGCAACAAGCGTGCTCGGCGGTCGTCGAACAGAATGCCCGCCGCTGTCGGCCGTGCTCTTTTTAAAGCTGATAGCGAGCATTCGAGATAAAGCTTAGGAAGTTACTAGAACTTTTATAGAACCTTCTGGCGCAAACTAGAATCGGCTCCGTCCGGATGCGATCAATCGAGATAAATCTAGGCGCGCCTTGCGTCATAAACGAAGCGATAAAGCGGCTCGTCGGCAGCCTTGAAGCATGAACAAACAAATACTACAAACGAACGCTACAAAGATTCGCGGCATTACTCGATGCTTTAGAACATAATGCGGCTATAAACAATCAAAAACAGATTGCGCAAAAATAAACACCGAATGTGGAAACACGGCGTCCTCGTGCATGATATGGCTTTAGGCGTACGACATGGACTACTTCTGGTCATACGCGGCATCGCTGGGATGCAGTCATTTGGTCAGGAACGACTTCATAGTACAATTCACCTAGCCGACGAAGAACCTTGTACGGGCCGAAATAGCGGCGCAAAAGCTTTTCATTCAATCCTCGGCGGTGAATGGGCGTCCAAACCCACACTCGGTCTCCTGGCTTGAATTCCGCGTTGCGTCTTCGTAGGTTGTAGCGTCTGGAGTCGGTACGCTGCTGGTCTTTGATCCTTAATCGGCAAGTCTTCGGGCTTCTTCTGCGCGTTGAAGGTAAGCAGCGACGTCGACGTTATCTTCCTCGGTAACGTTCGGCAGCATGGCGTCCAGCGTGGTCGTGGCCTCCCTGCCATGGACGAGCCTAAAGGGAGTCATCTGGGTGGTCTCCTGCACTGCGGTGTTGTAGGCGAAGACTACGTAAGGCAAGATGACGTCCCAGGTCTTGTGTTCGGCATCGACATACATGGCGAGCATATCAGCGATGGTTTTGCTGAGGTGCTCGGTCAGTCCGTTGGTCTGCGGATGGTATGCAGTTGTTCTCCGGTGGCTTGTTTGGCTGTAATGGAGAATGGCTTGCGTCAGTTCGGCCGTGAATGCTGTTCCTCTGTCAGTGATGAGCACATCGCGGGCGCCGTGTCAATGTTCTCCACGAAAAATTTGGCGACTTCTGCTGCTGTTCCGTTCGGTAGGGCTTTTACCTCGGCGTAGCCGGTCAGGTAGTCGGCCGCTATAATGATCCACTTATTTCCACATGTTGATTTCGGGAAAGGGCCAAGGAAGTCCATGCCGATCTGCTGAAAGGGCCTTGAGGGGTGTTCAATGGGGTTCAGAAATCCTGCTGGTCGGGTTGTAGGGGTCTTTCGTCGCTGACAATCTCGGCAAATTTTCACATAATGTGCGACATCGGCAGACAGTCGGGGCCAGTAATACTTGTCTTGAATGCGGCGCAGGGTGCGAGAAAACCAAAGATGTCCAGCTGTCGGCTTGTCGTGTGAGGCCTGAAGAACTTCTCCGCGGAGACTTACAGGTACAACAAGGAGGTAGGCTGTCTTGTTCGCTGCAAAATTCTTCTTCACGAGGACATCGTTCTGTAAACAGAACGAAGACAATCCTCGCTTGAACGAGGCGGGGGGTGAAGAAACCTTACCTTCCAAGTATTCGATGTGGCATTTTATATCGGGGTCCGCGCGTTGGTTTGTACAAAAGAGTTGGAGCTGATGGGTCCCAGGAAGGCGTCCACATCGTCGTCCGGTGGTGGTGCATCTACAGGGGCTCGTGACAGGCAGTCGGCGTCAGAGTGCTTGCGTCCGGACTTGTAAACGACGGTTACATCAAACTCCTGGAGCCGCACGCTCCATCGAGGGAGGCGGCCGGAGGGGTCCTTCAAACTGGCGAGCCAGCACAGTGCGTGGTGATCGCTGACCACCTTGAACGGTCATCCGTACAGGTAGGGGCGGAATTTAGACGTAGCCCAGATGATGGCCAGGCACTCCTTCTCAGTTGTCGAATAATTAGCTTCGGCTTTGGACAGGGAACGGCTAGCGTACGCGATGACCTTCTCCACTCCGTCAATTTTCTGAACGAGGACAGCGCCTAGGCCCACACTACTTGTGTCGGTATGAATTTCAGTCTCGGTGTTTTCATCAAAATGTGCGAGGATCGGTGGGGACTGTAAACGGCGCTCATGTTCACATCATGGCACATCCGCCTTTGTCAGGGGGGTCAGTGGCGGCAATGCGCCAAAAGTTCTTCACGAAACATCGGTAATACGCGCACAGTCCGAGGAATCTGCGCACAGCTTTCTTATCGGCCAGTGGCGGAAACATTGCGACAGCAGCTGTTTTCTGCGGGTCTGGGCGTACTCCCTCCTTGCTAACAATGCGGCCCAGAAACAGCAGCTCTTCATAGGCAAAGTGGCACTTCTCTGCTTTCAAGGTTAGCCCGGACGATTTGATTGCATCTAGTACTGTCCGAAGCCTTTTTAGGTGTTCCTCAAAGTTCGAAGCGAAGACAACGACGTCATCTAAATGTACCAGACGAATCTGCCACTTCAGGCCTGGCAGCACTGTATCCATTACTCGCTGAAATGTGGCTGATGCGGAACAGAGTCCAAATGGCATTACCTTGAACTCGAAGAGGCCATCTGAAGTGATGAATGCGGTCTTCTCGCGATCTCTTTCATCGACCTCAATTTGCCAGTAGCCGCTCTTGAGGTCCATCGATGAGAAATACCTAGCGTTGCAGAGCCGGCCCAGTGTGTCGTCGATGCGAGGGAGGGGTAGACGTCCTTTTTTTGTGATGTTGTTCAAGCGCCGGTAATCAACGCAGAACCGAAGTGCACCGTCTTTCTTTCTCACTAGAACAACAGGTGCCGCCCAGGGGCTCTTTGAAGGCTTAATAACGTCGTCGCGTAGCATTTCTTCCACTTGGTTCCGTATGGCTTGTCGTTCTCGCGGCGACACCCGGTAGGGGCTCTGGCAGAGAGGTTGTGGGGACGCCTTCGTCCCCTGCGTTCGCTTTCCCTCAACGCACCCCACTGTTGTTAGCTGCCCCCCCGAAAAGCACTCCTCTCGGTTCGGTTACTGTAGCTAACAAGGGAGGGCGCTCGCGTCGCAGCGACACCAGCGCCACGGATGGCGTTTTGCTGCGCGCTCGCGGGGAGCGACGGGGCAGTGATGCCAACCCTAGGGATTTATCCCTAGATCTAGGGGTTTTTTCTTTGCTTCAGGGATCTAGCGTCTTTTTTGTGAAATCTAGGGATTTTGAGAGGCCGTAGAATTGCTACTCTAAGCGGCTTAATGGCAGGTGTATCTGATTATTTTGCCCTTGAAACAGAAAAAACTGAAAAATGCTAATTACTACTCCTTTATTTTTAGTATTCTGCCGAGCCGAGAGAGGGCGAAAGCAGTTCTGCAACGCGAAATTATCGGCTGCTGCACAGGGAGGAAAAACGAAACCATGTGAATTTCAAACTGTTCAACGTGCGTGCCATCTCTGGCGCTTCGAGTGACTGCTCCTCTACGAAAGACGAAGTTGAATTTTGACTTCTTGTGCCTGGATCAACGCGCTACGTTTACGCTCACCGCTTACCTTTACCAAAAAGTGCCACAATTGTTTGCATTCTCCACGTATGCTAGACCACTTGATTTAAACGCACTGTTCAACCAAAAAACACATTCAAACTCGTAAGGAATAACTTTCTGATTTTGTAATTACCAATCTTACGTCTGTATTATTGCTGTGGGACTATAACAAGATTACATTTTTGGTTATGTCAGTTTCTCGGGACGTCAATCCTTAGTAGCTCCAAAACTATTTGACGGTCTTTGATTGCGACTATGATTAATAAATAACTGTGCGGTGAGATATGCCATTTCACCGCTTCTGAATGTTCTCTATGAGGCGAGAACGGGTCTTTCATTATGCAAACATTTTCGTATTTCTGTGTGCCTCTTAAAACAATCCTTAAAATAACCCTTAATGGTGTCTGAATAAAATACTCTCATGTGTTGACGGGTCTTAGCAGAAAATGCCAGCTCTTTCAACTTGGTATCAACTGCATTTATTTTTCAAAGGGCTGGATAGGTTCTTTGCGCGTAAAGATAAGCCGGCTGCAGGAGCAGCTCAAAAGCCGGTGCGGTGAAACGGGAGTCGTCTGCGCGTGAGCGTCGTTGCTCACTATCTCTCTCTCCAGTGATCACACGTCTCTGTAAAAGCTGGCGCCATCTGTGGGCCCTCTATGTAAGGTAAATCTACAAAAAAAAGTGCAATTGTGGCTAACACGCTTTTATTTATGTCTGACAAAATGTATAACCAATGGACGAAACAGTGATCTGCGCTGAGACTTTGTTAAAGCTCAAATGGTCGCATTAACAATTAAACAATTATAGGCTAGGGATTTTTCTTCAATCTAGGGATTTTTGGAGCTTCAATCTAGGGAGAAAACGTTGACCTGAGTTGGCATCACTGCGACGGGGTCTCTTCTGCTCGGCATCGGGAAGCGAGCAGACGTTTCGCTCGCAGCTTCGCTCTTCGTCGACGGGCGCCTCTCGGTCGGAACTTACTCCCGCCGAGCCCGTCCCGCTCGACCTCGGAGTTCCCTTTGCCCTACCGTGGGCGGACGTTCGCTCGTAGCCGTGCTGGTGAGTCGGACATCCTAGATTCCTCAGTGTATTTTGTTGCTAGCTGGCGTTATTGTTGCTATAGCAATAAATGCCTTGTTTGTGTCAGCCAGTGTGTCGTTCCTTTGTTCCCGTAGAGCACGGCCCGCCGTGGTCGGCGTGCGCTCAGTAGCGTACGCGACCACGGGGTGGGGTCCGCGCGGTTTTGAACTGAGTCAGCCGCGCTTAAACGGGGAGAACGTGTTTATCTCCCCGATTCCAATCCCACAAGGTCGGCCGTGCTGGTCGGTTATAATGCGATGCTTGGCAATCGGCGTTTGTCGGACTTTCGGCGATGACGAGAAGCACGCGCTTTAGCTTCGAAGGAGATTGCGGATCTGGTCTTGTCTGTTCCGGGGCAGGGCTGGATTTATGTCGTAAGTGGGCGAGTGCTCTTGGTCAGGCGAATCTGCGGATGGGTCGGAGAGGGCGAAGAAGTCTCGTACGTCGGATATTTTGTCGAAGAAAGCAATCCTCGTTCCTTTGTTAATGTGCCGCTATTCTTCGCTAAAGCTAGTCAACAGTACTTCGGCTTGGCCTTTGCGGAAATGTGCGATGCCTCTTGCGATGCCGATTAGTCGGTCGAGAAGCAACTGCATGTTCCCCTCGATAATGGCTTCAGTGTCACTCGTTTCTGTGACGCCAACGATGACGATGACGCTTGAGCGGGGTGGGACACTCACTTGTTCCTCCAGGACACTAAGCGCAACGTGATGTTCCGGAGTTCTCGTCGACGAGATGGCCTAGTCCGTAGAGAGTGTGATCATCTTGGATCGCAGGTCGATTATCGCTTGATGCTCATTAAGGAAATCCATGCCCAAGATCACTTCGCGGGAACATTGCCGTAGCACTGCGAAGGTCGCGGGATAGGTATGTTCCTTGAGAGTCACTCGCGCTGTGCATCGTCCTGATGGCGTAATGAGGTGGCCCCCTGCGGTGCGAATTTGTGGGCCGTCCCAAGCGGTCGTTACTTTCCGCAGTTGCGCAGCGAATGGTCCGCTCATCACCGAATAATCGGCTCCTGCGTCGACTAGAGCGGTGACTTTCGGCCGTCGATAACCACTTCTAAGTCGGATGTCCTGGCTCTGGAGTTACACGTCGTCCTCGGCGTCGGGTTACGGCTTCGTCGGGTATGTGAATCGTGGGTGGGGCGTGTAGTCGGAGCTTTTCTTGATGGCGGCGTAGTTTTGAAGGCGGTTTGCGTCGTGGCCGAGGTTGTTGTATGCGTCGTCGGTGTATTAGGTGCGGCGTCTTCATACGGCGTGGTCGCTGGAGGATCTTCGTCGTTTCGTCGGCAAGCAACCTGACCTCCACAGGTCGCTTTGATTAGTTTCCCCTACGGGGGCAAGGGGACCTTCCTCGGACAGCCGCGGCGTAGCTGCGGCTTGGTGATGCAAATCGTGCGGTGGACGGCGACGGGTGGCGGGAAAGACGGCTTGAAAACACGTATTCCCCACTGCGAAGGTAGTCGTCGATTTCTCGTGGTCGCTGGCCGGGGAGCGGTCGAGGGGCGTCGACGGCGAAACCTCGCAGGCCGATGCGCCTGTACGGGCAGTGGCGAAGTACATGACCGGCGGCTTCGCCGAAATGGAAGCACAGCGGGCGGTTGTTAGAAGTCCTCTAGACGTCGTACTTCCCGGCACTTGGGCGTCGTTCGTAGACTGGGCGGGCGGGGGCAGAGATGCGGCGTTCGGGAACAGCTGGTTCACGGAATGCGTAGTGCAGCAGCGTAGGTTAAGGCTGGAGCTTCAGCATGAGGCGAAGATGACGGAGTGCCAAGCGCATGCTGCATTTCTTCGCGTACAATTTCCTCAATGGTCGCTACTTGAGGCTGGTTGGAAGACGGTAGCAGGCGACGCAGCTCTTCTCGTACAATTTCGCGGATAACATCCCGCAGGTTGCCTCCGAATGCTGTGCCATCCGAGAGGGCAGTCGAGGTCACCTAGGGCTGTCGAGGAAACTGACGGGCTCGTGCTTCCAAGGTTCTCTCAATGGCGGTTGCTTCACTAGTGAATTCCGCGACCGTCTTGGGTGGGTTGCGGGTCAGGCCACCGAAAAGTGCCTCTTTAGCACCACGCATCAAAAGTTCCACCTTCTTCTCCTCCGCCATGTCAGGATCGACTCGTCGAAAGAGGCGCTTCATATCTTCTACATATGCGGTCACTGACTCGTTCGGGTGTTGGATGCGTGACTGTAGGAGAAGCTGAGCTCTTTCTTTCTTGATGTTGCTCGTGAAGGCTTTCAGGAACTCCCGTTTGAACAATTCCCACGTCGCTAGAGAAGCTTCGTTGTTTTCGAAACAAATTCTCGCTGGTCCTTCCAAGGCGAAGAAAACATGGCTCATTTTAGTCTGGTCGTCCCAACTGTTGAACACGGCGACACGCTCAAACTGCTCCAACCATTCCTCGGGATCCTCGCCCGGTGAAGCGTTGAACGTGGGCGGCAGTCGGGGCTGGTGTAAAATAATGGGCGCTGGTGTCGTAGCCATGCCTGAAGTCTAAATTGAGGGGTCCTTCTTCGTTCGCGTGCGGTCCGGTAGCAGTCCGAATTCTTGTGGACACCTCTGGAGACGACGGCTGCTTCGCCCTTCGCCTGCGGGGGGGGATGGCTTCTGCGGCTCTTGCGTGACCTTCTTCGAGACGGCTCGGGCTGCTCTGACGGCTCCCAGGGGGTGAGGGCGACAGGGACATCCGTTAGCACCTCCACCAGATGTCACGTAGTGGTGACTGCAGTCCTTCGAACAGGAAAACAACGAGGATGTCTTCGAAACGGAACTCTTTATTTGGGCTGACTTGCGCTTGCAAAGAACTGAATCACTCGGCGGCGGCGTAGCAACAAGCGTGCTCGGTGGTCGTCGAACAGAATGCCCGCCGCTGTCGGCCGTGCTCTTTTCAAAGCTGATAGGGAACATTCGAGATAAAGCTTAGGAAGTTACTAGAACCTTCTGGCAAAAAACTAGCATCGGCTCCGTCCGGATGCGATCAATCGAGATAAATCTAGGCGCGTCTTTCGTCACAAACGAAGCGATAAAGCGGCGCGTCGGCAGCCTTGAAGCATGAACAAACAAATACTACAAACGAACGCTACAAAGATTCGCTGAGCTATGTTCATTTGGGACATACTTCAGCATACTGTCACGTTGTAGTGACGGCAGTCCAGCGGTCAGGAAGACACCAGCAAGACTTGGGCTGGCTTGCGCCCGCAAAAGGACTGAATCACTCGGCGGCGGCGTAAGTAACAAACGTGCTCGTCAGTCGTCGAACTAAGAATGCCCGCTGCTCGCGGCATCGTTCAATTTAAAGCCGGGAAGGAAACTTCGAGATAACAGGTAAAGATCATCTAGAGTAATCTGGAAACACGTAGATGCAGCTCGGCATGGCTGTGATCAATCGAGATTAGTCTGGTCGTTTCTCGCGTCACGAACACAAATGATAACACCCCTTTCCTGCGGCCTTGCGCGAACGAACGGACACTACAATGATACGTGGCAATACTCTTAAAAAAGAAAATGGAGATCATGCCTTACGCTATAGTAATTGTGCTCGTGATGAAAGATTCCGGAATTCCGTGCTAACTTTTCGTGCTAATAGGACTATTTTTTGGGTGGCAAAGCTGCCTTATGGATAAACACCCACAATCGCCGCGTTCAAAGAAGTCACTGTTAAGAAAACCGTGAATTTTAGTGCAGGTGGTCTACGCTGCTCAAGTTCAACCTCCTGAGTAGTCCTTTCTTGACATGTGCACCTTCCGGAATTTTGATGTGCGTGCGGAGGAAGGGAGGGATGGCGGCCTGAGGACGTATGGCGAGATTGCTGAATTCGACCCAATCAAGTAAGGTACGAGGAGGGTCAGGGAGATTCTTGATATTTCATACGACAACAATAAAAAACACTAAGGACGGTTACGATTCTTTTTAATGCGAAATTTAAGCACAGCTCTGTCGGTGTCTCATGCTCTGTAAGCTCATTGTTTTGCTTTGCTGAACCGTTTGCACGTCTGGCGACAATATTAGTTCTATAGTAGCATTAGTTGATGAAGAAGATGGTGTGCATTGCACAGCGCGCGAGAATGTGTATATTAGTCCGATAGCAGCATTAGCTGAAGAAGACCGTGAATTTTAGTGCAGGTGGTATACGCTGCTCAAGTTCAACCTCCTGAGTAGTTGTCCTTTCTTGACATGTGCACCTTCCGGAATTTTGATGTGCGTGCGGAGGAAGGGAGGGATGGCGGCCTGAGTACGTATGGACGACTGCGGGGTAGCGGCTGAGTACCTGGCGGTGTTGTGCTAGCTTGCCCAAATTCTCCTTCTTGTTTTCTGTGCCTGCTCCTGTTATAGGGTGATTGGGCGCCGGACGACGGCTTAATGTCTACCTCTTCTCCCAGCCGCGGGTTTTCCCCTTTGTCGGCCTCTCTTCCGCAGCACCAGCTCCCAATCGATGTCATTTTTCGCAATGGAGTAACCAGCATTCCTGTGGCTTTAGTTCCTGCCGATGGAGGCACGATTCGTCTGAACAACCCGGCAGCAGTGCAGGTGGCCCTTCAGACTACATCGTCTGACTACATGCGAATCACAGATGTGCGGCAGTTCGGCAGGGGTGGGATATTGCGCTGGTCACCGGACAAGGACTGTGTCGCAGACCTTTTGAAGTGTACCTCCTTCGCCAACCACCCGGTGAGCGCATTTATTCCGCCTCATCTAGCATGTTTCAATGGCTTAGTCAGAGGTGTTGATTCTCGATTGAGCCCTTCGGAAACGCTGGAGAACCTCTCGTCTGCGGGCGTCATTGCGGTCCATCGTTGCAGCAGAATGGTAGAGCCTGCCAATCGGGTTTACGGTGCGGTGCATGCGGCGAAAGCCATGCTAGAGAAGAATGCCCTGAACAGCATGAAAACTCTTGTCTGTGTGGTGGTGCCCACTCTGCCAACTGTCCTGCACGAGCTCAAGAAGTGCAAGTTCTAGAGATAATACGTAGATAAACGCCGATGCACGCGACGAGAGGCCTTTGCCGCAGTCAAATAAAGAGCCTCATGTTATTCTAGTGCGGCTGCCAAATGTCCACCTGTAATGGACGCCTCTTGGACACGAGCAATTACCGCTGCGGTTGAAAAAGCAGTGGCGAATGCAATGGAACGTATTATGGAAACTGTATCCACGTGCATTTCACAGATAGTAGCTACCCAGATGACTAATCTACTGCAGGTGCACGCCGCTCCGCTCTTGTCCTCTATGGTTTCGGCTGCTCCTCCACCATCTGCGGACATCAGTTAGCGCTCCACAGGGCCAAAGTAAACACGAGCGACAAACGACTCCTGAAAAATCTCTCCCGAACAGCGTTATGGACGCATCCTCTGGTGAATGTGTTGAGATTTAATTTCATACCCGCGCCCAAAAACGAAGTGGGTCTCCTTTGAGTCCGTCTCGTCACCAGTCCAAGTCCAAGAAAAGTCATGCAAATCAAAATCCTAAGACCAGGATTCTTGAAGCGGCAGTTGCCGGTGCAGCACTCCCGCCAAGATAGGGTCGCTAAGTGTTCTCCAGTGGAATTGCCGATCTATATTCTCAGCTTCAACAGATTTAATATGCCTATGCAATCAACTTGAACCGGATGTAATTGCGTTACAGGAAACATGGCTTACTACAGATATTAATTATCATCTCAAACATTACCATTCGTTCCGGCTAGACAGGTCTTCTCGAGGGGAGGGTTGTTAGTGCTGATTTCTTTAAAGTTTTGTCACAGGGCCTTCATTTCTTTTCAGTATGCGGACAATCAGTGCGAAATACTTGCGGTTGATCTCAATATCCCAGGTCAACAGCCCTTTTACTGTAGCTAGCGCATATTTCTCTTCAGGTGTGCATGACACTCGGCCCCTTGACTCACTCATGTCTAGCAGCAGATCTCAGGTTTTATTAGTTGGGGATTTCAATTCACACCACGTGACATTGGGGTTTAAAACAGATTGTTTGGGCTCTAGACTATTTGATTGGGTTTGCAACAACAACATAGTCTGCAACATTTCAGGAATGCCTTCATTTGTACGTGGTCTATGCCGCTCTGTGTTAGACTTAACTTTTTCCTCCCCAGGAGTCTCTGTCACGTCTTGGGCGCCTGTTGACTGCGCGACAAACAGTGATCATCTACCGATTAGTTTCAAGGTTGCGTGTAAATTAACTCATCCCGAACGACAACAGCGCTCCCTGATAAGTTACGGTCGCTTTAAATACACTCTCAAATCAGCTCTCACAATCTATTAGGACCGAAACACCACGACTAGTTCTGAATGCAAAGCTACATATATATGCACAATGTTGGAACGAGCAAGGCAAAAGTCTCAATTCATTGTCACTGGATCCAAGGATACAATCACCAAGGATACAATCACCAATCACCAAGACCAGGAATGCAGAGTGCACGCGTGCCTATAGACGGCGGAAAGCAGCCTGGAAGAAACTCCTCCTAAATCAATGCCCGAAAAATTGGTTGGAATATAAATATGTCGCAGCAACATTTAAGCGCACTATCTCCCGCGCGAAGGAGGAGTATATTACAAGTCATTATGATTTTCTTTCTCAGTCAGGAAATAAACGGGCCTTGTTTAATTTTATGAGGAGAAGGAAAGTGATTCCACCGGCTGTCAATATTGAATCCCTCGTTCAATCCCCTGCTGACATCGCTAAGGCCTTAGAGGGAATTGCGAGTGGCCTAGAACGTCGATTTACATCTGCACTTCGTTCTCCACCTACATTCACATGCATCTCAAGTGATTTCATTGAGGTCACTACGCCTGAGCTTTCGCAAATTGTTGTACGCCTATCACAGCGGCTCCTGGTCCCGATAAGGTCACTACATCTATGATTAAAATTTTGTTTACCGAATCTCCTGAAGACCTATTGGCTCTGGTTAACCATTTCCTTAAAGGTCCATGGATACCCCATGAGTGGCGTCTTGCGGAAATAGTTCCACTACTTAAAAAACAAGGGGAGGGTTTCACTTCTGACAACATAAACCCGATTTCATTAACATCGAATTTAATGAAATTGGTGGAACGGGTCCTGCTTCGTCGTATCATGTATTTCATTTCTGCAAATGATATCTTGAATCCTTGTAAAATTGGTTTCAGGCCGGGCTGTTCGATTTGGTGTGCTCATACTGACCTTGAGAGCCGTATTAAATTAGCTCGCAGCACTATATAGCAGTTTGCCGCGCTTGTCACTCTGGATATCAGCAAAGACTACGACAGCGTCGAGTACTCGACGCTGTTACGCAGATTACAGGACCTTAATTTCCCAAACTATTTCGTAGCCTGGACCTTTGCTTTCCTGGAAAACAGAGAATTTTATTGCTGTCGAAATGGTGTTTCTTCTACGAAATTTCGACCGACAAGAGGTGTACCGCAAGGCTCAGTTCTTTCCCCTGTTCTTTTTAACATCTTTCTAAGCTCCATTCCATGCATCCATAATGTGACAACTTACGTGTACGCTGACGACATCGCATTTTTTGCTTCTGCAAAAGATTCACTCTGTATCAAATCTTGCAGGATTACCTCAATATTCTTGATGTCACAAAATTCGGCGCATTTTTGAAACAAAGAAAAACACCGCGCGCACGGCGTCTCGCCAGCGCGAGCCGAACGGGGGAGAAGGAAAACCCCGCTGAGCGCGTGACTCTCTCTCCCCTCCACCACCGCTCACCGACACGGCGTGCGCCGAGGGAATGAGTCATCCATGCCGAAGATTTCTCTCGAACATCCGAGTCGCTTCTACCGCTGACCGGGGGAAAAGGGGGTAGCCTTGCGTGCGCTAAGACATGTTCCCCTCATCTGCACTTGCACGTCGGCGAAGGCGCCACGCCAGAACACGCTCGCACCTTCGAGATGCGACCTCCGACCTCTGACCAATGGGGACGCGCGGCCGGTGAGAAGAGGGAAGGGAGACAGCACTGCCGATGATGAGTGTATGTGCGCGCCTACTCTGGCGCGTAGAATAAACAGACGTGGAAGCGAGCCTATAAAAGAAGGACGTTGACCGCTGACAGATCAGTCCGGACCTTCGTTTAAGCTTCATCGAAGCGCGCCCGTTCGACTCCCGCGAAAAACACCCCTCGGCCAGCATCGGACCAACCAGGCAACGTTCGCCAGTCTGCGGGACGGCATCGTCGTGGAACACTGGTCGTCGGACTGCTGCAGTGCCCGGTGTTAGGGGTAACGAGCCGAACTCTGGTGACTGACCTTGGTGTCGGCGGCTCGCACTGCGATGAATCGGAGTCAAATCCGTGTTCATAGACAGCCTTCGGGGCACGTAGATGTTGGAAAGCACCCAGCACCTCCACCAAAAATGTAACGAGGACAGGACTGGCACAGATCATAGTTTCAGCGAAGTTTAGCGCACAGCATAGAACTCACAAGATGGCTGTCCGAACCACACACACACTTCGTCTTCGTCCACCGACACATGCACACTTCGTCTTCATCGTCGGCGCGCTCCCATGCGCACGCGCCAATATGTTCCACAGGAGTTCCTGTTTCACGGTATCGTATGCACCGCTTATGTCCAGAAAGGGTAAATACACAGGTCCGTTTTCCGCCTTAGCTATTTCTATGCATTGGGTAAGCACGAACAGGCTATCACCTAAGCGCCTACCCCTTCTGAACCCATTCTGAAGTTCTCCGAGTATCCTATTACCTTCTACCCATGACTGCATTTTTAATTTCACCAACTGCATTGCAGGCCTGTATAAACAGCTGTTATCGTAATCGGTCGGAAGGATTTTGCGTTCATCTTATCTCCTTTCCCTTTATAAATCAGATTCATTTTACTCTGTCTCCAGCTGTGCGGAATTTGCTTATTTGTTATGACTGTCTCCAGTGCTTTTATCAGCGTTTCCTTGCTTCTTGGGCCAAGTTCATTAATCAGCTTAATTGGAATATCATCTATCCCTGCGGATGTGGACTTAGGAATATTTGTTTCTGCCTTTTTTCAGTTAAGACAAGTCAGTTCTATAGCTGTTCTCTATTGTGCTGTCTTGCGTTGCTCCTTCACTAGGGGAGATTACCCTGTTGTCGTTGCTAAAAGACGCAGCTATTGACGTAATGTAGTTCACAGCATCGTCTCCCTCTAAACATTTTCCCTCAGCATCTTTAATCTGTTCCTACTTTCCTAGATTTGTTTTACCCAACCAGCTTATATGGGTCCAGAATTTTCTTGGCCCCCCTTTATTAGCATCGCGAACTTCTGCCAGCCATTGATCAGAGGACTGCTTCATTTTAGCCTGGACGAGGACCTGAACTTTCTGTTTGTTTTGTTGGTAAGACTCCCAGTTTTGGCCTATTTCCTCTTCAGGCAACTGCGCCCTCTTTGCTTCTCTGTGTTCCCTTGAAGCCGCCCGTCGTTGTTCGACGGCCTCCTTTATTTCCATATTGCACCAGCTTCGTGGCTTCCTCTTTCCTCTCCAGCGGTTTACTCCTTTGGCTTGTTTCATTCTTGTTCTGATGAGTAGTTCTAACTGATTATAATCCCACTTTTCCATGGGGCGTTTCTCGATTGCGTCCTCTATGTCGGCTGCTATTAGTGCTATTTGTTCGTCGTTTAATTTTGCACTGTCTTTTTGACTTCGCTGCGTTCCTCTTTTGATCAGGTTTCCCAACTGTGGACTAATACGTTTATGATCACTTCCTAGGCTGTACTTCCCCTCTTCGTCTATTTCCATTATTGCGAGCTTGCTATAGATGCCCTGCGACATTAGACAGTATAAGTCAATGGTTGTCTGCCTGTTACGGGATTCCCACATGATTCGTCCATCACATTTAGTTTCTCTATTGACAATAACTAGGTTGTTCCGCTCACAGAAGTCTAGCATTAACTTCCCGTTACAATCTGTGTATTCATCCAGATAATCGATGTGGCCATTCGTGTCTCCAAGCAGAATAATATCAGCACCTTCTCCAAACTGCTTTATATCGTCATTGAAGCACTTCCCAGGATTCCGGCCCATGCGCCTCGGAAAACCGGTCGCGCCATCTCGCGACAGCCGGCGGAGCGGCGGCGCGTAACTGAATGGCGATGAAAAATTAAAAAATCAATATCTCGTCACGCATAACAGTTACAAGCGAGCTCTGACGCTGAGGGGTTAAATACCTCATAAAGTTTCTTTTAATAAAGTTTCATCACTTTTTCTCATCGCGTTTACCCTGCGCGATGAGATATGGTCGCATGAAGCCTATGACGAGGTCGCGAAAAAAAACCCACTTGTCCTCACTTGATCACTCGCCGCTGCCCTGATTTACAATATATCAGCCTGCTCTAGGAGCTTTAGGTAGCGAAATGTCCCATCTTTTAATAGATGTAAAGTATTTTTTTTACGTTCGAAAGAGGCAAATTTTTTCCCTGGCTATTTTTCTATTCATCATGCATTCTCAGCACCGGCAAGAAACGTGTGGCGCCCTCTCTCGGTGCGTTTGGCTAGGCGCACGTCTACGCATTTTTTGCTTGCTTTAGGGAGATCAAGTCATGCCGTTTGAATGCACGCTTTTATCGAAAAGGACCCCATCGGATGTTGGCACACAAACATGGGCCGCTACAAGAAAGCGCTCGCCATGTATGGGTATTAGAGAGGATTATAAGGAAACTCTGGGGCTTGACAGGTACATTTACTATTGCAAGCGCATACAGTGGCTATCTGAGGATGAGTGATAGTGGAATTGCGTGCTCATTAACAATACAAAGCCACGGTACTTAGGTATTAGTGAATTAATCGCTACATCTTAAAGCTCAATAGCTCTTCGAAAGTTTAGGCGATGTGGTCAAAATGCAGCAGGATGCGTTGATGTCAGTGTACCTCTGTAGTCTCTTTATTGAATATAAAGCCATTTCTGTAGGAGTACAAGCCCAATCAAGCCGAATTCGCTTGGCTTCCTAGTGTACTCCTGTCATCTGTAGATATATGTTGCAAGTAGCGCAGGTTTCAATGCAAGGAGCCTGGTGCTCCATTTCGTGCTTGTTTCACTTACTCATTGTGCGCATTAGGCAATTTGTCCAGTGTAACAATTCGTAGTGGGGTAATTCACAGCATTTCTTCTAGGTTGTTAAAGTGCCTCCAATTATTCGATCGTTCGCCGTCGCTAAGGGCTTTGCCATTGCCGTAATCGCTGCGAATTTCCTCATTCATGTCAAAAGTGTGTGCAAACTATGAAGCGATAAAGAAAAGTTCATAGAACGGCATGTTGTGAACTATTCTGACAAATTTGCCATTTGCTGTGCAGGAAGATACGACTTTTCCCAAAGCTGCAACCCAGAGGTATATCCAAGTTAAATTTTATGATTATAATTTCCATTTAAGTGAGAAGTAAACGCCAGCCAAATAAGTTCTTGTAGGCTAACACGACGTTTCAAAACTGGCTCTGTTTCTGCTTTAAGGCGGCAGCTGGGCGCTCCATCCGGGCCACTTGCGCAATGCGCCGCTCACGCTGTCCATTAGCGACAGGACGCTACGTACACGCGGCCTTGAATATGCAGTGAATTTGCGCGTGTTGTAAATGTGCACAACAATGCTTAGGCACTAGCTCGCGAGCGGCGCGAACATGATACTTTTTTGTATTTTGTAAATTGTGTACAAAGCTTCCCCGTCTTTTCCGGCGGTCGCTTTTTCTCTGTACTTTTCCTCGCTATCCTCTCCCTGTGACTTTAATTCCGCCGGCTGCAGCTCTCGTGCTTTCTTTTTGTATTTTTTGTCAGTAAACCATTACTACTACTTCTTGAAAGTGCGACTGCGGGCGCGTTGCGGAGGCTTCTTTAAGCCCACATAAGGTCGACCGCAGGGTCACGGAGCTTAAACCGTGGATGTAGAAAAGGGAGTGGTTCCCAGGGAACATTCAACATTCTCCTCCGTCATGACTCAAGTAGAAGGCTTCTGCGCAGTTTGGTTCTGTTTCCAGCACAATAGTTCCGTCAAAGTTACCCCTGTGGTGGCATAGTTGAAACTTGGTTCAGCGCAAAAGACGCTGGCATGGTGGCATGGCTGGGAAGTACGGCCACTGCGCGAGCGTCGAAAAGAGGCATGCATCTCCATGCTCGTGGTGCTGGCTCGCTCCCCCTCGCGAGCCGACAGAAAAAATGTCAAGCCGTGAACAAAAGATGGTCAGGGAGCTGCAAGGTTTCCGAGAAAGTTTGGGGGAGCCTGAAAGAGTTTTACGCCGTGAAGAAGAGTCCCCGAGAGCCCCACTGTCCTCCAATTGTTGTAAACCGGACCCCGCTTCCGACGCGCGTGCTAGCGCCCGTGCGCAGGCGCCGATATCTGGCACTGTCGGATGCGAGCGTCGTGGACGCGCTGGGCGGCGGCAGACGCGTCGCGCATGCGCACACCTTCGTCGAGACCGCGACCTATTTTCCGACGAAGACGGCGTGCGTACAAGGCACTAGCCACGGTCCGGCTTCTTTTCTTTCACCCCAGCAAAGAAGGGAGCGAGTAGGGGAGCCACACAATCAGTGCGCCCTAAACAGGCTGGGTGACAAAAGAATAAAGAGAATCTCAGCCGGGGCCCCGAAAAGCTGGGTTCACGTGAGGGGAGTACACACAAAATAGACAATGGGGGGGTGAAGGCATCTCTCTCCCGAAACAGGAAGGAGGAATGTAAGTGGAGGAGGAGGAGCTCAACTTCATGCGGCGCGTGGTGGCAGATTTGTGAACTAGGGGCGCATGAACCAAAATCCTGGCCATAGATCTTTGTTTTTTTGCCTGCATTTATGCCCTGCCCCTAAATGAACTACCCCTAGCCATGTCATTTTACCAGCAATTGTACCTGATACCCAGACATGTTCTTAGCAAGTTTATTTTATTCTTTGCCAATTTGTTCCCTGATGTATCAGCATAACTACTCCTCCTCCCTTCTTCTCCGTTGTTCGGTTGCACCCTTCCCAGACATAGTCATCGATTAAAGGCGGGTCTTCTAGGTCTCTCAGATGTATCTCGCATAGAGCGTACACATCTACTTCTTCGTCCTTTAACTGCTGTTCTGTTTCTAGCTATTTCGCTCTCTTTCTACCCCCTTGCATGTTTACCCCTGTCACACGGGCATTTCGAAGGCCCTCGAATCGATAGTCTATCGACTCGAAGGCGATCGAGCGCTGCTACACGGTGTTAAGAACGGGCCCACAAGCCCTGGGCTGGAACCAGTGTTGAAGACGGAGGGGTCCTGGAGATGACTAACTCGTTTAGCCCCACAGGTACCGGCTCCGAATGACGTTGTCGGACTGCGATATCGAGGAAACTGTACAGAAGGGTTTATTCTACATATTTACAGAAGAGAATCGAATGCAATCCAATGCTCCGATCACACAACAACATCCCGTTAAATACGGTTCGCGTTCCCTAGATCCCTGACTGGGGAACTTGGTTCGAATAACGTTGTCCAATCGGATGGGCCATTGATGACGCCGGCGGTACCACCCACGGCACGGGGCGGTGCTGAAGCTCTCGCTCTCTCACAGCTCGGGGGATGAGAAGGGGAAGACAGTCATCAAACACAGATGCGCCACCTTGACCACTGCCGCAAGTATTCTGTGCGTTGCCTCCGTGGGAAAGCAGAATCCCGCAGTCTTCTCGCAGGTGGTTGAACCTTCTCGAACTCCCCCGCCGGATGGCCGAAGCACGAGACCCATTCGACACAGCGTCTTTCAATTAGCAGCCTCGCTCAGCGTGACCTTGCGTAGCATCATCCAGTCCGGTGACCCGAAGGTCGACTCGGCCAACGTATACCGCTGCTTCCGCCGTGCTGCTGTGCATCTCTGCTTTCACTGTTGCCGCTGCTGTCGCCGCATCTTTGCCTAACGACGACACTCGTCTGACAGTAATTTCTCCCAGGTCCGTGGGACACAGCGTCCTTCGATCGGTTCGGTGATTTGGAGAGCAACAGCCCCGGCCGTCGTCGTCTATGCTTCTGCCGCCGGCGCCAGGCCTCGTCATATCCCTTGCTTTGCGATGAGTCACACCCGGCTCCAGGACCACGTTCTCCACTCTTAACAACGGCCAGTTTGAACCCATCGAGTCAATAGTCTATCGAGTCGACGGAGCAGCCCGGAACTCGAGATTTCGAGGGCTAGATGGACGGACGGACGGACGGACGGACGGATGGACGGATGGACAGATGGACAGATGGACGGATGGACGGATGGATGGATGGATGGATGGATGGATGGATGGATGGATGGACGGACGGACGGACGGACGGACGGACGGACGGACGGATGGATGGATGGATGGATGGATGGATGGATAGGAGCGCCCCCTTTGAAACGGGGTGGTGGCAATTGCCACCATGCTCAGCTTTTCTTTCTATATTATTTTTTTGTTTACTGTGTTGGCAATTCTCATTAAGATTCTCCATCACCTTTGCCTAGGTTTCCCACAATTCTAACCTTATGCCGCATCTCTGCTTTTCAGCCACCAATCCTCCAATCGCTTTTTGCTGACTTCCACTGCAGATTTATTTACATGACCATTGTTATCTTTAAACCCTAGGGCCTCAGAAAGAGTGACTGTGCCTGCATCGACATCCGGATGGATACCATCACATTTGATTATGAGGTGTTCAATTGTTTCCACAGATCTACCACACACTGCACATGTGTCATCTTCTTCGTTAAATTTCTTTTTGTAGCTGCGCGTTCTAAGACACCCTGATCTAGCTTCAAAAAGTAGGGCACTGCCTCTTGAGTTATCATAGAAAAATTCTTTCCTGATCTGCCTTTTCCAGAATCGATATAGTTCTACACTATGTTTCTTTTCCATTGAATTCATCCAATTTTTAACTTCCGCGTTTTAAACCTGTCGTTTAATGCTCTTTCTTTCTCCGTCCTCATGACCGGCATATTTACTGGTTAGTTTTCTAGTTCTTTTCCGCCACTGTGAGTCAACGTTCTTTCTGTATAAATATTTAAATACCTTAGCTGCCCATCTGTTATCGTCCAATTTCCTCAGGCGTTCTTCATATAGTATTTTACTCTTAGCTTCCCGTGCTTCGAACGATGCCCAGCCCATATCCCCTTGTACTGCCTCGTTTGTGGTTTTGCCGTGGGCACCTAGTGCTTATCTTCCAACAGCTCTCTGATTTACGTCTAATCTCGACTGAACTTCTGCCCTTAAGCACAGAACCGCATTGCCGAAAGTAAGTCCCGGCACCATTATTCCTTTCCAAATACCTCTTAGTACTTCATATTTGTTGTACCCCCATAATGCCCTATGTTTCATTATCCCGGCGTCTCTTCGTCCTTTTGCCCTTAGAGCCTGTTCATGCTTTTCCGTGTATATCAGCCCTTCGTTTAGCCATATCCCGAGGTATTTGTATTCGGCCACTTTGGGTATTTCGTGGCCTTGTATGTAAGCACCTGATCAGTTGTATCGTTAAAAATCATCACACCTGATTTAGTTGCGCTAAAACTGAATCCTAGAGCGTCTCCTTCGTCTCCACAGCAATTAACCAAAGTTTGTAAATCTTCCTGGCTATCTGCTAACAGTACAATATCGTCCGCATACATTAAACCCGGGAGTCGCTGCTCAACTACATTTCCGCCTAATCTGTACGATAGATTATAACCCAGATTATATATATATATATATATATATATATATATATATATATATATATATATATATATATATATATATCTAATCAATTTTCTAATCAATTAGCTTTAAGCGATAACATATTCAGTAATATTCTGAATTGATCAGCACCACAAAATAAATAAATTAAAAAAAAAAAAAAAAATCCCCTGTGCCCCTTGGTTTCTGTGGCTGTTGGCTTCTTTCATATATATATATATATATATATATATATATATATATATATATGTATGTATACTTTCTTCTAGCCTTCTTTCCATATTTATCACGTAAAGCATGAACAGCAGCGGTGATAGAGGACAACCTTGCCTTAATCATCTGTGCACCCCCACAGTTGTGGTACTTTTTTTCCCTTTTGCGTGACATCAGTATCTCCTAGCGGTAGGAGCGGGAGTTAAGCCGCCGGCGGAGGCTGCGCGTCCGCAAGCGAGCGCACTAGGCCCCAGCGTTCACAGCTGTTGTGACGTCATATCACGTGGTGCGCCGATGAAGGTCAAGTGGTAGCTACGCCGTACCTAAATCTCAAAGCAGCAGAGAGGAACAAGATCGACGCTCTCATAAGGAAGTGCGTCAAGAAAGCTCTAGGCCTGCCCATGTGCACATCCTCGGAAAAACTCCTATCACTGGGCATACATAACACGCTTACAGAGCTTGCAGAAGCAGTCCATACATCACAGCTAGAGAGACTCAGCATAACACATGCCGGAAGAGCCACACTAGCCAAAGTCGGACTCAAAACAGATAGGGGAGCTAGACAGAGGGAGGATATCGACATGGAGATTAGGAGCAATCTCAGGATTCCCCCCTTACCCAAGAACATGCACCCAGAAATAAACAAGGAAAGAAGACAAAAACGGGCACAGGTGATAGACCGCATCTACGGTGACAAGCCTGAGGAGGAGGTCGCCTACGTAGACGCAGCGGGTGATATACATAGTCAGTACACGACCGTCGCGGTAGTGAACGGAGCGGGTAGCCTCATTACGGCCGCAACCGTCTTAGGGACAAACACTGAGACGGCGGAGGAGGTCGCAATAGCACTAGCTTGCGTCGGTTCCAAAGCTAAATACGTCATAAGCGACAGCAAAGCTGCAGTCCAAAATTTTAGTAGAGGGAGAGTCTCTCCCCTCGCTGCCAAAATTTTAAGACAAGCGACATTGAATAGAACAATCAATATAATCTGGACCCCCGCGCACGAATCTGTCCGTGGCAACGAGGCGGCCCACGAGGTGGCTCGAGATCTCTACCACCGAGCTGCACACGACGGTCCACCGCTCGTAGATCACGGGAGAGAAGGGCGACTAATTTCCTGTCAGGAAGTTACAGAATATTATAGACAACATCGCAGGTACTTTCCCCCGCCTAGCATAACACTCAACAATCAACAGGCGGTGGCGTGGAGGCGTCTACAAACAGATGTCTACCCACACCCAATTCTATGCAAACATTTAATTCCTGAAATAGAAGACGATAAATGCAAGAAGTGCGGAGCGAGAGGGTCCCTCGACCACATAATATGGGAGTGTAGCCAATCCCCAGGCAGGGCGAAGAACATTAATAGTAGAGACGCCTGGGAGACCTTGCTCCGGAGCTCGGACCCTGAGCTCCAGCTCACCGCCGTCCGACTGGCTGAAGAGGCCGCCGGGATACAAGAGATCCCGGCCAGCATCTGACGCGACTACCCCATGCGGCCGGATCTCTCCTGATCCTCCTCCCTCAACTGAGGGTATGGGACAGGGGAGGTCTGGGTGAGGTAGTCTCATTCTGTTGGACAATAAATGTTTTTCACTTCACTTCACTACGCGGCCGTGTGCGGCGCAGCAAGGAAGAGCTCGGTTGTGCGAGTAATATGCTTCGCATAAAATGGAACCGTGGAGGCGCGAGCGGCGGGTTTTATGCGAAGCATATTACAATAGGTAACCCAAGCCCTTCGTGACGGTCACACGCCGTGCACACCACGTGACACAATGACGTCACGACAGATGAGAGACGGGGCTCCAACTCGTGCCGTCGCTGCGGTTGCACGCCGTGCAGACCACGTGGTATGGTGACGTCACACCACGTGACACAATGACGTCACGACAGATGAGAGCCGGGGCTCCAAGGAAGAGAACTTGCGTCTGGTGGTGTGGCGGGTGTGCTCTGCATGAGCTCCCGCGAACTTGATCGACAACGGAGGATATTGAAGGCGGAGGACTCTGAGACTTCAAGAGCCGTTTGCCGGAGCAACGGAGCAAGTTTTTGATGGTAGGCCCGTTTTCATGATTTTATCGCCATTTCTGTGCGGCCTCGTAGGAGCCGAGCGCTAAGCCTAGCGTTCGACCAACCATCGCAACGTGGTCGGGGACTCCCCGACGCACGCAAGATACCGGAGCTGGCCGAGGTGGCAATTGATGAGAAGGAACGAGAGGAGGATTGCGTCGAGATGACGGCGCCAGAAGATGAAGCAGAAAAGTCAGGTTTTCAAACCGGCTGGTTTAAACGAGAAGGCAAAAGGTATATACCGTATGAAGATGGCGGCAACAGAAATGCGCAGCAGCAACCTAGCCTAGGAAAATTCAAGCCCAAACTAGGGAAGAAGCTGGCGGAGAAAGCGGTGGAAAAGAAAATAATAGACCTACCAAAAGGCGCTATAAAGCTGCTCCTCAGACCGAGCGGTGGCATAACGGCGACGTGGGGGAACGTGGAAGAATTTGAAGTTGCGAGCGCACTAGCGCAAGAAGCAGGGGTGGATCCGAAGGTGCTTATGAAGGAAGACGTGGTCTCGATAAATATGACACAACAAACCATCTTCGTTGCATCAGCAAGCGAGGACAGGGCTGTGAAGTACCAAGACGCCAAGAAACTGACAATCAGAGGGAAGACGGTGAAAGTAAACAACCATGCACCGATGCCGGCCGGCGCGGGCAAGGGAGTCATACACGGAATTCCTATGAGCATGAGTATGGAGCTAATCAGGAAAACATTGGACTGTGACGCGAACCCGCCGATATTGGGCGTATGGAGACTCGGGGACTCCGGCTCCCTGCTGATTCTCTTCGAGGGAAGCGAGGTGCCTTGGCGGGTGAAGTGTCTGGGATCTTTCAAGAAATGCTGGTTGTACAAGAAGAAGCTAGAAGTGTGCGTGACATGCGGCCTACTGGGACACAGAGCTGATGTATGCCCAGACCCGAAAAAACTGAAGTGCCGAGGCTGCGGCAAGGAGAATCCGGAACAGGGACACACGTGCATCCCCGTATGCCAGCTGTGCGGGGGAGCCCACATGCTGGGCGACAGCAAGTGTAGGAAGATGTATAAGAAGCCGTTCGTGGCGACGAAAGACGCAACTAGACGAGAAGATGGGAAAGACGGAGCAGCGCAGGCCAAGGACGGGCCCAAGGGAAGGTCCAGATCCGGGACGCCCTCGAGATCCGAGTCCGGGGCGAGACTCACGGACAAGAAGGAGTTCCCGAGCCTGCCGTCCAGGGAGGACCCGAGACTACCCAAGACGGGGCCCGAGGAAACGGCGGTAAGCTTCGCGAGCAAGGTCACCCAGGCTAACCCAGAAACAGTAGTGATGAGGAAGGAAAATGCAGAGTTGAAGGCGATGATAGGGAAACAAGAGGCAGAATTAAAGAGGCAAGGAACGGAAATTGCGGAGCTGAGGAAAATTATAGAAGAATTAGTAAACAATAAGCCGAGGCCGGTGGCGCCTCCCACGCAAGCGGCAGCGCGAAAATTGCCGGAGGCGACACCGGAGATAGAAGAAGCAGACGAGAAAATGGATACGGAGGTGGTTAGACCCACTTCGATAAAGCGAAAGGCGCCCGAGACCGACCCCCTTGTGACGCTGGAGAGGAAGCTAACGTGTAAATTTGGAAGCAACATTGATAGGCTGGAAACGCAGATGCAGGAAGTGAATGTAAGGTTAAACGCTCTAGGGGACATTAAGGGTTCAGTGGACAAGATCCTAGCGGCATTAAACGGCCTCACTGAGAGGATGGCGAATATGGAGAGTGTAGCTTTTTCCAACAATGGACAGGAATCAAAGTAAGAAAGAGAACGCCACCATTTGGCAATGGAATTGCCGAGGGTACCGACGGAAGCGAGCGCTATTACAGCACCACGTGCAACATGTAGAAGACAAACCAATTGTTATAGCGCTGCAGGAAACTGGGGGAAATCAGGTAAAACTGGCCGGATACCAAAGTTTCTATAGCGATAGGGGTGAAAAATGCAGAGTGGCCACGCTGGTGAAAAGGAATATAGTAACCCTAGAGCACGAAGTGAGTACGGGGGACATAGAAGCGGTAATGCTAGAAATGATTACGGGACGCAAGAGAGCAAAAAGCATATTTCTGCTTAACATCTACAGCAACCCGAAGCAGAAGAAAATGAAATTCGGAACGATATTTAGAAAAGCCATCAAAGTGGCCGGCCAGAGCCCGTTGATGATCGTGGGGGACTTTAACGCGGCACACCAGGAATGGGGGTACGCGAGGCAAGATCCGAAGGGCAGACATCTCCTTGAGGAGTCCCAAAATCTCGTACTTGCCTTGCATACCGACCCATGTGCGCCTACTAGAGTAGGTAGCAGTGTAAGTAGAGACACCGCGCCGGACCTCACCTTCAGTAAAAATGCAGGCAGGGTAGAATGGGCAAACACCAGAGAAAATCTGGGTAGTGACCACTTCATCGTAGCTACAAAGCTGGGAGAAGGAATCAAGCTACGGAAACTCAAACAGGCGAGAATAGTGGAATGGGACAAATTCCGGGAGATTCGCAGAAGCCACAAAGCTAAGGAAATTGGAGACATAGGAGACTGGGCAAAACAGCTGAGGGAAGATGCCAGGGACGCGGAAGCAGTAGCTGAAGGGGAAGATGCACCGGAGATAATGGATAGCAAGCTAATGAGCATGTGGAAGGCGAAGGAAAGGCTCGAGAAGAGACTCAAGTCTCAAAAATGGAACAGAAATTTAAGGCGTTGTAAACTAAACGAGCAAAATTGGTACGCCAGGTGCGACGAAATGGAAAGCGGCATGAGCCTAGCAAAGACGTGGAATATATTGCGGCATCTCCTCGACCCGGGAAAATCTAAACAGGCAGCGAGCGCTAACCAAGTGAAAGCGAGACACGCTTTCCAGGGGACGGACAAACAGCTGATGGACAGGCTCAGGGACATTTACATAGGGGACGCGACAGAAGTACGACAGGCAGAATATGGAGGAGCGGAAAATGAAGATCTAGACGCGGACATTACGGTAGCGGAGATCAGAGCAGCTATCGCTGAGCTAAAAAATCGCTCGGCCCCTGGCCCGGATAAAATATCCAATGCAATGCTCAGGAATCTAGACAACGACTCGATAGATGCAATTGCGCGGTACATGAACAAAGTATAGACGGAAGGTAAATTGCCAGAGGAATGGAAGCAGGCAGAGGTTGTTCTCATCCCCAAGCCGGGAAAAGAACCAAAATTGGAAAACCTAAGACCGATCTCGCTAACGTCTTGCGTGGAGAAACTCATGAAGCACGTAGTGCAAACGAGGTTAACGAGATACATGGAAGATGGAAACCTATGGCCGCACGAGATGGTGGGCTTTAGACCTAAGCTCAGCACGCAGGATGTAATGCTCAGACTCAAACATGACATTGTAGACAAGAAAGGATTAGATGCCAAGGTGATCCTAGGTCTTGACCTCACGAAGGCCTTCGACAACGTCCGACACGAGGCGGTGCTCAGAGGTCTGGAGGAGGTAAACGTGGGCAAGAGAACATACGAGTACATCAAGGACTTTCTCCAAGGGAGGAAGGCGGTGATTAAATTCCACGACGCAGAGTCCCCCGGCATAAGGCTGGGCAGCAAAGGTACCCCGCAAGGCGCCGTACTGTCCCCCTTCTTATTCAACATAGCGATGAGAGGTCTCCCGGCCATGCTGAACAAGATCCCTGATCTAAAATTCAGCATGTACGCGGACGACATAAACATGTGGATGAATAACGGAAGCGACGCGGAAATTGAGTGGAGTCTTCAAAGGGCAGCAGACGTAGTGGTGAAGTACGCGGCCGAAAGAGGCCTGGCGTACTCACCGCAGAAGTCGGAGCTCTTCGTGTACAATAGCGACAGCAGGAACAAGAGAGACGTAGAAATTAAAGTGGTGGTGGGAGGCCTGGAGGTGCCCAGGGTCGAGGAAATGAGGATCCTAGACATGTTTATCAACAAGAAAGGCAACAACACCAATACCATAAAGAAATTAGCCACATATGCAGACCAAGTGGTAGGCATATTCAGGAGGGTAGCGGTAAAAGGGCGAGGACTAAAAGAAAGGAATCTCCTGAGAATGTCGCAGGCGTACGTTATAAGTCGGATCTGCTACGCGACGCCGTACCTAAACATGAACAAGGCAGAAATAGAGAAGGTAGACAGAATAGTGAGGAAATGCGCCAAGCGAGCTCTGGGACTTCCGATATCTACGTCGACGGAGCGGCTTGAAAAAATGGGGGTACACAACAGATGGGTTGAGCTGGCGGAGGGGGTGAGAATATCCCAATTAGAACGGCTCGGCCAGTCTGAAACGGGCAGGACAATAGTCGAATGGGTAGGAATCCGGCCAGAAAGTATCACGCACAAGATGGTAAACATCCCGGCAGGAATCAGGGCCAAGATATGCGTCCCACCTATGCCCCGGAACATGCACCCAGTGTATAACAAGTAAAGGCGAGAGCATAGGGCTAAGGCCTACGAGAGGAAGATGAAGGAGCGACCGGCAGACCAGGTGGCGTACGTAGACGCGGCGTGCGGACAGCACGGGGCGGCTGTATCCGCTGTGGTCGACGGGGCAGGAGTACCAACGGTAGCGGCTTCGAGCCGCACGAGAGATGCCAATGCGGCGGAAGAGTTGGCGATAGCGCTCGCTTGCGTCGGTACCAAGGCCACGACGATTTTAAGTGACAGCAAAACTGCAGTAAGAAACTTCGCGAAAGGAAGAATCTCGGAAGAGGCCAAACACGTCCTCGAGGCGAGGCCGATAAAACGTAACATAGAGATAATATGAATCCCAGCGCATGAGTCTATTGCAGGAAATGAGGCTGCACACGAGCTTGCCCGAGCTCTATATCACCGGGCGGCCGCAGAGCAGCCCTCCCGCATAGACATGAAAGATAGCCTAATTTCATACCACGAGATCACGGAACATTACAAGCTGAGCAGGAGGGTCTATCCGCCGCCCGACCGTTCCCTCGCAAAAGAGGAGGCAATTGCGTGGAGAAGATTGCAAGGGGGGAATCATATAAGCCCCTTTTGGGTATACATAACAATCTCCAAAGAGGAGAAAGACCAATATTGTATAACGTGCGGGGAGAGGGGCACTCTCGACCATGTCATATGGGAATGTGCTGGAAGCCCGGGCGCCGAGCAAAAGATAGAAGATAGAGAAGCCTGGGAGACCTTGCTGCGGAGCGAGGACCCCGCTAAGCAGCAACAAGCCATCCGCCTGGCGGCTCAGGCCGTGAAGAGACAATGTGTCTTCACCAGACCTTAGTTTGCGAGGCTCCTAAGTAGGGCTCCCTTAGGCCTGCGTGCCGGGGGTATACCGGGGGGTCCAAAAAGGAGTCTCATTTCGGTGGAAATAAACGTTTTGATGATGATGATGACGGGGCTCCAACTTGTGCCGTCGCTGCGGTTGCACGCCGTGCAGACCATGTGGTATGGTAACGTCACACCATGTGACACAATGACGTCACGACAGATGAGAGACGGGGCTCCAACTTGTCCCGTCGCTGCGGTTGCACGCCGTGTGAATCACGTGGTATGGTGACGTCACACTCCCGCGCATTTCGAACGCGCGTTCACACTCGGTGTAGGTGAAACGCTCGCTCCACCGGGCAGGCGGACGCGGCTTCCGTGGCAATCCAGGCGCTCACCCAACGCGTGTCTCGGGGTTAGTCGGCGTTCCGCTGTAGCCATGCCGTTGTCTTCCCCCACGACGAAGGCTTCTAGTGGTTGTATTAAAATGACCAAGTATTCAACCAAGGAAAGCCATGTATTACCAAGCCTAGCCATCAATATGCTTCGCATCTCACTAGGCTTAACCTTAGCTAAGCCTCAGCCATTCTTCGTGCTGCTTTTGTCGTCATCTGAAGCCGACTCCAGCATGTACAAAGTCCGCGTCACTTTCAGAAACAAATTTCATATTCTCAGAATAGCTGCTTGTCACAACTGCTTGAAGAAGCAGCTATTTTTTCTCGGGACACTTCCACCACCAGCATTCCTCATGGATGGATGGATGGATGGATAGGAGCGCCCCCGTTGAAACGGAGTGGTGGCAATTCCCACCATGCTCAGCTTTTCTTTCTTTATTATTTTTTTGTTTACTGTGTTGGCAATTCTCATTAAGAATCGCCATCATCTTTACCTACAGTTTCCTACGATTCTAACCTTATGCCACATCTCTGCTTTTCAGCCACCAATCCTCCAATCGCTTTTTGCTAACTTCCACTGCAGATTTATTTACATGACCATTGTTATCTTTAAACCCTAGGGCCTCAGGAAGAGTGACTACGCCTGCATCGACATCCGGATGAATACCATCACATTTGATTATGAGGTTTCTACAGATCTACCACACACGGCACATGTGTCATCTTCTTCGTTAAATTTCTTTTTGTAGCTGCGCGTTCTAAGACACTCTGACCTCGCTTCAAAAAGTAGGGCACTGCCTCTTGAGTTATCATAGAAAAATTCTTTCCTCACCTGCCTTTTCCAGTATCGATATATAGTTATTCTACACTATGAAAGAAGCCAACAGCCACAGAAACCAAGGGGCACAGGGGATTTTTTTTTAAATTCATTTATTTATTTTGTGGTGTTGATCAATTTAGAATATTACTGAACATGTCATCGCTTAAAGCTAATTGACTAGAAAAGCAGAAGAAAAAACAACCACTGCCGCCGGTGGGATCCGAACCCACGACCTCCGAATTACGCGTCCGGTGCTCTACCTCTGAGCTACGGCGACGGCTGTCAAATCTTCTGCTTTCGGGGGTATTTATGTTTACAAGTAACCTAACCTTGAGAGTGTTCATCAACGCCACCCACTTTCATAAGCGGCGGACGTAGAACGTCCTGAGTAACCGCAGGTAGTGACGTAGAACGTCATCGAACGGAGAGGGTGGAAGCTGCGTGAGAACCCTCTTATGCTTCCTATGGAGTCAAGGCTGCCAGAACCGAGGCCCGGACGCGTAATTCGGAGGTCGTGGGTTCGGATCCCACCGGCGGCAGTGGTTGTTTTTTCTTCTGCTTTTCTAGTCAATTAGCTTTAAGCGATGACATGTTCAGTAATATTCTAAATTGATCAACACCACAAAATAAATAAATTAATTAAAAAAAAATCCCCTGTGCCCCTTGGTTTCTGTGGCTGTTGGCTTCTTTCATATTTATAACGAGCCCATCATTCCTCTTCCCTTGTTTGCTTAATTGCTTAGCGAGGGCCTCGGTTCTGGCAGCCTTGACTCCATAGGAAGCATAAGAGGGTTCTCACGCAGCTTCCACCCTCTCCGTTCGATGACGTTCTACGTCACTACCTGCGGTTACTCAGGACGTTCTACGTCCGCCGCTTATGAACGTGGGTGGCGCTGATGAACACTCTCAAGGTTAGGTTACTTGTAAACATAAATACCCCCGAAAGCAGAAGATCTGACAGCCGTCGCCGTAGCGCAGAGGTAGAGCACCGGACGCGTAATTCGGAGGTCGTGGGTTCGGATCCCACCGGCTGCAGTGGTTGTTTTTTCTTCTGCTTTTCTAGTCAATTAGCTTTAAGCGATGACATGTTCAGTAATATTCTAAATTGATCAACACCACAAAATAAATAAATAAATTAAAAAAAAATCCCCTGTGCCCCTTGGTTTCTGTGGCTGTTGGCTTCTTTCATATTTATAACGAGCCCCTCATTCCTCTTCCCTTGTTTATTCTACACTATGTTTCTTTTCCCATGGATGACCGCCCTCTAGTGTTCAAAATCGCAACCAGTGCAACTGACGACCGTAACTCGCCTTTTGAGGCGGCCGCACCGCAATATCGGGCCGGACGAATGTGACTCGTCATTAGCGATTTTGGTACGATCTCCCATGTGGCGAGTACAGCTCGGGGTTGGCGGTTAAAGGGCCAACGTGCGTATGCAGCAGCCTGGCAAGCACGCCGGTCAACATCGCTGCGGGTGCATCCACAAGTGCAGGGCCAAGTTTAATGAGAGGTGTTTATCTTTCCTCATATCTTTCAACTCTCTTCTATCTGCACGTGGCAGCGGTGGCGGCTCGGCTGGAGCCAGTCGGCAGGCCCGTGCACTTTCCTTTTCATCCTTCTCTCAGTCGCAAACCAACCGTCGGTGCAGAGCGGCGGTGGACACGGCGGATGCGGGCTGAAGAAATAGATGAAGTTGCTTTCGCAATTTCCGGGCTTGACCAAGCTGAGCCTCTGCCAATTTTTTAGCTGGGTTCAAGGTTTATTTTCAGTCAGGTACATATGGATGAGAAGGGAAAAAAAGCCGCAATTGCGGCTTGAAAAAGCTCCCAACCCCTATAGCTGGGTTTTCTAGGTGCTGAAACCGGTACAGACCGCTGGATATAAGGCACACAGTGATTAGTTAAGTAGTGAGTGCTATTTTTGGTTGGAGATGCACAGTTAACGAGCAACCGTGCCACAATCCTTATTCACATGACAAGAATGCCTTCTGGAGAACGCGCGTATGCCGAACCGAGGGATGTGGTGATGGCAGCCTTGCAATCAATGAAACTATTCATTTGCGCTTTCATTTTCAGCAGTTCGACCTATGAAATCAGTGATACATCGATACCATCTATCGCACCAAGCGCATTGCCAAGCGGTTTTAACCATGCAACCATACAAAAACGAAAACTAAACTGCACATAGAACCAGAGAGGCAAAGTGCACTTGTGTTTGGCCGTATGCAGCGAGCAGGTTGGAGAGGGGTCTAACATGGCACTTCGGGCTTGTTTGCACACAAAGTGTTTCACAAGATGTGGAATTTTTAAAAATAATCTTTTTGAGTTAGAACAGGGCTTTTTTTTTTGGCATAGCATTGTAAGCGGTGTGGTGTATCAGAATGCAGCTAGTAAGCATGGTTAATTAACTTTTAAACTGTGTTCTTAGTCTTCTTATTTACTGAGATACGTGCCCACCGTAAGTAATATCCATATGAGTTTTTAGAATTTCGAAAACGCAGCTACCCTTGAGCCGTGGCTTTACAAATTTTGTTCATTTCAACGAGTTACAGCTTTGGAGGAGTTGGAGGAGGAACATTATCTTAAAGTTCCTGATAATCATTGCTTTAATATATTCTTTAAACATTATGAAGCTTTGATCACAACTATAAAATAACATTACGAGTATATTGCAAGCACTGGGTCCCAGAACTTTTCACAGTTGTTCTTACAGTAAAGATGTTTTCAACTAGGAGCACTTTGCAACTAAACCTATTAGATTCTGCCTGCCATAGATTGCGTGCACAGCTTCATTGTTTTGTTAAAAAGCATTGCTTATTGTAGTAGAATACAACTAAAAAAAACAGCAGTTGTTAACACTGGGCAATGGTCCGAGGTGCCTTGTATTAGTCCGCTGCCCAGCCATGAAAGTAAACAAAATCAGTTTTTTAACGTGTGACTTTATTAAACAAGCCAGGTATCAGAATTCTAGAGCTTATAGCTTTTTTCTTGTGATTAGTTTCCTGTTTAGTTAAAGAGAAAAGCGTTAACAATGGACTACTTTTTGGTCATGGAGAAATTCTGTGCAGCGGTCCCAAATATGAGCGCAGCTTCACTGAAGACTTATCCGACTATAGCCATCCGCCACTTTCACAATGAGACACCACATAGTGATAGTGATCGTAGTTATATAAGCTTGACTGCATGGTATCCATTCAAATTGCAGGTTACTGGTTTAGATTACCAGGATTTCTCTAATTTTTAGTACCTAACTTATAGTCAAGGTGTAGTATTTATATATGGTTTCTCATGCCAACATATCGCAATTAATGACACTGGTATTTGTCTAAACCTGTTGCTGCATGCATAGGAATTCTTTCCTCGCCTTCTGTCAATATAATTTATCCACGCAAAAGTCAGAATTTTGGTCTTGGTCACTCCGCATATCAATAAGTATACTGCGAAACGTCATTGAGCCATTTAGATGTTCCTGCTAATTATCTGGAAATAAACGCTTTGCTTTATAATATCTTGTCCTCACCATGCTGGCAGGAGTGACACCACAGTATTCGTAGTGGAGTAGCAAAGATGTAATAACCCTCTAATTATAGGGTGTGCTTAAAATTATTCAATGCAGATTTTTCTCCGAAAAATATGTCGGTGCAGTCTGTGCGGGTGGATTTTGTGGCAAGGCGAACATTATGTGCGCTTTCATCACCATCATCAGCCAGACTACGCCTATTGCAGGGCAAAGGCCTCTCCCATGTCTCTCCAATTACAACCCAGTCCTTTAGCAGCTGCAGCCACCGTTCTCATGCTGTGCAGTTCATGTCCTGAGTGACTTAGCAAGGCAATAACATCAGCGAATCGCAGATTACTTATGTATTCTCCATTAACTCTTATCCCCAACTGTTTCCAATCCATGCCTTGCTATACTTCCTGCAAACAGGAGGTGAATAGCATTGGCGAGGTCGTGTCTGCCAGCCCGACGCCCTTTTGTAATTTTATTGCTGACATGGCGTATGTGGTAGCTGTGGAGCCGTTATAGATATCTTGCAGTATTTTTAAATAGGGCTCTTCTACACCCCAATTCCATAATCCCTGTATGTCTGTTGTGGTTTTGACTCAGTCAAATGTTTCCTCGTAATCTAAAAAGGCTATATACAGGGGTTGGTTATATGCTACGCATTTCTCTGTCACCTGATTGATAGTGTGAATATGGTTCATTGTCGAGTATCCTTGACGAAAGCCTGCCGGATCATTTGGTGGATGATTAACTGAGAAGTTTAGTTAAGAAAATAAATTATTTAGGTCAAATTAACTAAACTTTTCATTCCTGATTTTAGAGCGCAAAATTATATTGCAAAACTGAAGACCTTCAGCATCAATGGCGTGCCCCGTTGATAAAATTTTTCAATTGCCATTGTGGTTTAAAATATTATATCTAAAAAGAAAAGTACACTTTGATAGCTCGCTAAATTGGCTTTGCCACATTGCTAAAATGACGTCCCGGTGCATGGTAACTTAACTGAAATCCTGTCAACATTTTCTACTTCACAAAAGACGTAAACTGCGTCGGTATTTATTTCAAACGGCATCATTTCATCAGTGTACAACGTGGTGAAGCCAACTTGAAACATTGAAACGCATTCATTTTTTTTTTTTTTCACGTTAGATACTGTGTAGAGCAATGCCTGTTCTGAAACTTTTAAAAACTGGGCTTGCCTTCGATTATGGACGGCCTTCAACTTCGCAATTATGTTCCCTGAACCCTATAATAGTTTATTAATTTAGTTAATATGCCATCTTTTTGCTGAACTAAAGAGCGTAAGTAATGTCCGCCCTACAGCATAGTCATCCTGCAGAGGCTGCAATGAAGTATCTTCTATGGCGTTTATAAGAAAAAAATCCATACTGAACTGAAACACTCGATATTATAAAGAATGTAAGGTGCGGATAGCTTAGCATATTCGCTTAATTGCTGCAATTTATTGCGGGTACTAAGATGTTGAGGGCACTTGTTAGCAAATAAAAGCTAATAATTTGCACTTTGCTGTGACGTTTCCAAATGCATAGAAGGAACGAGCTCAGGAAGCCGTGTTGCTGCTGGTCTTTAATAAAGGCAGGTCAGTCACACCACAGCTGAGTCGAGTGAGTCTTGACAAGGACCGGCAGAGACCACAACGGGGGCACTCACAACACGTACAGTCATGAAATTTATGAGCGTGAACACGGCAGCGCATGGCAGATAGCCTCGAGCCCTACTTGTGGCGATACGCGGCGGCTGCTTTCCGCAACATGGTGGAAAGGGTTACGCCGCGTTGCCAGCTTCCGGCAAGCAGAAGGACAGACCTCCCTTTCCACTTTGTTTACGAAAGCGGCCGCTGCGTATCGCCACGAGTAGGGCTCGAGGCTATCTGCCATGCGCTGCCGTGTTCACGCTCATAAATTTCATGGCTGTACCAAGCTACGGCAAGCTTACGCTGCACCGCACAGTCGCTCACAGGTGACCACACACGAAGGCACGTATCAAGTCGTGCACCAAGCAGCTGCTGAGCACTTTCAACGGGTGCGTGTGCCGGGCACGACGCAGCGCGAATCATTGCTGCAAAGTTCTACTTTGAGCTTTCCTACATCATACGAACTCGGAAACCGTCAACGAACTCGTAGTTGGAAGCGACCGGCCTTGCCTAACTATCGTCCATCTCCGTCGACAGGTCTTCCGCGGGTGCATCTGTCGGTTGCAGCAGCTCGGCAGCTCGAACGGACGCCTTCTCTTGCAGGAAAGATGTCTTCATGTCGAGCCGCTTTTCGGTTTTACAGAAGTACTTGAGCTTTTTCACCTCCTTCTGCCGTCGTGGACGTTGGACGCTGCTGGCCCTGCCTGCTTCGTCGTCTGTTGCCGCCTCGCACTCTTCGAAAAGCACGCACGTACCAATGCTGTCCTTGTATTCGCCTGTAAATAAATACGAGCCCAGCTTGAGCACGGGTTCCGGCGTGTCTATGCCGAGGATGGTGCACTCTTTGCCGGCCAGCTCCATCACCTGGCTGTCGATGACCCCGGTGAGCTCAACGACGACGTACACCTCATCTTCCTCTTTCTCGGCCATCTCACGGCGCAAACTGCTAGGCAGAGACCACGGAACAGAAGCGAGTACACTGCTGTATGTGCGAACACTCGATGATCAACATTCACGCGCGCAGCCGTCTTGGGCTTGCCGAGAGGCTTGTCCTGGATAGTAAAGAAACAACAGGGTCATCTAGCAACATATTTTGAGTACAAAATACCTTTTTTTTCTTTTTTTAACACACAATTATTTAAATTAGTGCCAAGTAATATCAAAAATATAAATTATGTATACAAACTATTCATGTCCGACAGCTGGTGGCGTTCCAGTCGCATCATATCCCATTTTTTCACAATCAGGTGAAGCTCGCTACAACCGCCGCAAGCGTGCAACCGCGATTTACTTGCTGCTCCACGCAGAGGACCGTGCATCGAGCGACAAGTTGTGGACTTCTCTCCTTTGCAGTTCTGCTTTTTTAGAAATCCACCTGCTTTAGCTGTGCTTTCTTGCGAACAGAGTTCGATAATTCTTTTTTTTTTTTTTTCGGATCAAGTTGCATCCAGTGTTGTGTATTGACAGGGTAGCCTTGCCGGCTCATTTTGAAGAATCGACATGTCAGCCGGCACAGCGGCTACCTTCATCGATCAGCTTAAACTGCTGTACGACAACAAGTTGTACTCAAACGTCACAGCCCTGGTAAGTGTACGAGTCGCAGAGCGTCGGCTAGCGGGCAGCGCGTTCTCACTGCCTCCACTCCCGAAATCGCAGTTCAGCCTGGCTCAGCCCATCAGCACTCACTGCCCAGATTTCATGACAGTGTCGGCCAAGTTTCAAAGCTACGTGTACTGCGGCGACGCCTACGTGCAACTGGGTGATTTCAAGAGAGCCGAGGTATGTTACAGCACAAGTGAGCGACGCGGTACATTTGAATGATGGTTGAGTCGCTATTTTATACCCCCTTTTTTTTTTCTCACCTCCTTAGGCGCTCTACCAGAAAGCGATTCAGCTCAAGAAGTCTGCCGCAAAGACCAAGGGTAAACCGCCCTCGTCTATAATCACTGGCGTAAGTATTCTGAGCCACGACGCAGTTCTCCGCAGCATGCTGTCGCCAACTTTGACGATTTCTTCGACGCTGTTTGTCACATGCAGGATGTTACCTCGGAGAACGACATCAAATACCAAATACACGTTTGTCACGTCAACATGAAGCAGCCTACGCAAGCGATTTCTGCGGTAAGTCAAGCCCGAGTGGTTGTTGAGCCTACCGCGCGGCGAAGTTTGAATCGCGCGCTCTTTAGTTGCGTCGGGCGTCTCATGTCTCGCTGCTGTGGCCGTCGGCGGCTTCTAATTTTGAACGTACAGATAGGAAGCCTGGTGCCGTGAGCATGGACATGCATATTTCTGTTTTCATCTATGTGGTCCAACCGGCCATTGTGTAATACCATCATTACTAACAAACTGTGCGAATAGTTAGTTATCAGTACGCCCAGTTCCAGCAACAAATCGGGCTTTTCCGCCTTGGCTGCCCCGATACGAATGATTTGTCCTCTAGTGGTGCATTTTGCTCAACTTAGTGTGAGTGTTTTGCGGACTTTTTGCATAGGGCGAATTCTTTCCAGGCAGATGGGAGCAAATTGAACAATAATAGCGCCAGAGCCATTGCCATCAGCGATTATAGCGCCATCTTCGCTGGCTGACGTACCGCGGTTAGTGCACGCGTGCGACCGGCTGTGTTGTTTTGGTGTTGCGTCGGCGATTTATTCCGCGATGGGGAAGCCGTCAATGATCTCAGTACATGAGTTCGAGATCATGGGACCCCGCCGTGCGTGTACGCTTATCGGCGAGCGTTGACGACCTCCTCGAACTGCACGGGGTGCTGTCTCCTACAACGCTGCGTGACTGCGTCCCGCTTCCTTCGGTTCTCGTTTTCGGCTGTCAGGGTCATGGTCAGTTTACAGAGTGCACGAATGGAGCCAAAAGAGGAATTGGTGGCGCCCGCGGAAGAACCGGCTGATTCAGCCGGTGCCGCCGCTCACGCGGCCGCTTCGGACCAGAAGCATTTGAAGCGAGGCCGACAGACTCACTGCTTCGCGCCGGGGTGCAAGTCCGGCAAGAACAGCCGCCGCCGGGACCCCGACGGCCGCCACTACTCGCTCTTTTGCGTGCCCCGCAACGAGGAGATGTTCCGCCGCTGGCAGCGGTACGTGCCGCCGCGGAGCGACGGTAGGAAGCTGACGCCGCAGTCTGCGCTCTGCGAACGCCACTTCGACTCGCAGTTCGTGGTGCGCTACTACGAGCACATCATCAACGGCGAAGTGGTACGCATCCTGCGCGGCAAGCCGGCTCTCACGCCCGACGCCGTGCCCACTGTGTTCCCGGAGTCGCCCAAGTACTACACGCGGCGCGTGCCCCGACGTCGCAAGCCGCCCCAGCGGGCGCCCCTGCCGCCACCCAAGCCCAAGCGGACGAAGGCTGCAGCCGCGACAGACGCCAACGACGCGCCGGCTGCGGCACCCGGAGGATCGGGCCTCGAGGCCACCGCGGAGCAAGGGCCCCGAGAAACTGCTCCCGAACCCTCTGTGGACGCAGTGCCGGACAGCTGCGTGGAGCAGATCGTCGAGTGCGAGGTGACGCCGGCGTTCCCGTACGAAGACCTGCCGCTGCCGTCGCGGCAGTGGGCGCGGCACGTGCTCAGCGAGAAGCCGCTGGTGATCGCGTACAGCACGTGCCGCGTGCGCGACGACCAGCCCGGCCGGCTGGAGACCGAGAAGCTCGTGCTGGTGCGCGAGTACGAGGACCGCGCCGAGTGCTGCGTCTACCTGGACGGCCGGAGGCTGCGTAGCTTCGAGGGCGCCGGCGGCACCGACTACCCGTCGACGCTGCTGCAGAGGGTGGACCAGGTCAGGCGGTGCCCCGGTCTGGGCGAGGTCGAGCAGTTCCCCTTCGCCGCCGAGCTGCCCTTCGTCGAGGCGCGGGGATCGCGGCTGCACAGCGCCGAGTGTGACGGCATGAGTAACCCCCGCGGTGGCATGTCGGACAAGTGCCACAATGCCAAGACCAAGCTGCGCCAGCGGCAGCTGCGCATGGAACGCAAGCAGAGATCATCGCAGAACACGGCTGGCGGGGAGCCCCGGGTGGTCATCGTGAAGTTCACGGAACCTCCGCTTGTCACGATGGCGGAGCTGGAAACTGGGCAGGAGGGCATTGCTGATGGTGTTACAGTCGGTGCCAGCAACGGCACAGTGACCGAAGAGGTTGTGTTGGACAAAACTGAAAGCAGCTGTTCGTACGGTAGCGCCAGTAAAAGTGGATCTCCTTCGATGATGCAGCTGGAAGAAACGGAAGTGCCTTATGAGACTGTCATTTCGAGACCGGCACCCATTTATGTGATATGAACGGGGGGAGTGAGATGAGTGCCTTGGAGACAGATGTGTATTGCATACGTCAATGCTAGAAATAAATATTAACTGTCTTATGGTGCAGCCAAGGTTTATTTTGTGTGCAGGTCTCGTACAGAGGTTTATTTGGGTGGACTGATGTGTGCTGTGCTACCCATCGACCCCCACCACCATGCGGTCTGAGTTGACATGTCCCTTAGTGCATAGGCTCACTTGGGCAGTGGTAACCCTGTACCACAGCCAAACACACAAGTTTTTTGTTATTGCATATACGCAGTAACTGTCTCACATATCTCGGTGGACCACCGTCAAAATTCAGGGGGGCACTTTTTTGACGTAAAGTGTGGTCACTGATGTGTGGTTAAGATGTTAAGCTTCGCCTCTAAGAGTGGAACGCGACAGCGTCTTGCAACGCTGCCAGGGAGTCCATAGAACGCTATCGCCCATTTGGTTCGTTTGGAAGACATTGAAGTAACGAGCGTTACCTGTTTGGTTTACTAGAATTGATATAAATGAGATTAAAGGGAGGTACAACAAGGGGAATGTGAATTTGTACGTTTATTTCCCCATATTATAAACACACTCACAAACATTTCACTTGTACATATTGCAACCAACTATCACACAAATCACTGCTTAGTAACATCTTCGCTGGCACCATCAAATTTCGGCACTGTTTACCCGGGTGAAAATCCATTTCACAGCTAACGCTGTGTGAGTGAAACTTTGAGCTGCATTTTAGAGAGTCAGCACACTAGCATGGGTCATAAGAAGAGGGACCAAGATGGCTGAGTAGCAGTAGAGCCGTGCATAATATGTGTTCTAGTTTCCATCTGTGTAATCAGTGTTTTTAGAGCGCAGCTCTTGGGCGCCCGTTTCGCGCCGTCGCCGTCGCTCTTGTCCATTGTAACCAGCAATGGGCACCATAGTCACGCTTTAAGCTGCGAAACCAATGGAGCGGGAGCTTGGAAAGCAGAGGGAAGGTACATAACTGCCCTCCTGGATCAGTGGACACCTCAGTCGCACTTTAAGCTAGGTGGCGGTAGTGACAGATGTGCGCTGCATGTGTTGGCATTGACAACGTTGTGCCAGAAACACGGCACTGAGGCCATAAGCCATCCGCGTTCATTGTGTTCGTTGGCGTTGACAGCGCTTTACACTCCGATCATTTTAATGAAAGGAAGTGTGCATAACTGGCCCCCTGGGTCAGTGGACGTCTCAAAAATGTTAACGAGCGCACGAGAATGAAACGAGGACTGAAAGAAGACACACACACCACGGCGTTTTGTGGTGTGTGTGTCTTCTTTCAGTCCTCGTTTCATTCTCGTGCGCTCGTTAACATTTTTGAGATGTGTAACCAACTAGCCCGCCAGTTCGTCCTGAGTGGACGTCTGAATTGCGCTTATAGGTAGGTGGGAATTGATGATTGAAACCACGTTTATTCCGCATTAGAATGCGCCGCAGGCGCTACGGTGGAAGGGGAGGGGGTATTGTAAGAGAGAGAGAGACATTGGATGCATGCCTTAGTGCTGACAGTGGTGAGGGAAGTCTGGCAATCAGCCATTAACTGCCATGTGCCAAGGTGGCAGGATGGTTGGGGACTTTAATGTAAATGTAGACAAACAGGAATTTCTTAGCACATATGCGGGAGAACATCCCATTCTATCGCTCGTAACGGCTCCCACAGCTGTGACAACCTCGCAAAATACTTGCGTGGACCTTGTATTTCAGAACGAGGCATTGGTGCAGCAAGTCAAGCATATATCCATCTATTTCTCAGACCACAAAGCTTCCTTCATGACAATCAAGAACTGTTAGTGGAGTGTTTCTTTAAGAAGGAGAATGTGTGAAAAAGTAACGCGTCGTCTGTAATTGTACACACATGTCTTGCTCGAATTCTTTGCCTCAATCTATTGAAAAGCTGAAACAGCTGATGAGCTGCGCTCAAATTTCACATTAGGAAGTAACGTAATCTTCAGCAATTTTTTTGCATCTAAACCGATTAACATCTGTAAAAGTATATAAGCAGCTCTCACAACAGCTATCTGCACCAGTTTCTTGAACTATGAACTTTCTTCGACTGAATTGACAAGCCCACCTTGATTGAGGTAGGTAATGCAATGGGTGGCAGGAATCGCTCTTGTTTCGCACAGCCTCTTTTCAAGTATAATTTGTGGCGCTGTCAGACGAGCACTTTTGATCTTGGTCAGGTCAAGCAGGGCCGAACTCGGCAAATGCAGCATTGCTACACAGCCAGCTCAGTCGGGATTGAATCCAATGCTAGTCTACAAACCAGTTCCTGAAGTGCAAACTGGCATTTTGATTACGGTCAAGGGCTGGTTTGCTTGTGCTCGAGGGAGAGAAGAAACTTCACTAGGACCTTATGGTCGAGCCTCTCTCAAGCCTTGGAGGCATTCAAATGCAAGCTGAGAAATTTACAGAAGGGTATCTGATAAAGCTCTAAATGTTCAAATTGATTTTTTCAGTGCAGCTTGATTTCAGCTGAAATTATTCTGACACCATCAATACCATGCACCTGCCTGGGCAATAGTAAACAAATGCAGCACCCATGCTTCGCGCAGGCCATTAGTACGGTGTTGTGTGCATATCTGACGGAACCTGCCGTAGCTGATCACAGGCATGAGATTTTGGATCATAAGTGCTTTCGTTTACTTTTTTTATTAGAAACCCGTTTGTTTGTCATCATTTCAACTACATGTATAGTCTTTGCTAAAAGTAACCAGGCTCCGTGGTTTGCTTCTCATTCGTATAGTAGAGCCCTCACAGCTTCCCCAAAGATCAAGAAGTTCTTTTAAAGTGAGGGCAGGGGTTCTCCTTACCATACCGAGATTTAGAGCCTGACGGCGGGCATAATAGATATAATATATGACTGAGAAGCAAATCATGCAGTCCATGTAGCATTTAACACTCCAACTTATCTATCCAGATCGGGTGGAAACGTGTAATGTTACATGACGAGCATAATAATAATAACTTGTTTATTTGCATCAGTGATGGGGCAGACTGCGGATAAAAGCCGCTTGACAACAAGCGACTTGACTGAAGCCCGCAGCCTCCCTACAAAGCAGGCAGCGATAGAACAGCAACAACAATAAAAAAAAAACCTCGCAGAAAGCACAATATTCAAAATTAATGCACGCACCCTTGATAGTCACAAGAGGTAAATAACAAAAGGCAAGATAACACTTTTAGTTGTTATTGTAAGCAAGGATTGTTAATGAAATGTTGGCGTAGGGTTCATACAGAAATTGTATGCAAATCTATGCCTGATTTGTGGAATAAATTTAAAAGGGTTGGCAGTGTGTATGACTTCTGAAGGAACCAGCGCACAAAACACAACGGACAAGAAAAAGGTGGTACACGACGGACAGGAGCGCTGAACTTACAACTTTATTTCGGAAGTAAAAATGCAACGTATATATACAGCCATGTCAGGGAGGCGTGTCACACAGGGAAAGCAAGAACAAGAGAAATCTACAAGGTCATGATGAGACAAGCGGCACAAGCAAACCAAAAACCTTAACTAATATAACATGTGAAGGTGACCAGTTTCAATGGAGGCAAGAAAAACAACAGGGAAAAAAACAAGGGAAAAAACGCCAGACCTCGTGAAGATGAAAAGTGATACTGATAACAAAAACCGATAAAAACAAAAAGGCAAAAGCCAATAAAAGTGATAAGAGCAAAAAAGTTAACAGGGCAATGGAAATGAAAAAAAGATAAGATGCCAACAAGTAACACGGCAAAAAATACTAACAGCTAAAATTAAGAAAACATCGCGGAGAAAACTAACAGCTAAAAGGTAAAACCCACAGAAACATAAGGTTAAGTCTTGTGTAAACAAATAGCGGAATAAAGTTGGCGGGAAAAAGACGGTTGCATAAGGTGGGAAGTTAAAATGCTAGTGCCTCGAATTTTGTGCCAGATAGGCGAGTTCTTTCTCAGATAGCGACACTGAAGGCTGGCTAATGCACTTTTCTTTTAACGACGCTATCGTGATTGCCTCAACTATTTCACGGGGCCTCGTGTTTCTGATTGTGGCTATTACCCGAGTTTTTTCGAAGTGTGGCAAACATCCTGTTTCTACATCTTTGCAATCCCGGCAATGGATACCAATGTGACGGCACTTTTGAACATTTGCGTTGTAATCATGTTCTTTTAGTCTTTCATTTAAACAACGCCCTGTCTGTCCAATATACTGCTTCCCACAGGACAGGGGGATGGAATAGACAACTGAATCGGTACACTGCACAAAATTCTTCTGGTGCCTGATATTGCATGTACTCTCTTTTTTACGAGTTTCATTGACCTTTCTGCAAAGCTGGGAAAGTCGCTTTGGGGCACTAAAGGCGACTTCAACTCCAACACGTTTCCCAATTTTCTTAATGTTGTGCGAAATGCGATGCAAGTAGGGCATAACAGAGACTTTCTTTCTATTGGTGTTGTCAGTCGGGGCAGTCGAATCGGGTCGTTTTGATTTTTTAAGCATTGCTTCAGCGACTGAGGCTAAAAGCTTAGTGGGGTAGTGTGTGTATGACACTTTTTGCCAGGAATAATTTACCCGCGCAGTGACCACCTTCCACGGTTCTGTGTCACGGGTGGTGTAGGAATGTGTGTTTTTATCGAGATCTGATAATTCATGAAAAAACTTGAGATTTTCTTTCACCTCCCGTTTGAAAGCCAGACTTAACTTATAGTTATAAAGATTAAATGCGCGTATTATGTTTGCTTTCGAAAGTAGCTCTGAAGTATGGGAATGATACGGTGCATTAAAAAGTGCTCGAACAATTTTTTTTTGAAGTATATGTATTCTTTCAAGATTTGTACGTGTCGTGGTACCCCATGCATGCTTAGAACTACAATCAGGGTCAGACTCGAGCACAATTGGCGGTGTCTGTGTGACAGAAGCATAAATGTAGCCCACGTTGGCGCTCCAAATACCGTTATGTTTTGCTACAAAAGTACAACTACGCCAGTCGCCAAGCCATTTCGCAGAGCCGAGGCAAAGCCATACTGCGCATGTGCGAGGAGCAGTGACGTCACACGGCGCACAGCTGGCACGCCGTCGCTGCGCGGGTGACTCAGAGGTGCCGTCGCCGCGCACGCTAGTTGTGCATGTGCAGTAGCGGTGCACAGCTAGCGTGGCGGGGCCGCCGCTGCCGCTTCCGCTCGCTCTCGATCGCCCCTCTCTCTCTCTCCTCATAGCTTTCGCAATCCTCCAGGTTTAACCAGAGCTAGACCACTGCCAACTTTTTCATACAGCCGTGGCAGCTGCACCTTTCTTCAGTGCGGTGGACGTAGCAGTGGTCTAGAAAGTGAGGCGAATTTTGCGCACATACTTTGGGGCAGTTCGTCAGCCTACTTCCGACGTAGTAAAGTTGCGTGAAAAGCACATACACACGGATGTGTGCGTTCGTTTCACAATTTACCGTCCCGCCGCGGTGGCTCAGCGGTTACGGCGCTCAGCTGCTGGCCCGAAAGACACGAGTTCGATCCCGGCCGCGGCAACTGAATTTCTTGAAGGCGAAATTCTAGAGGCCCATGTGCTGTGCGATGTCACTGCACGTTAAAGAACCCCAGGTGGTCGAAATTTCCGGAGCCCTTCACTATGGCGTCTCTCATAGCCTTAGTCGCTTTGGGACGTTAAACCCCAATAAACCTAAACCAACAATTTACCATGTCAGAAGTAATTCACCAACTAGTCCGAAAACATGTTCTACTCATCAGCTTGCTTAGTGCCCATTATTATTGGCTCCAAAGACTTTCTGTAGCGACCACAAGCTACCTTGTTTGTAGCAGAACACTGGTAAAGGATTACTATTGCAAAAAAAAAAAAGAATAAACCACCTTTTACACCATGGTGGGTGCTTCCTATTTGAAATGTGATGTTACATCTCCAACTGGGCTTGGAAAGGTACTCTGCGTACAGTTACTGGGACATGGATGTTCATTTTTTGCTTATCTGAATTGGCTGTTTCTATCCTGAACAAACCGGCATTCCCCATTTTCCTTTTTGCTTGATCATAGAGATGCCACAATCAGTAAGTGCATGTCGAAAAGTGCTTAATTTTGTAAAGGTAGCTGAGGCCAATGTTGGGCAGGAAACTCTGACCAGATAGTAACATCGCAGTAAAAGCTTGGGTCACTGACAATGTCGGGATGTTGATTGACATTCTGGAATCTTTAAAGTGTCAATCACAATGAGAAAGTGGTATTTATTTTCGTTTTGAGCAAGGAATCTGTACTGGTTTGAAATGTTGGCGAAGGTACCAACTTGGTTGCAAAGATAATATTTTCCTACTCTGGCAGGAAGGCCGCCGCGGTGGTTTAGTGGTTATTGTGCTCAGCTGCTTACCCGAAAGATGTGGGTTCGATCTCGGCCGCGGCGGTCGAATTTCGATGGATGCGAAATTCTAGAGGCCCGTCTACTGTGCGATGCCAGTGCACATTAAAGAACCCCAGGTGGTCGAAATTTCCAGAGCCCTTCACTAAGGCGTCTCTATAAATACCCCTGAATGCAGAAGGTTTGACAGCCGTCGCCGTAGCTCAGAGGTAGAGCACCGGACATGTAATTCGGAGGTCGTGGGTTCGGATCCCACCGGCGGCATGTGGTTGTTTTTTCTTCTGCTTTTCTAATCAATTAGCTTTAAGCGATGACATATTCGGTAATATTCTAAATTGATCAACACCACAAAATAAATAAATTAATTTAAAAAAAAATCCCCTGTGCTCCTTGGTTTCTGTGGCTGTTGGCTTCTGTCTCATAGCCTGAGTTGCTTTGGGACGTTAAACCCAATAAACCAAACTAAACCTACTGTGGCGGGAGACAAGTTAAAGAAATAGCAGTTGGGAGCAACTAACAGCCCATGACAGCAGCAGCCAAAATTAACTGTTTTATGTTTCACTATAGTAAGCAACACAAGGCATCACAATTCTTGCACTAAAAGCCTCACCTTGTGTTTGTCTTTCTGTTTCAGTCACCAGAAAAACTTTACCATTAGAATATTTGGTCGTTAAGGGGAAAGAGTGGGTGGCAATCGTGGATGTGGGCCTTCAGGCTGAGTTTTACCCGACTATACAAGGATAGTTTTCTTTTAGCAGAGGAGAAAGGGAGTGGAAAATGCTTAGAGATCAAGGGAGGGCGGTAACCCTTCTCGACTGCTTCTGGATCCTGAGCTCCATTCACTGGAGTCTGGCCATATAATCTTGCTGTGGAGTTGGGCTCAAAGCGTGCAGCAAGCCATTTGGCCTTCTGGCCAAAAGCAAATGCTGTGGTCATACCATCAGCATGGGCTTTTGGCCAGAAGGCCAAATGGCTCCAAAGCCCATGCTGATGCCATGCACACAGAATTTGCTTTTCTTCCTCGATCTTCCGTGTGTCACCGCTGGCTTGGGTGCTCTCACCTTCTGCTTGCTGTCTTCCTGGTGGTTACCCTGACGACTGCTTTGCCGCCTGTTGGTAATGGTTAAAGGCCAGCTCTGGTGGTTCTGGGTTGACTATCACATCACATTCCTTAGAGTCCTCTCTCTCTCCGGTACAAAAAAATGTTTTTCAAAATACCTAGTAGAACTATTTTAAACGAGCAAAAACCAGGCAACTGAGACTAAAACTGGGTTTCGACCAACCTGTGACGTCACGGATACTGTCACAAAACCTGTTGTGTGTGCATTGATTGGCTAAACTGGTGGCTGTCACGATGCACCGTCATTCCTGTCCGGTGCCAGTCAAGGAGGAGTGTTAGCTATAAGTTGTTTGGTCATTATTTGTCTAAAATGACCAAAAGCAAGGTCAGAATTTTGTGCTTCAGTAAACTTGGAGCGAATATTGACAGTCATGCGTCCGCTGACTTCACACATGCAAGAAACCTCCCTGGTTGAGGCCACGAAATAGGAAATTTTTAAATTCGTTTGCACTGCAACAAAATGTCACCTCACTGCAAAATTTGGCAGAGCACACGAGAAAATTTCAGTAAAATCTGAAGAGGTAGACAAAACGCGAGACTTTCCCTTTAAAAACTGTAATGCTGTCAGTCAAGTGACTTTCACGGCAATGAGCAGAAACTCCTCTTTGTGTGTGCATTTTGTAGTCTGTCATGTGATCGGAGGAGGCAGTTTGAGGCAGAAAGGTGGAGATACTAAGCTAGCCATCATTGGAATACCTCTGGGATTGTGCAGCATGTTTTCTTGCCTTGGGAGATGTGCAGTGGGAAGTTTTAGCTGTATGTTTAGTCTATAGTAACAAAGCACAAACGTTTTACGGTCATGTTGAATTTAGGAGCTTAGTTTAATTCACCTTGACTAGAAACAGCAAAACATGAAAGTTTGTTATGTGCAGAAACGTAACACTATCTAAGCTTTTATATAATATGCTTAACATGCCAGTTATAGGGCACATTTTATTCTGGTAGTTCCTGCAAGAGAAAGATATTTTGATTTACTCACATTGCAGCTTTAAGGGGCACCGAGGAGAAATTGAAGTTGGCTTATATCGACAGAATACCAGCTCCTGATTACAAAAACGCCATACTGACAACAAAGCTCTTGTAATGTAGAAAAGAGCAAGAACCAAAATACAGGTATCGCCACCACAGGCCAAACTCGCTAGTACAAGCTTCATGACGTCATAGGACAAAACAGTGTTGCTAGAACCAATGGTTCTAGCAACAGTAGAACACGAGAAGCCACGAATCACTGAAGCGCAGCCAATGCATTCGCAAATCTCCTTGACGTTGCCAGATGGCGCTACGTACCCGGCAGCTATGTGCGCGCCTGCAGCATCGGGACCAATCAGCGCCTGCTCACCGGCAGTAGGCGGGCTCCCGGTATTCCGCTAACGGTAACAAGGTACACGGTATGCTAAAGGTGTCTATTTGCGAGAACTTTGCTGACGACTTCGAGAGCAATCGTAACGCTGGGAAAAGGCCGGTGCAAACGTAAACGAAGCGACGGCCGCAATAGCCGATAGATGCCTTCAACGTGCGGCCGGCGGTAGCTTTCTTTTCGGCTGCTGGTAGGCCGCACTGCTAGCCACCAGAAATCACGGAGTCTGCGTTACGTCATGTGCACGTCATGTTTGAAATCACTTAGTCCTGTGTCGTCTTAAGAGAATCCCAAGTTTGAATCCGAGTGGCGGGAAAAACTTTTTCAACTTCGAATCCAAATTTCTTAGAAAAAAATGCATCTTTCGCTGCCGGCCAAGTGGCAACAAAGCCATGAAATGCTGAACTATCGGATTTTGCTTTAAAAAAATATTAATAGAGCTCTCCTCACTGTCCCTTTAAGTAGGGATGCTGGTCTTGAAATACGAAATATCAAAAGACTGTTGAAAAGTCTATTTTTGGAAAAAGTATTTTGTACTAAATATACTTCAAACAATATCTCCACAAAATATACACTCTCTATATGATTCAAAAGTACAAAAATAAAACAAATACTTAGAGAGTTGCTCGGCTGAAAAATGAGGCGCAAGCTTTGAAATCTAATAAGGGAGTAATTACTCATTGGCATCCACCCATGTGCAGTCATACAGCTACAAAGGAAAGCTATAGAGTATTCTCGAACCCAGAGTTCGAGTTCGAACCCTGATCCAGGACGAATTTTTTAACTACGAAGTTTCTTAGAAAGCTCTATTGCTTTCATTTGTAGCCGTATGGCTGCGCTTGGGTGGATGTCAGTGAGTAATTACCCCCTTATTACAAGTGTACTCCTCCTTGGGGGCTTCCCCTAAAACATTTGACCGAGCTTTGAAATGAGGTTACACTTCACGTGATCAAAATTTTGACACACAAGGGGTTGCTTGGGAAGAGCAACCCTGGCCGCACAAGCCTCACTGGTGGCCACATCTGCCATCACAGGGCAGTGGCACATCGCTTAATCTCCTAACCACTGCGCCAGGAGTGGCATCAGGACTCCAGGGGATCTATGAACGTTAAGTCGAGAACGACCAATTCGCATATGTAGGCATAAACGCTATTGCATCGTACCCTTAGAGGCGGAGCTTATGTGTTACTTCCAGTTTTTCATAGTCACCTGTAAATGCAGTCATCATGATTGGCAAAGTTCTTACGGATCTGTATTAGGGTGTCAGAAGTATGTTTCTCCTACTCTGTGCGTGCTCAGCTGGAAAGCATACCAGGCAAGCAGCGCAGCAGCCGTGTCAACATGGCTCTGGGCCAGCTGTACCAGCAGAGCGGCAACGAGCGCTCGGCCATCACCTGCTACCGGGAAGTCCTCAAGTGAGTGCACTTCGATCAAGCAGTGCATTGCCGACACATTGTTAATGCAGAGCGGTGCAGGCTAGTAGTGCTGCTACTTCGCCGTGTGCTTCCAGCTCTCCTTCGGATTCACCCTCAGGAATGAGGCCCTTGCCTCTCTGCCTTCTGGTGGCATTGCCTTGCTAAGTCACTCGTCAGATGAACTGCAAAACATGATCAATGAGTTAGACAGGCAGACCAGAACGACGGGTCTAAAAATTAATATGCAGAAAACCCAAGTAAGGTTCAACAGTCTCGCAAGAAAACAGCAGTTTACAATTGGCGGCGAGGTGCTGGAAGCGATAAGGGAATACGTCTATTCTGGGCAGGCGGTGACTGCAGACCCACATCACGAGAGTGAAATAAATAGATAGAAGAATAACAATCGGGGGAAGCGCACTTGGCAGGTTCTCTGAGATCATGAATAGCAGTCTACCAATATCCCTCAAGAGAAAAGTATACAACAGCTGTATCTTACTGGTGCTTACCTATGGGGCGGAAACGTGGAGGCTAACAAAAAGTGTTCTGCTTGGACAGCGCAGCGACCTATGGAAAGAAAAATGATAGGTGCAACATTAAGAGATCAGGAGTGGGCAGAGTGAGTGAGGAATCAAACACGGGTTAACGACATTCTAGGCGAAATCAAGAGGAGGAAATGGACTTGGGCAGGGCATGTAGGTAGGTAGGTTGGAAAGACTTTTATAGCTCTAGAAAGGTGCTAGTAGCAGACGAGAATGTGAAGGCAAGATAACCACTGGTCCTTAAGGGCAACGGAGTGGATTCTAAGAGAAGGCAAGCGTAGCAGGGGGTGGCAGAAAGTTAGGTGGGTGGATGAGATTAAGAGGTTTGTGGGGATACGGTGGCCGCAACTCACAAAGGACAGGGTTAATGACATGGGAGAGGCCTTTGACCTGCAGTGGGTGTAGTCGGCTGATGATGATGATGATGATCTACCTTTTACCACCTCGCTCTTGTAGTGCACTCTGGCTAGATCAAACCCCTTCAGTTTGACCTCGCTGACCTCTGTTGTCTTTAGTGGTGGATTCCAATTGCATATTTGGAGTACTTCCGGATCAACTTTTTTGGACCAAGGCTATTCCAATGGCAGATCAGGATCGGTGATCGTTTGTTCTAATAGCCGATTGGGAGAGCTTGGGAGGACCCACCGAGCTAAGATGGGTCCATGGAGCAATCCGAGCTGCTCCTCCAAAATGTGCTGATTCGGCCAGAAAGAAGTCTACTTTTCTCTAGCAGACAACATGTGCGAGAAAGCGCAAGGAACGCTGGGTACTTCTCTCTCTCTGCAGCTGGAGCACAAGTGTTTCAAAACAAAAATACGAGACTGGTGCTCTCTGCCAAATTCAGGTGCTCTGTCGCTGAGCAGGCAAAGTGCTCTGTGTCTGCGTTTGGAATTCACTGCAAGTTATGCTCACTGTTACAACATGAGTAGATGGGAAAAGGGTTCACTGCCCCTTGCACCATTTTCTTTCTTCAAGTTATTTCGTCGCGCTTGCGTTTTTAGTGTATTAGCATTATTGTCATCGCTTGCTGAAAATCTGCCTGTCTGGCACTGTATGATGCTGCCAGCTTCCAGACAGCCTGTGTCCACTACCCACCCACTTTTGCCTTCCGCCTACCATCAACCAGCCCACACCGATAACTACAGTATAGGAGTTTAACGTCCCAAAGCGACTCAGGCTATGAGGGGCACCCTAGTGGAGGTCTCCGGAAATTTCGACCACCCGGAGTTCTTTAACGTGCACGGACATAGCACAGCACACGGGCCACTAGAATTTTGCCTCCATCGAAATTCGACCACCGCAGCCGGGATGGAACCCACTTCTTTCGGGTCAGCAGCCGAGCGCCATAACCGAAGCCTCACCTACCCACCTCAACCCTCCCTAGGTCGCTACCCACAACTCATCCACTCAGTTCCACCCTCCAGATGCCTCCATCCACGGGAAGCCCAAGTAGCACTGGAACAAAAAAGTGACTGCGAAAAACAAGTTTTAGCCTCAACAGTGAGGCGATCATGGTTGGAGCAGAATGTACAATCAACCAGGGTGTCGAACCGGCATTTTTTCGGGTTCGGTTCGGGTTCGGGTTCACGCCTTTCGGGTTCAGTTCCGGGTTCGGCTCCAGAGAGCCATTCCGTTCCGGTTCGAACCGGTTCGGACCGTCTCGAACCGGTTCAAACGGGTTCAAAAGGGTTCAGGACAAAAAAAAATATAACGCAGATGGGTTTCAGTCAACGTTGCTATGCGTTTTCTTTTTTCTGGCACATCGGTATACAAAAAAAAAAAATTCAAAGATTTGTTAACGAGAACATAAAACTGGGCTAGTTGGTAAGGGTTCATGCTTAAGCAGCGCAGTAAACAGGACAAAAGGAAGTCTGGAGACGACACAGACGCTGACTAACAACTGGTTATTACATTCTCCGAAAATTATATGAAGGCACAGGCCACAGTGAACAATCCAAAAAACAGAAGAACGAAGATTAAAACTAAAAAACCATAGTGCGCATGCACAGCATAGTCGATTCATGACATAATTTTCAACAAAATTCGAATACTATATTCCATATTAGACGGCACTCCTCTATCGCCTGGACCTCACACAGATGCCACGAAAGCCTAACTCCTTATCTACGAAATTGATGGATGGTGAAACAACACGCTCATCTCCTTTCTTCCTGATCATGAAGGCCTCCACCATCTCCCTTCAATTTCGATCAGGGTGATTAAGCAGAAGACTTGTCTTTCCAAGTGGGGAAGCAGTGGGCATTTGTTCGAACATCACAGATGGGTGAAAAAAGTAGCGGTGTCGTACAACTTGGCTTTGCATTGCCGCGAGTGCCACAATTGCTTCTTCCAGTAAAGAAGACAAGTGTCCTGTTTAATAACCCTGTTTGCATTTGTAGGGAGTTGGTCGAGGCCTTTATGATCAGGAAGGAAGCAGATGGGTGTGTAGCTTCATCATCTGTCAATTTTGTAGATAAGGAGTCAGGCTTTCTTGGCAATTGTGTGAGGTTCAGGAGATAGGAGAGTGCCGTCTACTATGGAAGACAGTCTTCGAATTTCGTTGAAAAAGACATCATGACTCGACTGTGATGTGCATGCGCAGTATGGTTTTTAAGTTTTAACCTTTGTTCTTTTGTTTTTTGGGGTTGTTTTCTTGGTCCTGCTCCTTTATATACTTTTCCCAGAAAAAATAACCAGTTGTTAGTCAGCGCTCGTGTCGTCTCCCGTCTTCCTTTTGCTTAATTGTTTAATGCGAGATGTTCTCAATTTACCCATTTTATTTTGTTGTCCGCAGCAAAAGGATGAATTTACGGCAACAACCGCAAAATGAAATGAACTCGAAATTAATGAAAATCGGCTATGTATACGCTATAATCCACCTTATGAGGTGCAACGCGAAAAGCCGGTGGATTATGCATCTACAAAGCCCTCCTGCTTGAGCAGTTTGGGAGACCCCGTCGCGCGAGTAATAGGTTTCCCCTGAAGCTTGAGTCAGTTGGGACCTTATTTTTCGCAGTGTACTTACTGGGCCCCAAAATTGCCGCCGCACGCGCCCTGTATGTTCCCGCGCTCTACTGAGAAACGAAACTGTCATGTAGCGGCACCTACATACAGACAGAGACCTTTCCGTCGCCCCGAAACCGACTTGCCAGTCCCCCCCTCCTTCACTATAGCATGGTAAAAAAATGTGCGAGAGCCCCTCCACCGCCCATCCGCCGCCCAACGAGAGCCTCATGGGAGCACTGGCTCTCCCTAACATCCAGAACTTAGCAAATATATTTTATTTAAATCACCTATTCAACATCACCTTTGTGACTCACGTTATATATCCCGAGCCTCTATAGCTCAGTATCTTCAAAAACACAACTAATCGTGGCTTCTCACTATAATGCAATAAGAAATTGCGACATTGCCTTAATATGGTGACGTCAACCTCTTTTTTCTGATAAAAAGTGTATGATAATAAAACACACGCTTGAATGGGTTGAGAAAGCTTCGTTTTTGCACAGACACAAATTGGCAACATCTTCATTGCGACGTTGAGCTGCAACATTCTTGCAAGTGCAGCATTTGCGAGGAAGTAGATATACTTGCACTACATAGAATGTTTGTGACTTTTCCTGGGGTGCTATCAAAGGCAACCTTTGTGCCGACAGAATTTTTGGCGCCCTTGATGGAGTAATAAAGAATGGTCAATCTGGCCTGCACCATTTTTCTACCAACTTGTTTCAGCCATTTATTTTCAAAGCTACAAACAACCCCTTTCTGGCAGCTGGGCTTAATAGGCGACTAAGTGCTCGCCTGTATTTCCGGGACATGCTCGCAAGAAAGCTTTGTGCTGATTCATTCGCTTTGCTCACTCTTCGCATTTAGTAGAACGTTAAGTTGGGCGAGTTGGTATAGGTTCATGGTTGAAAAACAGCGCACAAAAGACTAGACACAAGAGTAAAGGCGACAACAGGACAAGCGCTGTCCTGTCGTCGCCTTTACTCTTGTGTCTAGTCTTTTGTGCGCTGTTTTTCAACTTCGCATTTACTTACCTGTACGGCCTCTCCACAAGGCAGATGGCCAATGTTGCAATCGGTCATTACTTCCTCTACCCTTACATACACAGCCTTACCTAGACTTTCTTGATACTAGTGTATCATCAGCGGATGTTGCAGCCCACTTTAATGGCCGCACATATAACGAACGCTCGCTTATTACGAGCGGGTGTGGTGCTCCTGTGAAAATATGCATAAGGGCAACGCAAATTCGTCGCAGATACAGCGAACAACTCTGGCCACACCACTGGGTTACAGCGAACGAGGTGGCGCTGTGAACTACCCTGAAGTTGTAGAGGTAGTTCTTCCGCTAAGCACGCAGATGAAATAGCGCCTCTCAACCTTCAGGACACCGCCCCGGAAAGAACATGTCAACCCAGAAATGGAATTAAAAGGCGGCACTGGCGTGCGCAGAGCTAACCGGAAAGTCCGGCATCCGATAACACTGTAAACGGTGAAGTAAACACGGTAACGATATGCTATAACTCTCTATTGAAATAGTAAGTAACCGCCGGCCAAACCCGCGTTGATGGCCTACGAGGGCAATCATTGCCTAAGTGTTGCTGGGCAAAGCATCCCGAATGGAAAAAGCGCGGTGCGCGTGAGAAAGGGGCATCGTCGAAAGCGAAGCTGCTGACCATGGTCGCGGATCAACTAACAACAACGATTTCACAATTCTGAAATCCTTGCTGGCTATGCCGGTCACGTGGCAAGCATGGCCTGCCCAGTCGTCTCCATCTTTAGCGCCGCTACTATGTGCAGGCATTGTCATACAGCGGACAGTGCAACGGATGCATTTTGCGCCACAAGCGCTGCGCTACTTCGTCGCTGCATCAACCCAGGTACGGTAGAAGCAGCTCGAAAACACGTGTGACCAGGAACATGCAGATTTGTGGCAACGCGCTTCGTGGATCCATAGCCGACCAGATAGTTCCTCGGATAACTACGTTCCTGCGGACCACAAAATCGCAGAAGCTCCTGCTCTGAGGGAGACGTTCAACACCAAGCGCGAGCTCTCCCTACTGCCAGGAATCTCAATTATGTGGCCGACCTGCCACCAGGTTCCATGCCCACTTCATCCATGATTAGTGATACCCCGTCCCTGAATTTGATAGTTGGCAGCAAGGTCTCGACGAGGATTGAATGACCGCCCTATAGATAGCCTGGAAAGAGCTGCGACAGGCTCTGCTTTGCACAAGTAGGCCGCAGTTTTATAAGAAATAAACACCACTTTTAGCGGCCTTAGTGTTTTTGGCTGTTGTAAGAAGAATCCACTTGCTAAGAACATCAGATATAACGAACTGAACTCGCGTGACCATCAGGTTCGTTAGAAGTGGGCTCGACTGTAGATTCAATCGGCCACAAAAACCTTTTTCCCGCCGTTTATTTCAATGGTGTGGTGGGCTGTAAACTTTTGCAACAGACATTACATTCACGCCAAATTGACGTTTGTGCCGTGGTCAGTGCATTTCCACCTGTGCGAGCAACGAGAATCAGTTTGAGCAATAAAATGATATTTTTGGTTTGGTTTGGTTTATGGGGTTTAACGTCCCAAAGCGACTAAGGCTATGAGAGACGCCGTAGTGGAGGGCTCCGGAAATTTCGACCACCTGGGGTTCTTTAACGTGCACTGACATCGCACAGTACACGGGCCTCTAGAATTTCTCCTCCAAAGAAATTCTAGCCGCCGCGGCCGGGATCGAACCCGCGTCTTTCGGGTCAGCAGCCGAGCACCATAACGACTGAGCCACTGCGGCGGCTAAAATGATATTTTTGTCGCGATGCTGTGTTCTTTTAGGACATACTTAAGCAGTCTCTTAAAAAAACCATTGACATCATGCATTTCATTATAACATTTATGGCTGCGATGAAAAACTTCGGAATTCCGTGCGAACTCTTCGTGTTCATAGGACTGTTTAGCGTGTGGAAAACCCGCATGATGGATGAACACGCAGAACCGCCGCGTCCAACGAGGTCACTGTTCAGATAACAGTGCACTTTAATGCAGGAGGAATATGCTGCGCAAGTTCAACATCCTGACTGGTTCCCCTTTCTTGACGTGTGCGCCGTCTGGAATTTCCATATGCGGGCGGAGAAAGGGAGTTATGCTGGCATGAGGCTTTGAGCCGCGCGCTGGCGACTGGCAGATATTTTTTCTTAGAAGCAGAACGATTTCAGCGAATCGGCATAACGAAATCACTTCATCGCAGTTACATTTCATCGTAGCATCTTTCTGGGCGTAATCACTATCGCATGCCAGCGAGCGCATGTATTTCCGCATTGCCCTTTTGTGTAATCGGTATTTAATTTTTTTCTTATTAGTACATCTCCACCGTTGCCAAGGGCCCGCCTTTCATTGCATATTTCCGTCGCGCACAAACAAGAATATGCGGATTCTAAAAAAAAAGAAACTGCACCAATTTATACATTCTCCTTTTGTTAACACTAGTAGCAATATCTCGGGTTTAACGTGTCGAGTAGACATTGGGGCTATAGGATAGACGGTGTTATGGCGGGCTCCAGATTGACGACACCAGCTGGGGATTTGCAACGTGCGACAGAACACATTGGTTTTTATATTTTTGGATTCAGCAGCCGAGCTCCACAGCCATTGAGCCATTTTTTTTCCCTTTATTGCCCTACAGACCCATCGTGAGGGGTTTTATTTAGAACCTGCTGTCTGAGACAATGAGCGCTTACAAAAGTAAATGTTGCACTACCAACGGCGCTGGCTCAGTGGTTAGGGCACTCGGTTACTTATTCGGTGTACCCGGGTTTGAACCCGGACCCGGGGGCCACGTTTCGATGGAGGCGAAACGCAAAAGGTACCGTGTGCTGTGCGATGTCAGTGCACGTTAAGGATCCCCAGCTGGTAGAAATTATTGCTGAGCCCTCCCTACTGCGCCTGTTTCTATTTCTTCTTTCACTCTCACCCATGGGTCAGGTGTCCATCAAGAAGTGAGACAGTTACTGCCCCATTTCCTTTCCTCAATGACGCAAAGAAAAGGAAGGCATTCTCAATCGGTGCTGAAATGACTGTAGACACCCAATTTTGTTGCGTGTTTTCTCCTTTCAAATGACGCCATAGTTTTTAGAATACATGGTTCACCGTGTGGTATTCCCCTACTGCCAATAAATAATTTAGAAAATAATTTTTTCTCCCATGTTGTTTCGGTTTTATCAACCGAATGATGGCTGTGACGTGAGTTCAACATTAGGTCACGAGAGGCACGGGAAAACTAATACAAACGGTGATACGTTGTTTAGACTCACTATAGCACTTTAATCAGCCGGCGGCTCCAAGACCTATAATTACAACAAACGACGTATCAGCAGTTATATTGCCGTTTTATTTCCCCTCACGCCACCTAATTTCCACTACACGTCACAGCCACCGTTATGTTGGTGAAACCGAAACAGGGTCAAGGAGAAATTCAAATATAAATTATTTATTATGTCTTTGGTGAATACCACGGGGTGCTCCATGTACCCCAATGTCTAACGCATCATTTGAAAGAAGAAATCACGCAAGGAAAATTTTGTTGTCTATAGTACTTTATTGAGTTCGAGCAGTCCTAACAACCTGATTAAATATTTACGCAAATATGTAAAAGGTGAGGAGCAATAACTCAAGATTTCACATAATCCTGACGTACAAGTCTTTAGAATTTGCGGTAGTACATTACAGAAACGTCAATTAGGCTCCTTCCCAGGCACCAGACTTCCTGTAAGTTTGCTGTCGCATATACTGGGTACCATTTTCGCACTTCCCAGTGCAGAGAGCTACGGATGGGTAAATCTATGCGCTAGATCATCTCATTTTGTGCGCAAACATGAGGTATGCCGGGATGCAAAAAAGTGGGGCTGAACCGGGTCCCGAACCGGTTCGGAACGGTTCCTTTCAATCGTTCCGGTTCGGGTTCAGTTCCAAGATGGCGAAAAAATTATGGGTTCGGTTCGGTTCCGGTTCCGGGCGAAAATTCGGGTTCGGTTCCGTTTTCGGGTTCGGGTTCGGTTCCGGTTCGACACCCTGCAATCAACCCACCGCGGTGGCTCAGTGGTTACGGCGCTCGGCTGCTGGCCCGAAAGACGCGGGTTCCATCCTGGCTGCGGCGGCTGAATTTCGATGGAGGCGAAATTCTAGAGGCCCGTGTGCTGTGTGATGTCAGTGCACTCTAAAGAACCCCAGGTGGTCGAAATTTCCGGAGCCCTCCACTACGGCGTCTCTCATAGCCTGAGTTGCTTTGGGACGTTAAACCCCAATAAATCAAATCAAAGCAGAATGTGCAGCCAGCATGGCTAATGCAGATTTGTTGCATCACCTTTGCGTCTCTTTCTTTCCTTCCCCCCCCCCCCCCCACTGCAGGGAGTGCCCGCTGGCCCTGGAAGCGGCCAGGGGCCTCCTGGAGCTGGGTGTCAAGCCGGTGGAGGTGGCTGCACTGGTTCTGCACCCGGGTGGCTCCAGTGGCACCTCTCTGCCACCCCACATGGAATGGTGGGTGCACTGCAGCTGATGCTGCGCTGGCTGACCGTGCTGCTTGACACACAGCTCTCATTGTTATTAGCAAAGAGTTTCTGCAACCGAAGCATGGAGTCAGAAAGACTGCAAGTCACAACAGGAGGCAGTGGTTTGATTGTTTCACCAATCATTGGGCATGGGAAGCCAGAAAATTGTGGGCTGAGCTAAGCCTGATGGGCATCGGTTGGCATCTGGCACAAGGTATGCAGTCTTTGCCTTCCAGGCACATCAGTGTGCTAGCAGTTTGTGGCAACTTTATGTGGTGGAAACCAAACTTGAAAAGCTGTATAGAAATGCAGTCGGGACTTTGTTAGGATAATTGCTATTAGACTACACATTTCTGTGAACTTCACCACTGCTAGTTCTGTTTGGTTTGTTAATCCATATTTATTTATTTATTTATTTCCAAATACTGTTAGCCCTTGCAGGCTGTTACAGGGTGGGAATGGTATAGTTAGTCAGTACAACACACTTCCAGCTCTTTTGCAAAAGTTTCAAGTGAACAAGTTTTGTTGAATACGTGTTGGTCAAGGTTATTCCATTCTATAATTGTTTTAGGCAGAAACGAAAACTTATACACATCAACTCTCGGCATGTATGACATAACTGCGAAGGGATGGTTAGGAAGGAAGGATATGGATTGCCACTTGTGTAACTATTAATCTTATTTGACAAGCTTACATTGATGTTCACTGCTGCTTCATTTTATAGTTCTGGGCTTTTGTTTTCCAATTTTCTTGTGCATTGCCTGGCAAATGTTGGCTTGACCAAACCTTTGCTGCTTCCTCTTTGCCCCAAGGAGTGCATGTTAATTTCTTTTTTGATGCGATTGCATTGGATCCCATTGTGTAGAAAGTCTGGCGCCGTCATTGGCGTCAGTGGCATTGTGGCTAAGAAATCCCCGACCTGGGAGGGCCACCGAGGTCACGTGACCTTGTGGCGCCATCACAGCGTGCCCACAAAACTGCTGCACCACTGTGCCAGGAGGGGTATAAGGATACCCAGGGATCCATGAATGCAAAGTAGGGATTGACCAACTCCTCATATATGGGCATTAACCCACTATTGCTATAGCATCATGCCCTTAAAGGTGCACTGAAGAGGAATCTGAACTCGCATTTTTACCACTGGAACTCAGTCTACACGTTCCGAGCGTTCTTGGAAACTTTGAATTATTTCCCTGTGCGGCCGATTTCCCTAATTTAAATTGGATTAACGTCAGGCTCCCGCCTTTTTTTTTTAATTTCCTGCAAACGGCGGGAGGAGTCGACCAACCTTTCAGCCAGTCCCATGGCGGCTTGCCGCTCTGCCATCGGCGGAGTGATACATAGTGATCGGCGAAAGCAAAGAGTTCACGTGTATTTTTATTTCCATGGGCCTAATTTTCAGCTATGTTGTGTCTGACTAGACCTATTTATTCACTGAAACCTAAAATAAACAAAATAAAAGCAAAAGCAAAGTCGCCACGCGGCTGCCTGAAAGACACTCCATGCGTTGGTAGACTCCTCCCACCGTATGCGGGGAATTCAGGAAAAAAAAGGGGAGCCGGACGTTAATCCGGTTTAATTAGGGAAATTGGCCGCACAGGGCAATAAATCGCAGTTTCTAAGAATGCTCGGAACGTGTAGATCGAATTCCCGCGTTAAAAAGACTAGTTCAGATTCCTCATCAGTGCACCTTTAAGGTGGAGCTTAAGCATCCACTCGCATTTGCTTTTGCTGTCAGATTCTTGTGCGTCCTTTTTTTTCACTTTGCCCCCATGTCCCCACTGATGCAATGCTGAAAAGCTCTCTTGGGCTTTGGCAGTGCTAGGGGCTCCCTAGCATGGCCAGCTCTCACTTTGCAGATCAAGAGGCAATTCTGCGGCTTGCATGCTAATCGCACTGCTCTCATATATTCCAGCTGCAGTTTTTACCAGTCTCCAGAGGCTGTCTCCTTCCATCTATGCTGGGATACCAGTTGTGGCATTGTCTGCTGCAGTCAGCACTTGTTATCACCAAGCTGGGAGAAAAAAATTGTTTAGGAAAATGCTGCGCAGCTACTTATTATTAGCGTAGACTGTGTGCAGTGACAACAATGGGAGTGCATGAACTAAGCGGGGAATGCTGGCGCGCTTTCAGCATTTGGAGGAATGTGCTCACTGCGCTTGTGTGTCAAGCTGGCATCATTGCTCCTGCTGCGTGGCGTTCCATTTTGGAAGCCGTTGTCACTCTGAAGTCACGTGAGATGTATGAATGTGAAGAAGCACGTCACTGGTTGGGTTTTTTTTTGTGTGCAATTCAGGCTGGGACAGTGGATCAAGGCAAACTCGTACCTGCACTCCCGAGAGTACTCGTCCAGTGTAGCAAACTTCAAGCAGCTGGAGGCCAAGGTAGGTTGCGTACAAGCCATGAGAGGTGGGCCCCCCCATGCGAGCCCTCCGTAAAGAGAGCAGGGCTCAGATGTGGTCCACCCTTTCATTCTCTCCGCTCAGTTCTCTCAGTGGTCATCATCATCAGCCTGACTACGCCCACTGCAGGGCAGAGGCCTCTCCCATGTCCCTCCAATTAACCCTGTCTTTCGCCAGCTGCGGCCACCGTGTCCCCGCAAACTTCTGGACTAATTACTACTCTTTTACTTAATCATATAAGAGGTCCCAGTACAGTCACCGACTATGGGACCTCTTTCGGTATCAATTCGTCCACCTTATATTTTCTTTTTTATTACAATAAACTGATTCTGATTCTTTGCACCCTCCATGGCGTCACAGGCCTTACCGCCGCCCTGGTCAGTTGCTCCACAGCCGCTGGGGAGTGAGGGCCGAGGGTTAATTGGGTTGTTCATAGAAGGTTGCGGCCATTTACTACACCAGGGTGGCCAAATCCTGCTCTGGTGAGGAAGTGCGTTGTCGGTTCTCATCACCGAGCTCAGGCTGCACCCCAGGCCTGGTTGTGTAAATCCATAGACGCGTGGAGTTTCTTTTTTAAACCCGGTGGAGAACTGTGCGCCACTGGGATTCAAACCCCGGTCCTATTACACACGAGGCAGATGCTCTACCTCTTCGCCATCACCGCCCTGTCCTCTCGGTAGTGTGCGCCAACTTCTAGTGTCGCCTCCTGGCTTGTCTGACAGCTTTTTAAGTGGCGATGTTTTCTTGAAATCATCTCAAAGTGAAACCAGAAACATGACATACGCCCTGGGGAGACCATTAATGTTTTGCAAGCTGTTAATTGTTGATGCTGAAATTAAAAAAAAAAATACACGAGTGTGAAGGCATTTTCGCGCATGCACTGCAACACATGCAAACAGCGCACCAGCAAAGGCCGCTTGTCTGAAAGCAAACAATCACAAAAAATTAGGGTGGGCGAGTAAAAAGGAATGAAAAATAATAGCGCCGGGCCCACACCACTTAGAGCACAGCGGGCTAGCAAACAATCATAGAGAGAGAGACATTTATGGCAAATGAAATGTTGGAAAGAGTGGGCTGGTTGCCGGACCTAGCACGTACAGCTTCATGGTGCACCGCTAAATCCCACTTGAAAAAAAGCCACTTGACATTTCTCGGTTGACCGGTCCACGGGCCGACAGCGCACCTCACATAGTAGTGACATGTGAAAACATGATGCGCGGACCAACGGTCGGGCGTGTGAATAAGCCTTAAGGGTAACGGACTGGATACGAAGAGAAGGCAAGGTGTCTGCAGATGGAACACAACAGGGTTAATTGGAGAGAAGTGGGAGAGGCCTTTGCCCTGCAGTGGGCGTAGTCAGGCTGATGATGATGATGACCGATGGGAATGAGCGCTCTGAATCATGCCGTCATCCGTTTTCATAAAATTTCTTCCATTAGCTGCCACTTGGCTCTGCTTAACCGGTAGCAGAGGAGCTCTACCATGTAAAGAATGGAACTGTGCCTCTTGGACATGCTGCAGCTTTCTCCGCTTGCGTGTTCAGTGAAGGCTCTGCCTCTGTTTATTACTGATGCGCACTGATTCTTTTTCTTATCCTTTTCAAAGATACTGCATTCTTAGTTACAGTAGGGGGAATTAGGGAAGTTAGTGGTACTAGTTCGTGATGTTTCAGTGCAGCAACATTACCCAAGGAAAGACAGAGCGCATGTCATCTTTCTTTGCTCATCTCTTGTGTGACGTCATGCTAGAACAGCATGCTGAACTGCACATCCCCTGCGCTGAGTAATAGTTAATCCCCTTACCTGTAGACTGCACCTCTTTTTATTGGGGAATAGTGCAGCTGGAGCTTAGCTGAAAGAGTGCAGTTTCACATGTCAGAATCCAAAGCAGGATTGCAGGGTCTTTGAGGAAACTGACAACATAAGTACAATGTTAAAGGCTGGGAAATTGCATAGAAAGTGCTTTGTGTCATGTATAAACGGCTTGATCATAGAATAGAAGATGAGAACAGCATGGTGGGAAAATAAATGATGGAAGCAACGGTGGGAAATTGGATGGTGGCTTAGCGTTGTGCAGTGAAGCAGAGCACTGCAGTTTAAATAGTGTGCCCATGACAGGGTAGAAACTGGGGTCAATGCAGTGCAGATTCCCAGAGACACACATGCCCCAACATTTCCATGGCTCTTTTGAGCATTTGGCGTTATGCGTGTGGTGTGTCTCATGTGCAGTGTGCCTGTCAGCCAGTGTGTGTGGTACACTGTGCATGTTTTGCAGCCTCAGCTCGCAGACAATGTGGAGATCCTGGCGTCGCTTGGGGAGGCCTACTATCACATGGGAGACTATGTGAACGCCATGACCACCTTTGAGAGGGTGAGGAACCCATCTCCTCTCTCTTTCTATACATGGATGTGTTGTTATATTTCACAAGAGATGCTGCAAAGAAGGGGATGAATTCGCACACATATGCTCTTGCATATGTACTTCGTTTGTCACCTTTGTGGCTTTGTGGCATGCCTCATAAAATAGCCATTCCCTGCTCTTCCTAAAGTGCCTCAGGACCTGTTCATCAAAGTGGTATTTAAATATTTTCAAGGAGGGATTAACCTTAATTATGTACTTGTTTGTTGTATAAAAATTATGCATGATAAATGCAACAGGATGACAAAGTATGCGTTAGCATTGGTGTTCCCCGTGAATGGAGCAACGCTTGCCATTGACAGCTTCAGGCCGTGCAAGCGGGCGGGGGGGGGGGGGGGGGGGGGTGTATTCAGTTTAGCAGTCACAGTGAGACATGCTGTACCCCCTCTCCAATTTCCCTCCCTCATCCACAAAAGTGCAGAATGGGAATTCCCTCTCTCCACTTTGCCACCTGCCTTCCCAGGCTTCCGATGGATGGAGGGACATTATTTTCCAACATGGAGGACCTTATGCCAATGCATTAAAATGGCAATGATAAGCCTATCTGTTACCTAGAAGCAAGACTCTATTGCAGCCATGCTAACGACGTGCTTCTTCATAACGGCAACGCGCTGCTTGCTAGGTGTTGCTAGGCCTAACCTGCTTCTCATCGAACCGTCATTGGACTGTGCTTTAGAACCAGCCACTGCCTACCATTAGAGGCCTAGCCCTGGTACCAGTACACTATAAATAGTATAATCTATCATTAAAATTAGGGTGCAGTTGGTTTCTTCAACGCCTTTGGCAGCGAAGCAGGCCAGGTGAGGGCCGCTGCTATTATGGTGCCGCAGTTAGGTTGGCTTCGTTGCGTGACAGCAGTGTCTCGTGAAAAATTAGTGCAAGAAACCGAAGGCTAACCTCAAACACCTTGCCGATCCCGCGTTCATTTTGTCACACAATTTTATGGCGCTAGGGCGGTCAGCATGTGCCCAAGGCTGCACATCTGACCAGTTTCCAAGCGCGAAAAGCGATCGATCGTGAGAGCACTGTTAGGAGAAGCACCACTTGCAGGGGCGCGGCGCTCCATTCTGTGTATTGAACGTTCCACTGAAATGGAGTTGTATAAACGCGAGCGATAGGGCTGTAGTTTTGCATGAGACTTTGCAGGGGATGTTTTAGCATGAGGGTGTTAAAGGCTCCGTTGTCCAGAAAATCCGGCGGCGGCATTGTGAGAAAAAAACTGTGAGGATGACTACAGGAGGAAGTGCTCAGAGAGCAACCTAGGAGGCACGTGGGCCTCCTAGGTCATGTGACCTTGCGGCGTGATCGCAACCTGCCCATCGGATAGTGAGCAAGCTGCGCAGTTGAGGTAATGATTGGTCGCAAGGGAAGAGCAACTTGGGCCACACAAGGCCCACCACTGGGGGCACCTGCCATCGCAGGGCAGTGGTGCATTTCTTAAGCGCTGCACCACTGCGCCAGGAGTGCTATGAGGGCTCGCAGGGACCTATGAATGTAAAGTAGGGAATGATGTTCTGCATATATTGGAATTAACCCATTCTGCTATCGCATCATACCCTAAAGGCGGAGCTTAACTGTCCCCTCTAATTTTTTACTTTTTGATATAAAACACTAGTGCAATATGTCCAGGATCAACTGTTTTTATTTTAACGGGTGGTGCTGAGTTGGTAAATTCTACAGTTGCATTTGAACAGCTCCAAACAGAAGCTGGAAGAAAGAAGGTTTAGAAGTTGGAAGGGGTGCACAAGGTTGGTTGAAAGCTCTCAACATGCCACAGCACTGTGCTGAATGACATCAGAGTTTGCCTGATAGCTCTAAGTGGAAGCACCCACACTGGCTCTAATGGACTAGCTGTTCACCAAATCATGTGTCGGATTTGTGCATTCTTATGGGTATGTCAGGGTGTGTGAAAAAAAAAAAAGAAAGGTTTCTAACACAAAAATGTCATATTGCAAAGCACGAAAGACTAGTGTTAATCGTTGGGCTGCATACTGGGAGGCGTAACACCTGAAAAAGATTTCTAGGCACACTGTTACCCTGAAACATCCTATTAGTTGATGGTTAGTGTGAGCTGTGGAACATCATCTCTTTATTGTCACCTGAGATGTTAAGAGCTTACCTCACAGGCAAACGGGTGAGTACGCAAAGGTGCAGCGACAGGCTGCAATGCATGCCTTGATGATGCTGTAGTGGATCCCTTTGCTTCAGTGGCACAAGAACATGGATAGGCACTGGGTGGACCGTTGGCAGCGCCAGATAAAGGGAAGGCTGTTCTGTTATTCCGTGAACGTGTTCAGGGATGACAGCAAGAAAGGCTCAGACTACAACTTGGGCAGCAAAAAACAACAGGGACATGAAGGTGGCACATAACAAGTGCTCCACGTGTTCCATCTTCATGTGCCTGTTGTTTTCTGCTGCGCCAGTTCAAGGTGAAGACGTGGTTAAAACATGGTCATGCATGGCATCCTTAGTAAAGAAGAGTTCCTTGCCTGGAACAACGTCCAAATGCAGGGTGTATTCTCATGGTATGAATAGTGTTGTGTTGATATATCTCTTTATGCTCTTCATGATTATATGCTTCATGCACCACCCAAAACAAGCTCTTCCGTGGTTGAATTGCGCACGTGTTTTCCTCACTGCTCATGATGCGCCATCTCTTAAACCACACACTGACCAAATATTTCTGCAAAATCGGTGGATATAAAGAAACACCGAAAGCAAACATTGCATGAGTTGTTCATTCACAGCTGTTGGTTTCTCTGGCGGTGCTTAAAACCAGCAAAATGGTTTCGGACCAGAACGGCCGCAGAGCGGGCAAACATTTTGGACCGCACAGGGTGAAGCGACCGAATTCTTCACCCCCCCCCCCCCCCCCCCCACAGGTGCACAGCCTGGACCCACACCAGCTCAGGGGCATGGATGTATACGCGGCTCTGCTGGCCAAGGAGAAGAAGGTCAAGGAACTCGAATCGTAAGACTCCTGGTTGTCCTCCCTCATCTCGTGCTGCCTGAGTGTGGAGGCGGATGGTCCTCTCCTTCCTTAATCCTTTTTGCAGACTTTAGTGTCACTAATTTTGGAAGTGCTGTGGTTCATTTTAGCGGCTTCAGCGAGCTATAGGAACTTTAGTTGGAGCGCTTTTCTCCAAAAGCCTTGGATAGAGCATGTGGGCGCCTGTGGAGAAAGAGGTTATAGTCAGTGGAAAGGCACCACAACTGTCATGCAGAGCCCTCTGCCTTTTCTCATTCAGGAGGCGAGTATCATTGGCAGAGGAAAGGTATTGTTGCACTGGTCATTGTCCAGCAGTGCAAAATGTGTTCTCACTGAGTGTCTAACTCATGAACACTTTGGTAAACAGAGTAGTATGAAAACGTGTTAGCCTGACTGTTGCCAGTACATTCCCTCATTAGCAGGGCAAGAGATCCTCAGTTTTTTTATAGTGGAATAAAGGTGCGCAGTGTCGCATTGCTTTTTACGGCAGTCTATGCAGTACTTATCCTCAGGAGCACGAATTCTGTTCTTGTAGTTATGAGCATAGTTTTTTTGTGGCTATGTGCACATTCAGTGTGAAGCAGTTGTTACTTTGTTTCGTTTCATGGGGTATTTAACGTCCCAAAGTGACTCCAGGCTATGAGGGAGGCCATAGTGGAGGACTCCGGAAGCTTAGACCACCTGGGGTTCTTTAGCGTGCACTGACATCGCACAAGGTTGTTACTTCATCTTAGTAACACATAGCTGCATAACATGAAACTTGTCACTCTCTTTCGGGTGTTAAGTGTTTGTTCCTCGTGAAAGCTATCTTTGCTGAACATTGCGATGGCATTTAAGTTGTCGTCATATAGTTTCCGGTTTCTCTGCAACAAAATTCTTGGATTGGTCAGTTGGCAGTGACCCGGTTGACCAACACTGGACCAATCATAGGGCCTGCCAATTTTTTTAAACTTTGACCCCCCAAAATTCTAAAGGATGCCTAATATTTTGGAAGCAGGCTGACCCCCTTAAAATAGGTTAAGCTAGATTAGTAGGTGGATTCACATGGATTAGTGGGTCAGGTTAGTGTATAGGATAATCCAGTGGAAGGTACTCAAACATTCTGAGAAGTGATGAGTCATGCATACCATAGAAGAGCAATGGAACCTGTTCCAACAGGTGTTTTGGTGGGGAAATCGCAAGAACAACATTAGACCCTCATTGTAGACACCATAGCATGTATCCTAAATGCTATTGCATTTTCTCCTTTAAGATTGCAGTTAAGAAGGACCTCAAGTTTGTTTTTTCTGCTAACTAAACTAATTTAAGACCAATTTATTTTGGATGCATGCTAAGCTTCTAGGATGTTTGAGATGGCTGCATTTGTGATGGGAACCTTCATTAACCTCCTTGGTCATGCAAGCATTAAGTAAAAGTGACCTACTAGACATTTTTCACTGAAAGCAATTATATTATACCCAGGTTATGAGTATGTATAAAATAAGCCTTAATACTGTTGGTACTATCTGATTCTCCCTCCCCTATATAATGCCTGGTAAAGCTTGCAGGTATAATAAATTATGTGCTGATAACAAGTAAAATAAAATTTGTGTGCGCTACATCTGTTTATTTTAAAAGCTGTATTTTGTCACAGAGAATTTATTTTTAAGCTAAACTACCTGTATTCATAGTAAAAATTAGAGTATATTCGATTTCATTCTAAATAAATTTTTATTATTTGTACATGTGGTAGAATCTATGTTTTGGCATGTGCACACCCTATGGTTGCCAGTGTTTTGATCTACTTTATCCTGGTCTCTTGGCACAGTGCAATCCTATCGTAGTGGTCTAGTTTCGACCGAGCAGAATGTTTGCTGCTTAGCTCTGGAGTTCTTAGAAAACTTGTCCTGCTTTGTTTTTTCAGTGGGTGTGCATCGGTGGTAGTTCAATTCAATTCAGTTGTTTATTTTTTCAGAACGTAAAGGTACAGCCTTGAGAGATTCACAGACTTAAAGCTGTTAGCAACAACTTGACAGGGGGCCATGAACCTCCAATTGGCAGACAGTGCACACCTGTAATGGCGTAATGAGCACACCTGTGCCACAGTATTATTGCATTGCGCTGACACCCTTTGTAAACGCACTTGGGCAAACTCACGTGAATCCCCAGATTTGAGAAAACACTGCAATTTCGGAGCCCACTTAGTTCTTTGCTTCCTGGAACCAAACTGCAATGCCAGCACTGCACCAAGCCAGCGTCCCGGTGTTATTGCAGCGGTAGTAGTGTACTGTCTAGCCTCTCGAGAGTTCTGTTGTCCAGAGACACTGGCACCAAGCATGTTAGGACACAAGCCGTGCTTGGGTCAAAACAGCCGCAGGTGCTTTGCCTGCATCTCTGTGGGTCGCTGTGGGGTGCAGGCTCTCCTCGCAGCTCATTCTGGTGAACAGCAAAAGCCCCGAGCCGTGGATTGTGATGGCCTACCTCTGCTACGTCACCAAGAAGAACAACCGGGCCATTTACTTCTCCCAGAAGGTGAGCCCCCGTTCGTCAGCCTTCTTTGTGCTCGTCCATTCCTCTTTGTCTCTTGGGTGCAAACGAACTGTGACCCACAATGGAGTGGGTCAGGAAAGAGGTGCAGGAAAGGGATGTGAACGGACTTGGGTGCTCAACCAATCCTAAACATGGTGCTAGTGCTTGGGTGAACCAAGACTTTAGCGTCATGGTCTGCCCCTAGAAACTCGGCATCCTGTTAACACCGCCTCAACCCTTTAGTTCAACTCAGTCCACCGTCCGGCCTCTTCCACTGTGATGCTACGCTCGTGTGTCCGTCTCTGGCGGGGAGTGGCGTTTACAAATGCCTACTCCTAATTAGTCACAATGGCAGGCTCTCCTGCGTGTGAGAACTGCGGGTGCGATGAGACAATTGAGCACTTACTTCGTGATTGCACTCAGTTTTAGCGTGAGCATGTCCTCCTGGCTGCAACGCTCCGCCGTTTAGATCCTCGTTCCCTTAGAGAGGTCAAGATGCTGGGTCCTTGGACTGAACCTTCATCTCACAGGACAGCTGTGAAGGTGCTTTTGAAATGCTTGAAAGACCCAGGATTGAGTTCAAGGCTGGGAACTTTCAGAGTGTGCCCCGTGTACTCTGTTAGTTACGGACTACGCACACGTGGAAAAGTGACCTACCTTCCTCTCTCCCCTTTCTGTCTCTCTCTTCGTCCCCCTTCCCACGTGTAGGGTAGCCTAGTGGATGTCGCCTAGTTAACCTCCCTGCCTTTCCATTAAACATTTTCTCTCTCTCTCTTTCCTGTGCCGAGGAAATCATAGATGTAATTACATTTGTTCACATAGCAGCAAACAGCATGAACACACAATTGGAAATAGTAAAGAGGGCGTCGCAGCATTGCCCATGACTAATCACAGTCGGCAGTTTTCCACACTGCTCAAGTTTAACTGCCCAGTGCTTGCACAATTCCTGGAGGTGTTGTATGTGGCCTCTATGGGAGCCGAATCACGCAAACGTCATCCATTTTGCTCTCTAGAAGATTCAGATTATATGTACTTGCTGCAGGAGCAATTTGGTAGATACAGCAGTTAGAGCGGGTGCTCATTTGATTTACTCGTTTCTAGCGGTAAAACCCATTTTATTGCAAACAGAGTGCTGCCGCCGCACAGTGGGGACAGCTACGTTCCTGCCGAACTGTTTCTTGCACTTGAGTCTGGCTGCAGTGTGCCCTATCTCAGCGGTATTCTCACCGTGTGACTGCAGTGGTGCCATCTGCTGGAGGTGCCACCAGTCATCGGTAGTGTCCTCTCAGCGATAGAAAACTTATCAATAACACTGCGTATTCTGGTTTCCTGGATAGTAGAAAACTAACTTCTGCTAAAACTGTGTGCTAGGATAGATGGAAAAAATTGAAAAAACGCCGACAAAGCACAAGAGTAATAGTTGATTCAGCACACATTTGCCAGCGATCGAGCGCTAAGAGGTGATGACATATTTTCTTTTTTGGTGTACTTGGATTCTTCTGAGGGATGTGACCATGCTTGGCTTTTAGAGGCGTGAGAAGCATGCTCAAAACTAATGCCTCTCTGGCTCCCATATACAAAGTGTAAGTTAACTGTTCCTGCCTAGGAGCACAGCAGTAGCAACTGGCTCACCATCATCATCATCATCAGCCTGACTACACCCACTGCGGGGCAAATGCCTCTCCCATGTCTCTCCAATTAACCGTGTCCTTCGCCAGCTGTGGCCACCGTATTCCCGCAAACTTCTTAATCTCATCCGCCCACCTAATTTTCTGCCACCCCCTGCTACGCTTGCCTTCTCTTGGAATCCACTCCGTTACCCTTGAGGAGCAGCGGTTATCTTGCCTTCGCATTACATGCCCTGCCCAAGCCCATTTCTTCCTCTTGATTTCAACTGGGATGTCATTATCCCGTGTTTGTTCCCTCACCCACTCCGCCCGCTTCCGATCTCTTCACGTTGCACCTATCATTTTTCTTTCCATGGCTCGCTGTGCTGTCCTCAACTTAAGCTGCACCCTCTTTGTTAGCCTAAAGGGTGCATGCTACCCGTCTGCCAAATTTGACTGCGGATGTCCCCATGCAGGCGTGCACCCTGAACCCGCGGCACGTGGAGGCCCTCCTGCTCAAAGGCACGGTGCTGCTGGAACTGCGCAAACTGCACGAGGCCATCTCCCACTTTGGCGAGGTGTTCAAGGTGGCACCCTACCGGCACGAGGCATACAAAGGTGGCTGTGCGTTAAATGTCTCTGGGGCCACCGTGGTGGCTCAGGGGTGGTGGCGCTCGGCTGCTGATCCTAAAGACGTGGGCTTGATTCAGGCCACGGTGATCGCTTTTTGATGGAGGGGCCCATGTACTCTGCGATGTCAGTGCTTGTTAAAGAAACCCAGATGATCGAAATTTTCTGGAGCCCTCGGCTACGGCGTCCCATAGCCCGAGTTGCTTTGGGACACTAAACCCTATAAAGCCGAACATGTCTATAGCTCCTAGATGTCCTAGACTGCGCACGTGCTGTGGCATCATCATTCCACAGCAAGTACTACATCATCATGGCCAAACTGTATTAAAGATTCCTTTAGTGTAAACTAGCACACAGACACCTATGGAAGGTGAAATGGACCATCATTCCACTTTACTCTATCAGAGTTCACTATAGAGAGGCCCTACTAATTCTAGCATATATTTAGAATGCAGCATATGGAAATAGCATGTTTATCAGTTATTGAGATCGACTTGATGCAGGATTTCTAGTAATGGGCGTGTTATTAGAAAGTGAAAAGCGCCTTTGCTGGTCATTTATCTGTGTCCGATTTCCAAATAAGTGTCAGTAATTAGTCAGCTGAACTAAATAGCTGTTAGCTACCATATTTACTCGCATAATTTGCTCTCCCCTCAACATTTTACCCAGATTTTTGAAAAAAGGTGCTCGATTTGCGTAGTTAGGTCCAATGTGAATTAGGTGCACTACCACTTCTGTTTTCACTTCATGCAGAATATATACAAGTAAAAGTTTTTCAGTGCGCTAGCACTTATAGTGGCCATTCTCCACATTAAGTTGGTGTGCGTTTATCTGTCTGTCTGATGGTGTGCGTTTATCTGATGCCTGCTTTGTGGCAGGCCGCTTACCATGCGCAATTGTGTGTGTGCGCGTGCACGCGCACTATATTTACTCGCATAATTTGTGCACCAACTTTTTGCCGGGATTTTTGAAAAAAAAAAAATCTTGCATATTTTGCGCACTGTGCTGTGCCAGTCCCACCAGCATGTACACAGGTGCGCGCAAGGCAGACTAGTGAAGACTGCTGAAGCCGCGTCGCCGTGTGTGATTGCAAAAGGTGCAAGTGGTGAGGGCACGAATCCGCCTTTTTCACAAGATGTGGCGCCCTCTGGGGAGTCGCAAAAATTCGTCTGCTTCTGGTTGAAAACAAACGCACCTGGAAGACGCAGGCACGGTCTGGTTTCATCTTGAATGAGCTGTGCCTGCAAAGCTGCTGCCATCTGTCACATGCACCCGTCACTAACATAAAGTGCGCATGCGCAGTAGGGGCTTTGTTCTCAACCGGTGAGGCTGGAGGAGAGGAAGCACGCATGTGTAGAGAGGCTGTGTGATAAAGGCGGATTGTGCACAATTTACCCGGCTTGCACGCACTAATGGTTGCTTTCCCAGACAATCAGTAGCGCCCTCCCGCCCCAACCCGGAACTACCAAACCGTTTACTGTTCGGTTCGCCGCTAGTCAGCTGAACCGCATGCGAGGGCGCCGTTTTATCACCCGTTGTCTCCTCTGCCGGCCACTTCTGGCTTCGCGATTGTATCGTTGCGCATTTATTGCTTTGCAGGAGGGGGGTATGCCTTTTTTATTTGGACTCAACGTTTTTTTGTTTTTTTTTGCCAACGAGGTGTGCGAGATTGGGGGGGGGGTCTGCATATAGGTGGCAATATACAGTATGTATTGAGCGTAGAGTTTTTTAGAGATGTGTTCAGAAAATTTTGTCATAATTTTCGCACCCTCTTTATGAAGCCTTAATTTAAAGAAAAAAGTGTGCAAATTAGGCGAGTAAATACGGTATACAGAGTGACTGGGCAAGACAGAAACTGACCCTCCCTTTTTGTCTTCTCTATCACATTGTCGACTAAGCCAAGGGTGCCTGTAATTGTGCCGTTTAGGAATTGGGTGCCTTGTCCTTGCAGGCATGGTGGACTGCTATCTGGCCCAGCTGCGGAACAATGACGCAGCTGCCATTGCCAGCAATGCCTGCAAGCACCTGGGCCACACCCCCAGAGCACTCACGGTCAGTCCTCGCCCGTGCGCAGCCAACTTGTTCCGTCACGGGCAGCTTATTCCAAAGCAGTTCCCTTGTGGTGTGACATTCAGTTCCAGGTAAAGGATTGTCTTTGCTGAATGGGGGGGACACCTGAACCTCGCCGGAAGGGAAGGGGGGGAGGATGAGAGTGAGCGAAGACACCGTATTCACTAGACGCGCCTTTGTTCCTTCCAAACCATGGAGGTGGCATGGCGGAGTGGATAGCATGCTCGTCTCGCACTCCGGAGACCCTGGTTCGATTCCCCAACTCGACCAATTTCCTACTCGGTTTTATTTATTTATCTGGTCTGACTAGAAAGGTTAATTAGGCTAATTGGGTAATTAAGCAATTAACTAAACTTAGTCCCACTTACTTAGATCATCACTATACCATCCCTTTAATTGGTTGCATGGTTGCTAGCCAAAGTACAATTGGCCCCGTTTGAAATTCGCGCGCTGTGACGTCACGACCATTTCGACCAATTGAAAAGCGTGACATGTCTGTCGACAACTCCTGATTACAACGATGAGGCATTAAACGCTTCCGCCTTAATATTCACCACAAGTTTTAAAAACTTAAAGCATGCAGAGCTGTGTGGAGCAGTGGGGAGACGTTCACATTGTGCAATATCTAGCTCGGACTCGCTCATTGGTTTGCGGCATGACCTGCAGGCCACACAAACCACTAGCTGATGGTCCTTTTTTTTTTTTTTAATTTTCTTCACCCACAGTTCGAGATGTCCAAGTTTTGTCACGAAAACATTTGGAGGCACGTGATGATGCACAGTACTTTTTGAAGTTTATTGCCGGACATGCAAAACTTTCAACAAGCGATTTTTCAAGATGTGCAAGCTTGGGTTGACAAAGCTTTGCAGTTGAACCTCGTTGGCACGTTTTTAAAAAAAAATTGGGGAAAAAACATATTATTTTGGAAACCGTACGATCCAAACCGCGATAATTTTGAGAAGTGTAACGGTGGAATGAGGTACAAAGATATTAACTGCCGATTTCACTTCATAAAAATGCCAATTGGTATCTCTTGGTACTACGAGATCTGAACAGATTCTTTTCTAGTGCTGGAAGAATTCAGTCCGCATGTGCGCTGCCTTAAGCGCGGAAGGACCTGCATAACGCAATGACGAAAATAACCAAAATAATCTTCTTCCTCATCGGTTTTTTGGGAGTAACTAAGTGCTGCGGGGAAACCACTGTGGCTGTTGACTGTCGCTGCGTTTCTGCTTTTTAAACTGTGTTCCCCAGTCCCGTCCTGCTCATGTGTAAGCGCATTGCTGTAGTTCGTAGATGCTTCGCCCCTTTCCCTTTTGCACCAGCTAAGAAACCGCACCGTTTCTCCTCTTCAAGTCACGTCCCCACAAAAACGGTTAATTCGAATTACAGCGCTGTTTTTATTTTTGTTGTTGTTGTTGTTGTTGGTGGTGGTGGTGGTGTTCCGCCTCCTTGCACCTGGGCACTGCAGAGAAGCCACCACAGCGGGTAACTGCCGCTGCATTTCAGCTTTTCATATCGCGTGCTCTCACGTTCGGCCCATTTGCATGTTCATACCTGTGCGATTGGTCAATAAACATATTATACGACCACAGTTTGTCGAAATTTTAAACGTTGTGGCCGGGAAGTCGCGCTTTTTTCGGAAACGTATTGGCCAGGAGAATTAATGTAGTATAACTCTATGAGACATTTTTAATGTCCGGGATTTTGAGCTTACGAACCTGGAAATCATATAAAACAAGAACGTATCAACGAGGTCTAACTACACTGTGTTGCTGCTGTGTTAAAGTGTGATTGTGTAATGAACGTCGTACATGCCTTTGCTTGGCACAGTTATGTGGTTCAGAGAACTACTATGTACCAGGCAGAGCAACAGTTGATGGTAGCGTTCGTTCAGAGGGGCATTTCTGTTTTGACATCTTTAGATCTTAAGAGGGAATGTGTGGAATGCTGGTCCCCCAGTGTTGCATGCGCTTGCTGTGGAGTGCTCTCAAGCAGTCATTAATTTTACTGTGTCTGATTTGTGAAAGAGCTAGATGCCACTTGGACCGCATGCCCCTGAAGCTTGATGACTTCCTAGAGGCGTCTGGGTAGCAGCTGTTGAGTCATTGTCAACTCACTTAGTGCAGTTAGCCCTGGTGGTGGCAGCTGGTGTAATTAAGCTGTCCGTGCCACTTGAAGACAGTTCAGGAGGCTGCTTCGTTGTGCAGCTGCATTCACAAGCTGTAAACGGCTTTTTCTCTCGCCAGTGGAGGAACGGACAACTGCACTGTGTGTCGGTTCTTGGTGTATGTCTGTACACTGGGCCTTGGGGTAATCCTTGAAGGCTGTCTCCTCCTCCTTTGCTGTGTGCATGCAGCTGTACGCCAGTGTGCTGATGAAGAGTTCCGTGACCCTGGAGAAGGCCAAGGCGTGCCTGGAGAAGGCGCTCAAGCAAGAGCCCACCCACCTGCCGGCCGTCTACCTGCTGGCCGAGATCTGCGACCAGCAGCGAGCCTACGAACGCGGCATCCATCTGTGAGTCAGAGCCCCCTCCCCTGCCCTTGCATTCATGGCAGGGCCACCTCTGAAAGGGAGTCTCGAAACTGGCCTGTGCCACTGATAAGCGTGGCTTGTCTACCTGCTTGTCCTCCTTGCGTGTAAGACGTTATCTCGGCTGCTGACGAAAGGGGCTTTTCGAATTGCAGTCAGGCTTGCTTGTCATACTAAACTGAATCCACATGTTGTCCCTTGCAGTGCGTGCGAACTGTCTGTGCTGGTGATAACTTTGAGGACACGCTGGGGGTCAAGAACGCTCGAGCAGGGAACACCTCGGGTTTTCATTCATGTGCTAATAAAGGATGTCTTGTTTGAGTCATCGTGCAAACCTTAGAAGATGTTGGCAGTGATGTTTAAAAGCGCAGTGTCCTTAATTTGGCACGTTCGCTGCATTGTGGGTCACCAGTGAATCACGTATATGCCAGCTACATACGTATACATAAGCTACAAACATTTGTAGTCCTTTTGTGTGGTGGAACAGTGATGTGTTTGAGGAAAATGAATGTAAGTGGAAAAAAATGTTGTTGCATCAGTAATCAGACAGTATGAATCTCTGGGCCAGGAAAGTTGTTAACACCCACCACTGACGCACTGTACATCGTGGGAAAGCAAGTTTCATCCGGCCTTGCGGTATCAGAGAGACCCCGTGGGCCATATGCAATTAAAGCTACTAGACAGTGTTAAAGATGAGGTAGCATGGTCGGGCGCTGGAGAGGGAATGAAGGAGGTCGGAGACGAGGATGCGGGAAAAGACAAGGAGAGAAGACTTTATACAGCAAAATTTACATTATTTACAAGGGAGCTCAGTAACGAGACGCTCACTGCTGGAACGCTGCATGAGGACAGCACATGATGCGACCGTCAGATGAAAATGCTCCTCGGCCGTACCGCTGCCGAGGTTTTAAAGAGTTCCCTTTCCCTAGGGTCCCTAGATGGGGGCCGGGCCTGCCGAGGAAGGAAGTTCTCAGTGGCACCAATCACAAACACACACACACTCCCGAGGGATCACCGCCGTCTCGTGCTGGGAGAGGGGGAACGATGCCATCCACGTAGCGCAGACGCCGGAATCTCCATGAGCGGCGTTCCGCCGCATTTCTTGCGTTCGAACGTGCGTTCACACTCGGTGTAGGGGAAACGCTCGCTCACCGGGCAGGCGGACGCGGCTTCCGTGGCAGTCCAGGCGTTGACCCAACGTGCCTTCCATGGCTAGTCGGCGTTCCGCTGCAGCCATGCCGTTTTCTTCCCCACGACGAAGGCAAAACGTAACAACAGGGATGCCGTGTAATTTTGAAATCGGTTGGAGTGACGGCTGCCAGAAGTGCACTTGTGAAAGTGTACTGAGGTTATTCGCTCTGTGGTGGCAGTCGTCAGATTGTGATGGGGTATGGCACACTCCCTTTTTGCCACACCTCATCACGAGACTGAGACAATGTGTGAGAAAGTAGGCATGCGCGCTGACTCACTTGAGAAAGCTGGTGGACTTTCATGGGTGATCCGAAGACGGGCTCATGGGTCGCCATGCTACACTGAGTGCAAGCATCATCCCAAAGGAGGGCAGATCTGATTGCGAAGAAGGTCACTGTATTTTGTGCAGGCTTTTCTTCGAAGCCCATTTATGTGTCTGACGTGCTTCAGCACTGGGCACAAACAAAAGGCCCGGAATAATGAATGTCTTGCGGCTGTCCTGAAGATGAACCTTGTTTGAGTTCACATTGCAAGTCAACATTTTTTTTTTACTGAGGCATTCCAGAATTGTTTCTAATAAAATTTGCCACCCGCCACAGTGATACAATGGTTAGGGCGCTTGTCTACTGAGCTGGAGTACCCAGGTTCGAACCCTACCACAGTGGCCACGGTTTCACAGTGCATGTGGTCGAAATTGTTCCTAATGCCTTTCTTCTTTCACTCCCTCCTTTATCCCTTCCCTTATGGTGTGGTTCGTGGTTCGTGGGGAGTCCACTGAGTGGTTGGGTGTCCAGTAAATTCCTTTCCTGAAAAACCAATTTTTGGTTTTCCAAAGGAAGCATTAGTGAGGACCATCAGACAGCTCTAGCCAGGTGTTTACAGCACCTACAACTCTGTATTATGGTACAGAAAGAAATATAATTTTATGATCTGATTAGAATAAACACCCATGATTATATTACTGCTGTTTCACGAGCAAGTACGCGTTATAACCATGGAAAAATGCTGCAAGAATTTCGTGCATACTCTAACACAGTTAGCCGCCGCGGTGGCTCAGTGGCTATGGTGCTCTGCTGCTGGCCCGAAAGACGCGGGTTCGATCCCGGCCGCGGTGGTTGAATTTCTTTGGAGGAGAAATTCTAGAGGCCCGTGTACTGTGCGATGTCAGTGCACGTTAAAGAACCCCAGGTGGTCGAAATTTCCGGAGCCCTCCACTACGGCGTCTCTCATAGCCTCAGTCGCTTTGGGACGTTAAACCCTATAAACCAAACCAAACCAAACCATCTAACACAGTTAAACACTCATTTTTTGTCAAATCGATTGCAGAGTGGAATGAATTGTTGAGGTGTGTAGTGAACAGCCCAAATGTAGAAAAGTTTGTTGATAATTTGAGAGCCTTTTTTATGTGAAACCCTTGCCTTTTTGGTTTCTTTTTTCGCATCATTGTTTGCTCTTGCATGATGCTTGTGCATATCTTGTTCTTGATTTGTATCTGTGCTCATGCCTGCTTGGAGTCAGGCGACTCTGCAGTATTAAATAAATAAATAAATAAATGCCAAAGCTTTCTTCGAAATTTGTTAAATGCGTGTGGTGTGGAGTGAACTGCCTGTGATTCGCACAATGAGGCCCCAGCATAGCTCAGTTAAGTTTCACACAGCCCACTCAGAGCACACCTGCAATGTCGCTCATGCCTTCTCTTCGCAACTCAAAAAGCCATTATTGCCAGTGACTTACAGGTGGGTCGTGACGCATAGGGATTGAGGCTTCAAGAGTAGGTTGTGAAGAGAATATATGCTAACCATTTTCTCCGGTAGACGGGGCCCACTGTATGTGTCCTTAACGGGACCTTTAAGGGTAAATAAACGACGGTCAGAAGAAGGCAAATACGGGCTGGTTGGTACATGTTTTACGAATTGGAAAAACAGTGCAATAAAAGACGAGACACAAGAGAAGGACAAACCAGCACTGTCTGTCTGTCAGGCGTGTGTCTGTCAGTGCTGGTGTTTTGTCCTTCTCTTGTGTCGTCTTATATGGCGCGGTTTTTCCAATTCGTAAAACGAAGGTCACGACACTGATGTGGGGAGCAGTTAGCAAGGCGTTTCTCTCTACCCCGTTGTTCTGTGCACAGGCTGCAGAAGCACCTGGAGACCCAGAACACGTGTCGGCTCCACCAGATGCTGGGGGACTTCTACGCCCGGACAGGGGAGCATGACAAGGCCCTGCAGCACTTCAGCATTGCCCTCAAGTGGGTCCCCTCTCCACCAACTGGGCGGCACGCCTGCTTTTTCACTTGTTCTATGGCAACAGCTACATGTGGCATGCTGGGCAGAATCATGTCAGTGGTGGCGGCACATCTGAGCTCTCTCTCTTTACCGTGCACCCCTTTCCCTTAGTGCGCCTGTCATGATGGATGCCTTGCCCTGTACGGGTGGCTGAGGGACTGTGCGGGACGCATGGCTGCACGCGTACTGCATGCCTACCCCTACGCCTCTGCCCCACATCCAGTGACTGGTTACTGCACCCAGCTACTCCAGCACTCTTCTCAGAGAAGGCGTTCACTGTGAAGCTTCATCATCATCATCAGCCCGACTACGCCCACTGCAGGGCAAAGGCCTTTCCCATGTCTCTCCCATTAACCCTGTCCTTTGCCAGTTGCGGCCGCCACGTCCCCACAAACTTACCCGTGGTGCAAATGCTGGTGAAGTGGCGTACAGGTAAATGCAGGAGACATGCCACACACCTGAGCTGTGTTACGAAACACCCTTACCGGCATCAGCATTTCACACTGCCCCAGCTGTCTCTGGGACTGGCATTGCCACAAGCGTGAACGTCTGTCGAATTTCTGGATGCCATAACTTTAGGAGGGCCGTGAAAGCGAAAACTGTCCCACAGCAGTGTCTGTGTGAAGCCTGTATCTGCCTGCAGTGGTGGCAGGTGGTTTTTAAGGGGGGTTCCCTGTCTGCACCTTTCACCTGCCTTGGGTGGCAGGTGGGAAGTGGAGAGGGGGAATGTTACGCTCCACTTGTAGAGGAGAGGGAAAGGTCAGACAAAGATTGATTGGCAGAAATGAATAAGAAGTGATTGTAACTGGAAATGGAGCCAGAATAGAAGCGGAATTGGATTGGAATTGGAATAGATTGGCTAGTTAAAAAGAAGAGTGCTATCGCATTTCTTCAGCGTCAATCCAAGTGATCGGCCGTAAATTTTTTTCGGTTCATTTTGGCAGGAGATCAAGGTCAAAGCAGGTAGTGGAACATTGGTTGTAAACGCTGCTGTGCTGGGGTACTGGGCCGCCTTTCATTTTTAAGAGGATGCGTGGCTCTGGATAAATCTCAGTGGCACACTTGCACACAGAAAGCAAAGCTGGATGAAGCGTTCTCGGTGCACACGTGATTCACACATCTAACCCTGTTTGTAAAACTTGTACAAAATAGTGCAGTTCCCATCTCTCATCATTTGTGCTGTCTAGAGCAGTGGTCGTGGCTTTGTTGTTGTTCCACTTGGTCGAAGAAGTGGGAAGGCAAACATAGACTAGTAGATTATATCTCGGGCAACAACTGCATTGCAGCTGGATATTTTGCTGGGCATGTTGAGGGGGTGCTTGCTACTCGAAGTGTGTGCGGCCTCAAGTTGGTGCTGTCGTCTGTCTCTGCAACTGTGCACTCTGGCAGACCGTGCTGACAGCAGTGAAGAATGAGAAAAAAGGACATCAGAAACATTGCTCAGTCTGACTGAGCTGAAAGCTCGGCCAAATCTGCACTGTGCAGCTCTTCCTGTCGCTCCCCTAGCCTTGACACGTTGCCATGTTAATGACGTGTATGTCTTTTTCTGGTTCTACTGGGTAAAAAAAAATTTCATGACTGTCTGGCGCATGGCAACAATGTTTTGTCAGTTTGCCATCAATCCGGGGCCCTCTGCTCGGGCGTCATTCATGCGTCATGATCAGCTTTCGGTCATTTAATCTGTGGTAGCATTCGAGAGAGAATTCAAAGCCAAGTCGTTAGCCATGGGCTATTCCTTCCCTGTCAGTGTGCACAGTGTATCAGAAGTCTAGTGAACCATGGCACAGTACTGGTGCACCTTTGTTCCTACAGTCAGCACTGAGCATTGTTTATTCTGCTGACAGGTGTCTCGACAGTCTGCTGAAATTTACTGCTTCCTTACCGGGAAAAAAACGGGAAATTTCAGGGCGGTGTGCATAAAATTTTTTTCACGCATGAATTTGAAAGTTTTTTTTTTTTATTGCAGCACATCATCGTATAGGTAATACTCTTTTAAATTATACAAAGAAAAAAAGATATATGTTATTTATCAAAGAAAATGCCTTTGTCAAATTTTGAGAGGGACTTGCAAAACTTCAAAAATATACTAAAATATACATTTTTTTTTACGTTAAAATGCCAAAATTAAGTGTCCAAAGTGACAACTTTCATGCTAAACTTTCCAGAAGAAGAAAAAAGAAGAAAAAAAGAAGTTGCTCGCTTACAGCACAGTGCCAAAGTGGGCTCAGGGCTGTCTTGCAGATAACTTGAGTCCACTACACTGTTAGTGGCACGGAATCATTCAGAACAAGTCTAGTATTTTAAGGGAGGCCCTGGAATCAGCGAATCTCCGTGGCAACAGCGGAACCGAAAGTTACAGACGGACACCTGTCAGTAGTCCGGGCTGGGAAGAGCAGTTGTCTGTGTCCAAATCAAAATAAGACGAATGCACATCATCTTTTTGCATAGAGCTTTTGCTTGCACCTGCAGAGTCAAGCGTCAGTGCTGCGAAATCATGAGAACACCATTGGTGCTGAGCAGGATTAGTGCAAGAAGAAGGCGCCACCTTGGGCACCGTGCTTGCGCAGTCGCTTCAGGTTGGCAGGTTTCGTGTGAAGTTTAAATATACTCCCTCATGTGGCTGACAAAAGACACTATTCCGAAACTGCAGTACAGTCTCTTTGCAATAGTATACTTGTCCAGAGGTAGCCCAGGTTGCTCAGAATGTGGCATATCGCGCCATTTTCAAATCAAAAGCTTTTCTAATAATAATGGTTTATTTTGTCCACCTGCCCACAAGGCGTATATATTCTCGTACCGCTTAAACACTTTCGTGGTTGTCTGTGGCACCGGCAGCCTGCGAAATGCACACGTTTTCGTGATACCTTTTGCAGAACTATAAATCACTGGCTTGGCGTTATTCTTATTGAAGCACATCGTAAAACAGGTGTGACATGTTACCATCGTCAGTCTATGTACAGACGGAATTTTGTTAGTAGAGAACAGGGTAAGCATACACAGATACACTGTCACTTCCCTGCATGCATGGGGAAATTCCATAAAGAAACATCATCATCATCATCATCAGCCTGACTACGCCCACTACAGGACAAAGGCCTCTCCCACTTCTCTCCAATTAACCCTGTCCTTTGTCAACTGCGGCCACCATATTCCTGCAAATTTCTTAATCTCATCCGCCCACCTAACTTTCTGCTGCCCTCTGCTACGTTTGCCTTCTCTTGGTATCCACTCCGCTACCCTTAATGACCAGCAGTTATCTTGCCTTCGCATTGCATGCCCTGCCCAAGCCCACTTCTTCCTCTTGATTTCGACTAGGATGTCATTAACCCGTCTTTGTTCCCTCACCCACTCCGCCCTCTTCCAATCTCTTAACGTTACACCGGTCATTTTCCTTTCCATACCTCGCTGCGTTGTACTTAACTTCAGCTGAACCCTCTTTGTTAGCCTCCATGTTTCTGCCCAGGATATGTATTGTTACACCTCTAGAGACCTGAACAATGAATAGGCACGGTAAGGGAAGAGTTGTGTACGTGTTTGCCAAGAGCAGTCGTTGTGCAATGCGCCCTTTGGAAGCCAGTGGTGTGTGGTGGTTCGTTTCCAGTCTGGACCCAAGCAACGCGAGCGCCCGGAGAGGCACACGCAGGGTGGAGCAGAGGCCGGAGAACGTCGAAGGTGGCTATGACATGGACGTGGACGAGATTGCCGAGTCAGACGTTGAGGTGGGTGACTTTCTCCGCCCTCTGCCCCCCCCCCCCTCTTGATGTCCTGACCCTGGTTCGGTTGTCCAACCATCTCGTAAACTTCCTCCTTTCATTCTTTTTTTCTTTTGTTTTTGTTTCTTTGTACTCCGTTTCATGCCCTACTCGGCTGGCCAGCTAGGAATCGCTGTGCTCCATCTCAAAGCATGAAGCGCTTTAGAAGCAGGGTCCTGCGTGCGTTGAGCAGCAAATTTGGTTTGGTTTATGGGGTTTAACGTCCGGAGACGCCGTAGTGAAGGGCTCCGGAAAATTCGACCACCTGGGGCTCTTTAACATGCACAGACATCGCACAGTACACGGGCCTCCATAGAAATTCAACCGCCGTGGCCGGGATTGAACCCGCGTCTTTCGGGCCAGCAGCCGAGCACGATAACCACTGAGCCACCGCGGCGGCCAGCAGCAAATTTCAGTGAAGCCAAGTGAGATTCCTAGTTACTCTGATCCTCTGAATCCAATTATAGTTGTTGAGTGCAAGTTTTGAACTGTGGGCCTGAAACTGTGGCTGTGTCGCAGGAAAATGCGTGTGTGTGGCTGCTCTAATACGACTGTAGAGCCAATTGTATTAGGTGTGGCAAAGTTAGAATCTTTGGGCAGTGTCCCCTGAATGATGCTCATTCTGGTGATTGGGAGAGAGGCCTTGCCACGATAGCTCAGACGGACTTCATTCCACCCCCCCATTTTTAATGCGCTTGTCTCGAAACTCATTTCCTCATTTCAGCCATGTATCTGGCAGCTCATCATGAGGACGGAATGCAAAAGCTGGAAGCGTGTAATGATTTGAATAAGGTTGAAATCAAATACATTGCAAAAGATATTTTGAGTTGGATGTTGAGTAATGAAATTCGCCACTGGGATGCACATAGGTGAATGCAGATGTAAAGACAGCTTACCGTCAAAAAAGTTCACCATCTCCTGGTTCTTATCACGTTCGCTCGGTCATTCATTGTAAGCAGCATTGCAGACGCTGAGTGATTGGGGTCATAAGAGAATATTCGTGAAGGCTGAGCATGACACATTACTCTGTTACCTGCCATGGAGAAAATATATCGCAAATTTCATTACACTTAAAAAAAAAAATGCTGCAGAACGTTGCAATCCGAATATGGGCTCTGCATAAGTGTCAGCTTTTGCATGCAAGGAATTCCAAAGCCATAGCGTTAACTTGAATGTGTTAAATATTGTTCTTTCTGTAATTTTTCTTTTAATGCGTTTGCAAAAGAGCCCCCTATGCTGGAAAAATCTGTCTTTTGACCAACCAATATTTGACCAACACGGTTCCCAGTTCAAGTTATTGATTAATTCGCTCTTGCCCTGCCATAAGCTTGCCGTCCCGGTTAGCTCAGTTGGTAGAGCGGCTGAGCGGCTACTTCTCTGAAGCAGTGGTCCTGGATTCGAACCACGGACCAGGACGAATTTTTCTTCAACTACGAAGTTTCTGAGAAAGTTGTATAGCTTTCCTTTGTAGCCTTATGGCTGCGCTCGGGTGGATGTTAATGAGTAATTGCTCTCTTATTAGAAACATGTCCTTCTGTCCTTCTGAAGCCTCACTTGGAAGGTGGCAAAGTGGAAAGAGGGAAAGGGAAGACAAAGGGAGGGGAGAGTGGAGAGGGTGGTTGCTAGATGGGATCATGCCAGCCGCTCCTTGCACGGTCGGAACTCGTCAGCTCCGTTCGGGGTGGAAGTTAATGCTAGCGCATACTCTGTTGTATCAGTCACATCGAATGGCTGTACTTTTTGCTTATTTCTTTCAGAATGAGCTCGAAGAGAGTGAAGTGGAGGCTGTGTGGTCGGACGTCGAGTATTCCTACAACTGACCTACACTCGTAGCTTGCATGTTTTAGCAGGGTTCAGGCACCTGCTTGGAGATGTTCCGGACCTGTGAGATGGAGGGAATTGTGCTCTACCCTTGAAGCCATGCTGTAGTGTGTGTATCATCTCGTACATGGACGGCATTGGAGAGATTACACGCAAGGACCAGCTGTAACCTGTTCAGCAAACCTGTATTAAAACTCTGTTTTATCGAAACCTTGGATGTTCATGAAATCGCTCTTGTGTAATGCATGCCATTATGTATACCATAAGTCACACTGCCTCAGAACTGGAGAAATATTGTGTTGAAATCTTTCCTGTTTGAGGCCTGATGGTGTTTCATCAGATAAATTGGAATCACCTGGTTGTCACACCCAATTTGCCATGATTATGTGAACGTTGTGTAGCAAAGCTTTTTTGCTGCTGGTTGGTGGGCAGATGCAATGGTGACTCAAGCTTGTTCGCCGATGACTTGAACTGGAACTATGAGTGTTTGTGGTAGCCTGGGCATAATGGTTTGTTGCACCACGAAAGTTTGACCATGTAGTTTGCACACATGCTTTCCTAACAGACAGGCATGTTTAATGCAATTTACATAAAATTGCATTTTTTTTTTTTTTTTGCATAGCGGAAATAACTCTTGGTGCAGTACACGCAGGGTTGTTTGTTCCTGGTTTCTTGGAAGAGAGACCATGTACTAGTGTATCAAACAGTGTAGCATTGTGCTTTCGAATTACTCCCATGATCGATTACACGTACGTGGACTGTAAGTGTTACGTCTTGCAATGGTGAATGCTTTGTTTGCTAGCATTGACGAGTCTTGGCCTATACATGGCGGAAGTTATCCGGGTGACAAAGTTGTGCACAACAAAGTCTCATTAGCCAAAGAAGCAGCTTGGAAATCTTTGGGTACGTGGCAAGTGGCAGGTAGTAATCGTGCAGTGCTTGTACGTTTTCCCATGTAATGATTCTATGCACCAGATGCTGGATACTGTACTGCTGGATGATGAGAGTGACAATAGTGTGGAATGGTAGTCTTTTGGACATCAAGTTGGCGCGATTATTGAACCTATCAGAGTCTGTTGTGTCCTTGTGTTTTTTGGTTGCAATATTCTCTATCATATTTTCTTAGTTCTGAGCATCCACAGCGCTGTACATTTGTTTGTTCCTACCCTTTCACCTACATTTTTTCTGTACAAAACTATGATGAGAAGTGTGGTTTTGGCATTTTAAATTCGTGGCGAGTCTAAGCACCTGACTCCCTTTTGTAATAAATCGTTAGTGTGAAAAAAAAGAAGTGCTAATTAGGTGTGAAAAAATGTCAGTTTTTTTCTGAAACCTCTCAGAAACAACACCCTGCAACCTCTACGTTTACCTGTGGCATTTTAAAGATGATGAGAAGCCTCTGTAAAGAGATATTGTTGTTCAGCTTCAATAAATGGATCAACTGTATATGCAGAACGAATTCCAGAATTGTATGTGCTCTGTGCATACCCAGGCAAAATCACAAGTGCTCACTCCACTCGCAAAACTTTGGTCAACCTTGGGCTCACTCACACTCAGAGGCCTGGGCTCATTCGAACTCATGAACTCACTCACTAGCCGTCAGGGGTCAACAACTCGTAATGACTCGCTCAGATTCACGACTCATCTGGGCTCAGTCACTCATTTCAACTCGCGACTCAATTGCTCTCACTCACTCATTTCGACTCATCTGGGCTCACTCATTTCGACTTACGACTCATCTGGGCTTACTCATTTCGGCTCACGACTCGTGGACTCACTCACTCATTTCGACTTACGACTCATCTGGGCTTACTCATTTCGGCTCACGACTCGTGGACTCACTCACTCATTTCAACTCTCGACTCATCTGGGCTCATTTAAGCGCAGTAAGTATTATGAGTGCACAGGAAACTAACGGATTGACCACGATTCACCATAATCTGAATGTGAGCCTGGAATCACCACGACTCGGATCATGATCTGAATGTGAGCCGGGACTCACCACAGCTCAGATTGTGATCTGAATGTCAGTCCGAACTCACAACACAAATCATGATCTCAACGCGAATCTGGATTCACTCATGACTCGGATTATGTTCTGAACGTGAGTTCGGACTCACTCATGACTCAGACCATGATCTGAAATGAGCGCGAGTCAGCCCGGGTGAGTCCACTCATGAGTGAGTTCGCTGACCTATGGCTGTGTGTGCATCCATTGATCTGTCGCATAAAATTTGAGAGCTGACAGCTCTCAGTGCAGCTGAGTATTTGCAGTGACAAAATATATTTAAAGTGCATGAAAAATTACGGATAGCCTAAAATAGCTAAGGGCAAGCAGAAGGCAACCTCAGGCAGTTGTTCTCTTGTTTTGCGATGGTAGGAGCAGAAATTAACCAGTAACTTACTCTTGTGTCAGCCCTCAACTGTCTCGGTTTTGCAGCGCTTCGTGTATGACCATCAATGACATTATTAGCCCTGACACAATTGAGTCGTGCTAACAGCGCTTCTGAGGCAAGTTATCATCAGCCTTAATTACTACGCCCACTGCAGGATAAAGACTTCTCTCATTGCCCCAATCAACCATGTACATGTGACAGCTGCGACCACCCTATCCCCAGCAGCACCCTCCCATAGCCTAACATTTTTGTGCCCTTTAGAAAGCATGCCCTCTTACTTTCCCCACGAAGAGCAGCTGGCCTTTTATAGCATATCTGGGTCAGGTCGATGCGTGCGGTATTTTCTCTCCGCAGCGGTGCGGCGTCCGTTGACGGATGGTGCGAGGTCGTTGCCGATTATGCCGTTCGTGAGCGCACCGCGGGGCAGTTGCGAAACGTGGATGCGGTGCGGCTTGTGTATACAAACATTACGGCTCGGCGGGCGCGATCCTTTCGCAAGTATTATGCTGATCGCGCCGTTCGGCCGCGCATAACATGGCATTGGCGCGCCCCGCTGTCTTCGCGTAACTGCGTGAATCAGAGCGTTTAAACGTCCGCCCGGGAGCAAGAGACGAGACGAGAGCATCACAAGAGCACGAAAAGAGAGCGCAGTTGGCATAGCCTTTATCGGCCCCAGCGAAGCGCCGGCGTGTACGACCGAGCAACTCTTTCACCGGACGACGGCAGCACCGGCATCGCCATCGTCAATGGCAACTTTCAGCTCTGGCTGCTGCTAGGCAGCTGTGCCTGCGGTCGCGATCGAGGCGGTGGTGGTGTTTCGCCCCTCCGTGGTTTGTCCTTCCACGAAGATCGGGGAGCACCGCGCTTGTTCGCGGCGTTGTGCGCGAGTGAGACGACACACGCTCGGCCAGGGCTCCCGAAGCGGACATCGCCATGTCGACGCTGCCTCTGCCCAAGGCGCTGACGCAGCGCAGGACCAACAGTTTGGATCAGGAGAAAGAGAACTTCGAGAAGTCACAAGTAAGTACCCGGGGCTCTTCCGGCCGTGAAGGATCACCTCCTGCACGCGTGGACCCTACCCTGTTGCCTTTTTTTTTTGTTTTTCTCTCCGCTCGCCTATTGTTTTGCATGGCTGTGGAATCGTCCGGTTTTCCTTTGCGGGGGTCAGCGCGTAACTCTAGCCGCGGCGGTGCGACTTCCGCACGCCGGCGGGGTCCCTCCCCGTCGTGCCGTTTGTTTGGGCGAGCGGATGCGCTACGTCAATCATGTTGTTTACGTCCGCCCGCTGTCGTCGCTCGATTGCGAGCCGTGTCGCGCCTCCACCCGGCAACGCGATTCCTGTCACGGACAGGCTATGTCGAGAAGCTGCGAAGCGACGCGTGATGTATGCGTGTATCGCAGCTTGTGGAGGCCCGTGCTTCTCGCGCACGGGCGGAACAGCGGCAGTCGCGCGCGTGGGCGGCCCCCCCTGTGACCGCATTCACGCGCGGGCATTCAGGTCCTGACCAATATCGTCTCCACGGTTCGGTAGCCGATCGTAGGCAGGCCTCTGCTTTTTCCTTGTTCGGGCCTTTCCTTTCACTCTTGTTCCGCGCGCATCGCCCTGCGATACGTGCTTTCGAGCTACGCGTGCTGCTCCGTGCGGGTTCTCACCCCTGCAACTCGGCCAGGGCTGTGGCATGTTGCAAGTTGCGCGTCCGCGCCGAGGGTGGCGCCCTGGTCGAAACGATTGCAGCGATCCTGGTATCGGCGGTAAACGGGGCTGCAGTTAAGCCTAATAAAAGTGAAATTTTTCGACCACTATCAATAATAAAAACATGCTTATGAACTAAATTATAACCAGCCATAGGTATTAAAAATAAGACATCAAAGAAATTAGATGCGAAGATGACGACGCGGGTAACGCGGCAGCAGACGACAAGCAGACGACGCACGGTCAGCCGCGCAAGCGAAAACGGCGACGTCGGCGACATTCGCACTGCAGCAGCGTCATTGGCGTCATGTCGAGTCACACAGTGAGCTTTTCTTGGAGTCTTTATACTAAGAACTAGCACTGCAGCATATTATGTTGTCCCTAGCCTAACGCACTGTGATTTCTTCTACACGAGTCAAAGGTTGAAAATTTTCTCTGCCTTTCTCTGCGTGTGTTTATTCATAGCCACAGACTGATGCGTTTCAATACAGGTCAGATGTTTTACTTTTCTGCTATTTACCTAAATCTCTTACAAAGTCGCGTGCAAACGTATATTCAGTCATGTAGCATTTTATTATGTATACTGTACCTTGACACCTTTTTTATCCCCTATATATTCTCTGTGCGCTCATGTCTGCTAGGTTTACATAATGGCGTTTTTTTTATTTTGATTTTTAGGATGCCTGTTACTGATACTGCAATGTCACTCATACTTAAAATCACTTTTTGGACATCGATTGTCACTGCTGATGTTCTTTTAATAAATTGTTCTTTGTACAAAAACCATTTACGCTTTTCGTTCTCGATCGAGCGCAGCTGCTAAGCAGTCGCGCCGCTCGCCACCATACACCATGCTACATCAACAGACACATTGAAATACAAAAGCGAGTGAGCAGATTCCGTAAGTACTTAGGAAATCAAGCGTGAATGCAGCGCGGGATCAGTTAATCACCACTATTTACAAAGCTTGGATCGAGCTAGCGGCCGCCAGCACCAGGAACGCGCGGGTACAGTGCACTGTAGCGCGAGCAACCGGCCACAACCAGCCGCCTAAACGCGCGCCGCCATATTGGATTTTTGATGCGTTTACCGCCTCTCCCAGGTGCCGCCACCATCGCCTTCTAAAAAAAACGTCCCCATTGGCTCTATGAGTGTGTCACTCCCTTGACTCGGCTTCGTCGTTTTGTCGGCGGCTCTCTCGGGTCGGTGACACCGAGAGGTGGGGGTTGAACAGTCGTGGGCGTTTCACGGTCCCGCAATAAATGAGCGCCCGAACGGGACACGCGCGTCGGCTGACGTGAGGGGAGAACGGCCGCGCGCTGCCTTTTGCGGGGGTTTTTGTTTTTTCTTTTCCTGCACGTGTGTTGCTGTTTGCGCGACCGCAGTTGGGCGGTCAACACGTTCTGCTCTTGGAAAGGAATTGGAGCATGCTGCCCCTTATCGGTCGGCAGATGTGTATGTTGGCCTGGTTGAAGAACAGAGGCGACCCGCCTCGCAGTGGTGTCTTTGCCTATCAGCGCGTAGTACAGTTCGCCTCCGGAAGCGGCCGATGAAAGGCGTGCGTGAGAACCCGGCGGCGAGTCTAGGTCGTCGCGAATCGCAGCTATCTGTCACGGGTGCCTTCATATCGTTTCTGCCTGAGTAAGGTTTCGGAATGAGAGATTGGCAGATTCGCCTGATGCGGGTACGGGTGCAGGGCGATTCTGTGTCAAGTCACGTCGCGAAGAATGCGCAAAAAGGGCTGAATCAAGTACTTACGTTGGCCGAAACTTTTGGCTATAGTTTGTGAAGACCTTCGGGCCTTTGTCCTTTCCATACGACCAAGGATAAGCGTGCACTCCTAGCATGCCTTTGCTGCATCACCATTCGAATGTCGAGGAATAATGCTAATGGCCTGAAACTTAATTTTTTGTTTGATGCTTTTCTTTAGCATGCAAGATACATCCTTGCTCATGTTGACCATGGCGGCGTTGTCTGACAAGTGAGGCGGAGGTCTTGGCAGCATTCAAGCCAGCAGCGCTTCTCTCTAGTTGTTTCAGTGTATTATAAATGATTGCCGGTATAAGAGCTAGCACTTCATCATAATCCCATTACATATTTAATTGCATGGTGCAATCTTTGAGTAACTAGCAGTGCACACGGCTGCTCGGAGGATTTCTTCGTTTCATTTCCATAAGCAGCAGAATGGTAGTGCATATTTGGCTGTCTCCCACCTGGAGCACGAATGCCAAACTGCCTGAAACTGCATTTGTAGCCAAGGCTTCATCGCAGCTGGATGTTGCAGTACTGAGCAGTCTCTCTGTTCATTGATTACTCATCATACTAAGTGGTTAACGTGTGCAGTTCTCCTTCTGCAAAAGCATTGCTGACGTGTGTCCCTTGTTGTGCATGGCATGGTGCAAATCAGCAGGCTGTGGTGGAAAAACTGCACGGTTCAAAAGCAGTGCTCAAATTCCTCGTCCCTCTACATCTTGAAGGAGTTTGTGCGGCTGTGCTGATTTCTCTGCAAGGATTTAAAGAAAGCAGTTCTTTTTCAGTTCACACACACACATGCTAGCTTGATGAGGGCAGCTTGCTAGGCTTTTCGCAGGAATATGTCACAGTAGGAAAAGCAGTAGGCATACATTTAGTCTGGAAAAAAACAACATCATCATTTTTTTTATAGAGTGAGATAGATGCGCTATTATGTTCCACATGGCGTCTTGTACTGTATGTACACTTAGGAATGAGAGTCCTCGTTGGTTATGTTTTGTATGCACACATGTGGCACACAGTGGGAACTTGTGAGTCAGTGATGCATTTAGGCACGAGTTTAAGGATGTGTGCAGTTGAAGTGATCAGTCCTTGTTACTTGCTATGAGTTTGCAGCAGAGTGCTTTGAACAAACGGCAACTCTTTGGTGGCATGTCTTGAGGCATCTCACAGAACTCTTGCAGACTGTTTTATTCAATTCGCTCTCTGATGTCCAAAATCATCGTTGGGTTGCTCATATTTGCATTTGGTTGTGTGCTATGTGGTGGCATACGGATTAGAAAATCCAAATTACTCAATCATCCTCTGGTTGTATCCTTGCACCCACCATTTATTTTCTTGCCTTTGGTGCATGCTTGCTCCAGTAATTTCGAAATATTTTAAGCCTGCCATGCCATAATTATCGCTGAAGAGATTTAAGGGGGGACGAGGGTCTTATAACTAACTTTTTTATTTATGGCTACAATCTCACCGAATTTTGCACACAGATGTATTTTTCTCTTCTGATTCCAAATATGTAATCATAATTGAGCTGGTGGTTTTAGATCTTACAAAGTCTAGAATGTAATTAGGTAATTTCTTACACAGCTTTAACGAACTTTCTCATTGCATTTTGTTGCCTTTATTTACATGAATTGATAGCCAGAGAGTTCCCATACTCGGTGACCTTCTTCGTTTTTCTCCAAAGGCATGTCATCCTGATATACTATGTCGAGAGTAAAAGGTTGCAGTATTTTACACTGCAACTCGTTAAGCTAACTGTAAATTGCTATCATCATCATCAAGTAAGAATGTCATCGGGTATGATGGCTATCAATTCGTGTAAGTAAAAGCAACAAAATGCAGTGAGGAAAGTTCATTAAAGCTGCGTAAGAAATTACCTAATTACACTCTAGAATGTAAGATAACTTTTGATCTAAGACCACCAGCTGAATTATGACTACATTTTTGAAATCAGAAGAGAAAAACACATCTGTGTGCAAAATTTCATGAAGTTCTAGCCGCAAATAAAAAGGTCAGTTTTAAGACCCTCGTCCCCCCTTAAAGCTTCATGATGCAAGTCTTGCCACGTACTGCAAATTGCCTGTTGAAGTTGCTGGTATACTCACCATGGGGCTAACAGGCAAAATGTCCACTTTTATCAATCTTTAATGAAACGTCCCACCTTCAGGGACAATCTTCCAACTGTTGCACCTTGACTGGAAGTTGGGCTTTGTGCTTGGCTTCTTCCGGCCAGGCTGCATTTGGTGAGCAGATCGCTGGGCTCAGTCAGTGTCTACAGTGATTTGTTTTGTCGCTGCAGCTGTTATCAGTTTCATGTGCTGTGCGTGCAATGTCCAGCACTAACAGACAAGTTCGATGTGGCCAGGAAATGACTGAAAGGGGCTGGCGGCTTATCACTCTTGACTGCTCCACAGCTGGGGCAGGTCAACGCCTTGTTAGGTAGCCCAGCGAGGGCATTGAATCCTTTCCCTTCAGAGTGGTCCATTCAGTGTTTTGAATGACCTGAGAAGATTGTCGTTTTTGATGCGCCGCCGCGGTGGCTCAGCGGTTATGGTGCTCGGCTGCTGTCCCGAAAGATGCGGGTTCAATCCTGGCCGCGGCGGCTAGAATTTCTTTGGAGGAGAAATTCTAGAGGCCCGTGTACTGTGCGATGTCAGTGCATGTTAAAGAACCCCAGGTGGTCGAAATTTCCGGAGCCCTCCACTACGGCGTCTCTCATAGCCTTAGTCGCTTTGGGACGTTAAACCCCATAAACCAAACCTAAACCAAACCGTTTTTGATGCTTATGTTGCATCTAGGTGGATTTGCAAACGGGGGAGACATCTCTGTCTGAATATTGAAAGTTCCAATAGGACTCGTCATCACAGCATTGAAGTGGATGGACAAAAAATTTTGTAGCTTTCATGCAGCCTTTTATGTTTGGTGGAGTAGTTTTTAACTTTCCGTTTTTAACTTTTACTTTCAATATGCTTTGGGAAGAGGTGGGAGGTTCAGGCAGCGTCTCTCTTCATTCATGCCGGGATGTGTGGTAACAAGAGAATGGACATTTGCGGGATGTGTGGTAACAAGAGAATGGACATTTGCACGGCAAATATGTACAGCAATGAAATTGAGAAAATAAGTAGACCCCGTGCCAAATATGTAATCAAGAAACTGCGATAAAAAATGCTATGCTAAATAGAAAATTGGAAGAAACAACAAGCTTCTTTATTAAAACCAATCCTTGGAGAGAGGAAATTGTACAGAATTCAAAAATGCTGCTTCGAGTATATTTTGTGCCTTTTTCATATTGGCCACCAAGGGCATTTCGCATCTTCACTTGCGAAACAAGAGAAGCCTACATGTGAAGTTATGAAAGTGCCGTATCAGCTGATTACGGTTTGCAGTCACGTGGAAAAGCTATTCACCGCCTGTTTGCAGGAGGTGTTCCGAGGCCCGAGTTGGGAACGGTTGGGGTAAGAATTCATGGAGAATACCTAGGTAATTAGCGATTCGCTGATGACATTGCCTCACTGAGTCACTGAGGAGATGAGCTGCAAAGCGTGATCAATGAATTAGACAAGCAGAGCAGAACAATGGGTTTTCAGCATGTGGAAAACCAAAGTAATGTTCAACAGTCTCCCAAGGGAACAGCAGTTCGCAATTGGTAGCCAGGTGCTAGAAGTGGTAAGGGAATATGTCCATTTAGGGCAGGTATTGACAGCTGATCCGGATCATGAGAGGGATATGACTGGAAGAATAAGAATGGGGTGGAGGGCGTATGGGCGGTATGGCAGGTTCGCTCAGATCATTAATGGCAGTTTACCAATATGCCTCAAGAGAAATGTGTGCAACAGCTGTATTTTGCCAACGGGGTAGAAATGTAGAGGATAACAAGAGCGCTCAACTTAGAATGTTATATTCATGCTTGCTTAATGCACTCGTAGTCATCGTGTCAAATTAGTGGCAGAATAAAAACATATACGAACATCACTGTATTAAGAATTTATCTAGGAACGCTATGCAACTTACCATATGAAAATCCATGAAGCCATTGTTGTGCTACGCTTTCTGTAAGCAGGGCAGTCTGTTCAAAAAACTCTTTTGAGAAAACTGGCATTTTGACCAAGATTTAATCCAGTTTTTTGTTACCTACATTCACAAAAAAATTTTTAAAGTCACTTCTAGACGTTTTTACAGCAAAATTTTTTGGGATGTAATTAGAAATACTGTGAAGATGTAAACTAGTGAAGATGGGCATCTGCATGTGTTCTTTGGCAGAACGAAGAAGCAGCTTTTATTTTTGTACTCTCTGTTTCCAACTGATAGTGAATGATGCAAGTTAGCATGTAGACTGTGTAATGTGTAGTTAATGTTTATATGATGCTCCAGTTTTCATTGTCATGAACAAAGGAAAAGGACTATGGTGGCCTTTCAGAGTATTGAGTCCACATGGCGTCTTAATGCCCAGAATCTCAAAGCGACTTTTTCTTGCCCTGATGTGCCATATTTGTGAGCAAAGACTGTACTGTACTAAATGCTTTTATTAAATGCAGGCGTTCAAAATCGTTCACCTGAAAAGAGAAAGTTGGGTGATTTGGTTACTGAAGCATTGTTTATGAAGATCGTCAGTGTAGATGTCTCTGATGCTGACTTTTCCAATGATGAAATGGATGGGAATTGTAGTTAGTGGCACTGTCAGGGCGAATCGTTAGCATGGTTGTTCAGTGAATACTGAGAAAGAGCTGAAGGCAAGAGGTGCTCATGTCATCTTTTCTTCGTTTTGTTCCTTGTCTTCTGCGCTGTTGTATAATGGATCATAACCAACTTGCCCAGCTTTCTGCCCTTCTGAGGAGGAAGCTGTGACCAGAAGGTTTCTGAAAGGGCAAACATTGTTTTTGTCCGTGGACAAGATAATAGCTTCAGCTGTTGTGGGCATAAGTGAAGATGGTACCGTAGTCAAGGGTTCGACAGCATACCGTCTGGTCAGGAATCATGGCTTGATGAGATTCACTGGTCACTGACCATGGTCAAACAAAAACAAAAATGACGTTTCGGGAGCGCTACGGCTCCCTTGTTCACAATGAGCAACCGGCTCGTCGTCCCGGGCTTTTTGTAGCGGTTAGTATCGTTTTCAGACATTTAGCGTAGATAGGGTGCAATGTGCCATCATTCTTATTTATTGTGTTAGGCGTAGTCTGGATTATTAGTGACTCGAGATTTCGGCGGGCTGATACATTCTTTTCTGTTGTCACTATATCTGCTTTGTCCCAGTTCATTTCATGGCCAGTCTCTTGCGCATGCTCCGCGATTGCGTTCGTTGTCACTTTTCCTCTTCGTACGTCGTACTGATGTTCTTTCAGGCGTCTCGTGAAATCTTTTGTTTCGCCTATGTAAACTGATGAACAGTCGGCGCAGGCGATTTTGTAAACTACGCCGGGAAACTTCGCACGAGGGAGCTGATCTTTCACGTTTACCAGCGTTTTTTGTCATTTTTGTTTTTGTTTGACCATGGTCAGTGACCAGTGAATCTCATGAAGATGGTACCGTTCGAAGGAGGAGTGAAGCTGCAGAACCCCAAATCCTCAAGTCATTGTCGAATAGCACAAGTTCAGGGAAGACAGGGGGGCTGTCTTTAAGCTAATTTTTTTAATGTCCCATTGTGCATAGAGGCAACAAAATGCCTGAAGCAGGTCATCTCACCTTTACAACAATTTATTGGAATATCTTAGAGACGACAAAAAAAAAACAATAGTAACTGCTAAAAAAATGCACATTATAATGATTTGCTAAGCCTTCAGACTTATTGTGCTTAAAGCTTTGTTGCCTGAACGAAACCACTTCCAAAGAAACATGGCCAGCCGAGCAGTGAAGCCCCACAGATGGTCCCAGAGAAGCCTCACAGTGCTGTGCCGCTGCCGACAAGCACAATGCACTATGATGGAGGCAATCAATGGCCCCAGCACAGGAACACACCAAACACACAACAGTGCAGACATTAAAGATCGCACATGAAAGAGCCAGGATTGGCGGAGGAAATGTCGGCTACCTTCATATCTGTCCTCACAAAACAACTGCTTTTATCTCTTTTACAAGTGATATACACTGTACAATAATTATGCGAATCTTATTCTATCATATGTAAACATGTATAAATGTCTGAAAATGAGTTAGAGAACTGTAAATATTGGAGCTCTTTTGTACGTGCAGCAGCTTTGGCACTCAGTGTCCACGAATGTGGACCCAATAAAAACGTGCGTGAATGTGCATATTGTGCACATTAATTGAATTTTTTTTTACACTTCACATCCAACAGGTCTCGTCGTGATTTATGTAATAAATCACTTTTCTTCCCAGCAAATTTAATTGTCATTTGAAGGGACTCCCCCTTTGAGTGCTAATTATCATCCAGCGGTGGGAGAATTTCCAAATATTCAGATTCTTGTAAAGAGCATGCAAAGATTACACCGAAGAAACTCCCACCTTCTCCAACGATTAATTATGAAGTTTCTGTTGGAGCCTTGATGTCCGCTTTGAGAATTAACACGGATTTCAACATCTCGGATATATTTAACTCGTTCCTTTCATATGAAGCTGTTGCACAAACCGATTGGCATATTTCAGGCACTTAGAAGCACTCTGCACATGCTGCAGCCGTACCAAAGCTATCATAAAATATGAGGCATTTATTTTAAAAATGATTTTCTGTGATCGTTTTGCATATCAAGTCTTGATATGCTCATACATGTGGTTGGTTTTCCATATGGAAGCAGATTTTTATCACATCCACGTTTGTAGACGTTACATCTCGTACACAAAAGACCCGGCAGCGTTCAAGTTGTGTCCGCAGATGTGGACACAGGGGCTGGTGTGGATGTAAATTGTAAATTGGTATTTGAGGAAAGGAAATGGCTCAGTATCTGTCTCCCATATCTCGGTGGACACCTGAACCGCACCGTAAGGGAAGGGAGGAAGGTGGGAGTGACAGAAGGAAGAGAGAAAGAGGTGCCGTGGTGGAGGGCTCCTGAATAATTTCGACCGCCTGGGGATCTTTAATGTGCACTGACATCGCGCAGCACATGGGCGCCTATTGTGTTTCGCCTCCATGGAAACGCGGCTGCCGTGGTCGGGTTCGGACCCGGGTACTCCGGCTCGGTAGACAGGCGCCTTAACCACTGAGCCGCTGGATGTACACCGTGGAATTAGTCGGATTGATCTGTGTGCAGGAACAGAGCAAAGGTACAAGCGTCAAAAATAGTCTTCACTCAGAATGCAGACTGAAGATACTTGAGCTATTATTCGCGCAGTGACATGGAGGGGGTACTGACACATACCTCACGTATGCTGGTTATCTTTTTGGCCTCGGTTATCTTGCGTGTGAGCCAATCGTTATGCATGCTCATTTTAGTACTTGCACTGACTAAAGATGAGACAAAGTGGTAGGGTCCGAGCGCATAGCTTATCAGCACTGAACAGCTCGGGAGGCCAGCTACTGCTGGCATATAGCGGGTGCCATTGTGTCCTCTTTAACGCATAACTGAAGGGGAGATGCGGGTTTTGGAGGGCAAATTTTGTATTTTTTCGTGCAGAATAATGAAATGTAGCAAGCTTATTGCAAAGTTCACTGAATGCTTAAATACAAAATTTCATTAAAATGTGTCAAGTAGTTTTGGCATTGTAAGTTTTTGTATGGTTCGTTTTGTTATACCATACTTTCAGAAAGCCTGGTGTGACGGCAGTAGGCGGTTGGAGTTTACCCAAAGGAATGGTTGATGCAGTGACATTCTCCGAATGTTTTCGGCCGCCTGATATTTTTCGACTCACAATGTTGTATCTGTGCTTGCTTAATGCACTCATTATCATCATGTCCAATTAGTGGCCGAATAAAAAAAAATATATGAACGTCACTGTATTAAGAATTTATCGAGGAACGCAATGCAATTGACCGCATGAAAATCCATAAAGCCATTGTTGTGCTACGTTTTCTGTAATCAAAGCGGTCTGGTCAAAAAACTCTTCTGAGAAAACTGGCATTTTCACAGGGATTTCATCCAGTTTTTTGTTGCCTGCGGTCACAAAACATTTTTTAAAGTCACTTCTGGACATTTTTCGAGCGAAATTTTTTGTAGGTAGATAGATTTTTGTAGATACGAAATCTGGTGTTTACAAAAATTTGAATTTTTTTCTTTCTATTTTCGTGATTTGAAAGCCACATGCCTTTAATAGAGGTGACAGTGATATGGACGAATAATGGCAGGTTCTCTCAAATCATGAATGGCAGTTTACCAATATCCCTCAAGAGAAAAGTATGCAATAGCTGTATTTTGCTGGTACTCACCTACAGGGCAGATACATGGAGGCTAACGAAGAGGGTTCAGCTGAAGTTAAGTACAACACAGCGAGCTATGGAAAGAAAAATTATAGGTGTAACGTTAAGAGACCGGAAGAGGGCGGAGTGGGTCTGAGAACAAATGCGGGTTAATGACATCATAGTCGAAATCAAGAGGAAGAAATGGGCTTGGGCAGGGCATGTAATGCGAAGGCAAGGTAACCACTGGTCCTTAAGGGTAACGGAGTGGATTCCAAGCGAAGGCAAGCATAGCAGGGGGTGGCAGAAAGTTAGGTGGGCAGATGAGACTAAGAAGTTGGCGGGGATACGGTGGCTGCAGTTGGCAAAGGACAGGGTTAATAGACGATATGCGAAATGCGCAGCGCCATCTCTCGGCGCTTCGAGAACTAAGTCCTCCATGTTGGCTCGGTACAGAAAACGAAACCGCTGCCCAGCGTTGGGTTAAAACGGCTGCGCTTCGTTTGAAAAGTAAAATGCCGATGCAGTGTTGCGCTACCCTCTCCACTGTAAAAAGACACTACGATGCGTGCCAGAACTAGGTGCGTTCAAGCTTTTCGCTTTTCTATTTTTTTACTCCGTCCCAACGTTTTAGTAACACAAAACGCCATGCGAGGTATCATGTGTCTGCACGCAGATCAGTGCGCAGCTTTCGCTTTCTGCGCTGATTTTTGACAAAGCTTTCAAGGTGATTTGCGTTTAAATTAAGATAGGGACCACAGCCTTTGTTGTCTCTGATCAAAATTAGAAGCCAATTTCGTGCATTTATCAACTCTCCGGTCGGGCGTGAATATATATAGACGCATACTTGAACAACGTAATACAGAAGGTAGTTTTTTTTGAGCGGGCCAATCGCTCGTGCCGTGGCGAATTAAGTTCACTCGAAGAACCATATGCCGATTACTGCTTAGTTTGCTACGTGTTCACTTAAGTTTTTCCCGTGTTCAATTAGTTTTAGAAGGGCGAACAAACTCTCTGGACCATACGCATATGTTATACGCGTTAAGGAGTCTTTGTGAAGCAATACACCCTACGTATAAAAACTGAGGTGCGAATGCTTTATTTCTTGAGGATTCCTATACCTTCGATATCTGCGGCGACGAAAATCTTTAAAAAAAAGAAGCGAATAATATAGCTACTTTATTATGAAGGAGGGACGCATTTCGAAGCTAGAAAGTACGTGCAACAATGTTCTGAAAACGCTTCAGGCCATCAGATTTTATTATCGTTGTGGCAAGCCCCAACAGCTTGCTTCGCAACACAGCCATTTGTTCAAGTTTGGGAGTAAGCTAATTAAGTTTCGGAAGCAACCGAACATGCTAATTTCGCCCCTGCACACACAGCTTGACCAGCGTATCGAGTCCATGCATATGCACCTACAGCTGTAGCATCTTTCTCTAATCAAGCCGCCGCGGTGGCTCAGTGCTTATCTGAAAAAAAAAAAAAAAAATCTGCGTCTTTGCTAACAATATTTTAAATTATATGTGCACGCCTACTTTCCTCTTGTTAATGTCGATTGACTGACTGCGTCTTAAGCAGGACGCGGTTTCAACGAATTGTGGCGAAAATCAACCGGCGCCGGGCTCTGAAACAGTGACGTTGAAAACCGCGGATGCGCATTGCACGTTACAGTAGAGGAATCGAATTACGCAGCTAGTCGAGGGTCTTGTGTGATTATACTGCAATGCACGAAGCTCCTGGCGTCGGCGCGAACGAAAGTTTGCACTGTCACAGAAGTTTGTCAACACACGTGCGCACTCAGCGCAAAATAACCGCTCGCTACTCTGCCAGATGAATTCGCGTCCACCTGGGAATAAAATAGCCATGATTATGCATTATGCTTGAACTGACGCTTTAATGCGAGCATTAAAACGACAACAGCACACGGTCACGGTTCGACTTTCCAACCCACTTTCGAGTGCCGATTATTGCGATCATCAGCGCCAGACTTCAAGCGAAGCTGAGGACGCGGTAGGAGTAAGCTGGCGCCTATTGAAAGCACCTACATTCGGTCAAAGATCAGCTGTGAAAAAAACGCAGCAGCTGAAGCTTGCCTATTGAAATTCCACTCGCATGAACAAAGTACGCATAGCAAACGATGCACCAGCTCAACGAGCTCGACCGAGCCAAGATGGAAACCGGAAGTTGCGGGCGCGGTGTTGCCAGACCGCCAAGCAATTTCGCATATCGTCTATTGGAGAGACATGGCAGAGGCCTTTTACCCAAAAGTGGGTGTCATCAGGCTGATGATGATGTGGAGTGTGAGACCATCAAAGCTTTTTGATAACCTGAGCTGTGGTTTTAGTATATCTGGAATTATAATTATTTTATGTGATTTAGACTGTCATGACGGCATTTAATGTTTTGAAGATTGTATTGATATTGGGGCATTATGATATTTTGAAATTGGCCTTTATTCTCTTGAAAATATTAATAATGTGAATCTTCATTTTGCTATGCAATCATGGCAGCTTAGTTGGTTAGGGGGATGATGTAACTATAGTGGCTATGAGCTGGAAGGCCATGGAAAATCTTCGGCTTTAGTGTGTGGTATAAGGCCTCTAATTTTCTGGGCTGGAAAATAAAAAAGTTTGTGAATTTGTAATGAAAAATCCACAGCATTCCATGGGAAGCATAACACACATGAAATAAATACATAGCTTCATTTTTTAAACATGCCTCGTGTACTTGTAATGTACCTTCGCTAGAATTAAGCATGGCTGTCGCAGTTCAGTTTCAGATAAGGCTTGGTATTCTCTCCACTTGTAGACTGGCTCTTCTTTAGCGCAATGACCCGATAGTTACTGAACAGTGATGTAGATGAATTGATACCACAACTAACAGAAGCACCCAGAATAAATTCTGGGTGTTATGTCAAGCTAGAAACACTTTTTGCCACTGCTACTAATACTTGTTTCGAAAAACACCGCTATCATGACTCTTTGCATTGAAGATTGAATACTTTGTCGCATAGAGCTCTTGCATGTCTCATTTTTGTGCAGATAGGTCTTTGGGAGGCTGTATATTCTGCACGAGGGGCCTGTTTTTGTCAGTCATTTCCATATGTGCTGAGTCATTGTTTGGCCGGTGTCTCCCTCCTGTCTCCTGCAAGTGGAGAGAGGCAAGTCCCCCTCAGCGCCACCTGCCATAGGAGGCTTCACATAGATGCCCACGCCGCCGGCCAGTTTTCGCCCTTGTGGCCCTCCTAATGCTATGCTATTAAAATTGGCAGGACGATCATGAAACCTGCGATAGCAGTTGGATTCACCATCAGTGATGGAGCAGAAACGTGGAGGCTAACAAAGATGGTTCAGCTTACCGTATTTTCCGGTGTATAAGACGCACCGGCCATATATACAGGCTGTCATTGAAAAAGTTGGTATATAAGACGCACCCCAATTTACCAAATTAGGCTAGTGAGGCTTAATTAAACATGCTTATGCGACCATCGCGAAATGCACCGTACGTGTGAGAAGTTCTTAAGCAACGCTAAGTGATCGAAAAAGGCAACACTCACGCCATACCCGCCCACGTTTTAGCACAAAAGAAAAAAAAGCGAAAGAACTCTCCTTATGTCCATAACATTTTATTTTTACATAAAACCTTCGAAGTCTTCATCTTCGGATGCGCTATCAAAAAGGCAACGCGGCTGAAGCATTCTCTTCGCACTATGTACATACTGCGTATACAGAGCAAACAAAGTAGCAAAGGGTGACTAAAAAAAACGTCGGTTTCTCCTGGCTCTTCATGATAAAGTTCACCCAAAAAAGTTGCGCACGACGGTCCCCGTATTGAAGTATTAAACGTGTTACAACCGCGTTATTGGTAGTAACATTTTTTCGGTGAAAAAAGCTTGAACATGAACCTGGTAATTTCTGAACTCTCTCAAAAAAAAAAAGAAAATACGCATATAAGACGCACCCTTGTATAGGACGCACCAGCAAGATTTTTGAAAAAAACCTGCGTCTTATACACCGAAAATATGGTAAGTTAAAGACCACGCAGCGAGCTATGGAAAGAAATATGATAGCTGTAACGTTAAGAGATTGGAAGAGGCCATAGTGGGTGAGGGAACAAACGCGCGTTAATGACATCTTAATCGAAATCAAGAGGAAGAAATGGGCTTGGACAGGGCACGTAATGCGAAGGCAATATAATGGCTGGTCCTTAAAGGGTACCTGCCCAGGGTCTGGACATTTTGAAAAACAAGCCCACTGCATAGATGAGGCATCGAAGATAACCTCTGCAAAATACTAGAGCCATGCGCGCCCCGAAAAGCTGCAAAAATTCAAATCAAAGCCTGCTCGTTCTTTCCTTCCACAAGCAAATGTCCCCGCCCACTACTCTGAACCCATTTGACGTCATCCGGGTTACTTTCGCTAAAGGTATTCCATTAGTGCATTGTTCTGACTGACGGGAGAAGGTTGGGCGTAGCCTGGGCATCGTGTCGTCTGCGCAACACTTTCCACAGTGCCTTCCGTTTTGGCACATGCCTACAAACCTGCATGAAGGAACAAAAAAAAAAACTGCGGAGGGAGCGTACGGCGACAGCCTTGAACCCTAGTCATAAAAAGTAAAAAAATAGTAAAACAGAGAGTCGGTGGTGGTTTGGGAATGTGGTGATTTGCGGAAGACACTTCACTCCGAACGACTACGTTCACGACCGAAGGAACTCGGGAGAGCAAGGACAAAGGAAAAAAAACGCGACGAAACACCGCGAGGAGACCCAAAGAGCAAAATAGAGAGGGCTTTGGGAGACCTGCCGCTCTCCCCCCCCCTCAACTAGACCGGGTAGCAAGCAAAAACCAAGAAAAGAATTCTATTCAAGGTGGGGCCATGACATAGACATGTGATGCAATCCACCAGACACCACGCCTCTGGCTAACATCGGAGATGGATGATTTTCCTTGCGGAGCCTATCGACGAGGCGCGAGAGAGAAAAATCTCGAGGAGGGAATGGAAGGAGAGGAGGCTTGCTCCAAGAGAGGTAGAGAGTATTTTCGACCAGAGGGTAGTCCGTAGCCCTTTAAGGGTAACGGGGTGGATTCCAAGAGAAGGCAAACGCAGCAGGGGGTGGCAGAAAGTTAGGTGGACAGATGAGATTAAGAAATTAGCGGGGATATGGTGGCCGCAGCTGGCAAGGGCAGGGCTAATTGGAGAGACATGGAAGAGGCCTTTGCCCTGCAGTGGGCGCAGTCAGACTGATGATGACGATTATGATTACTTGGATTCTTTTACTCTACTGATTCCTTTCGCTTTAAACCAAGGCACCACTCAAGTTGCAGAATTTTTCTTGTGGTGTGGGGAGGTGGCCCCCTTGGGGAATGGTGGTGCCTGGCAGCAGGTGGTTCTTCTGAAGGGCAGCTGGCTTTCTCACGATGTTTTTGAATTGAATTCGTAGTTGCTTTTTCATTCTGCTGCTGCATGGTTTTCTCATTGGTGGAGGCTTCGTGGGTGGCTGAGGTAGTTAGGTTAGCAATGGGTGGAGCCTATGAAGGTAGAGTTGGGTTGTGGATGGCACTTCTGGATGGTGCAGGTGGGCGTGGGTGGGGCGGTGGATCAATAAGGGCAGTAGATGGCAGGCAGAAGAGTGGAGGCTTCATGGATGGCTGAGGTAGTTAGGTTAGCAATGGGTGGAGCCTATGAAGGTAGAGTTGGGTTGTGGATGGCACTTCTGGATGGTGCAGGTGGGCGTGGGTGGGGCGGTGGATCAATAAGGGCAGTAGATGGCAGGCAGAAGTGTGGAGGCTTCATGGATGGCTGAGGTAGTTAGGTTAGCAATGGGTGGAGCCTATGAAGGTAGAGTTGGGTTGTGGATGGCACTTCTGTATGGTGCAGGTGGGCAGGGGTGGGGCGGTGGATCAATAAGGGCAGTAGATGGCGGGCAGAAGAGTGGAGGCTTCATGGATGGCTGAGGTAGTTAGGTTAGCAGTGGGTGGAGCCTATGAAAGGTAGAGTTGGGCTGTGGATGGCACTTCTGGATGATGCAGGTGGGCGGGGTTGGGGCGGTGGATCAATAAGGGCAGTAGATGGCAGGCAGATGAGTGGAGGCTTCATGGGTGGCTGAGGTAGTTAGGTTAGCAGTGGGTGGAGCCTATGAAAGGTAGAGTTGGGTTGTGGATGGCACTTCTGGATGGTGCAGGTGGGCGGGGTTGGGGCGGTGGATCAATTGGGGCAGTAGGTGGCGGGCAGAAGAGTGGAGGCTTCATGGATGGCTGAGGTAGTTAGGTTAGCAGTGGGTGGAGCCTATGAAGGTAGAGTTGGGTTGTGGATGGCACTTCTGGATGGTGCAGGTGGGCGGGGCTTGGGTGGTGGATCAATTGGGGCAGTAGATAGTGGGCAGCCACTAGTACTGCTGCCATAGTAAAAAGGGAATCTGGCCGCACTGTGCACAAGTCCTGAAAAAATGCAGAAATCTTAGATTTTTCACTGAGTCATGAGAAACTAGGAGCCCTAGTTATCGCAGTACTCCTTAAGGGTGATGAAGGTATGGGACCTGCCGTGTGTATATACCCAGATGAACAGGGAGACGAAGTAGGTAACGTGTGCGCATGCTACCTGTTTCTTAACACCGTAACATTATAAAGAAATGAAATGCGAACACTCACACCCTGTACTTTTCTATTTTGCAATGAGATATTGTTTTGCAGCCAATTTATGAATATCTACTTTGGTGGACCTTTTACCCAGAAACACAAATCAAGCTAGTTGTACTCTGCAGCTGATGGTAGACAAGTAAAATATTTTGTTTCGTTGATATGCGAGTGTCATTCCGTCCTGACTGTACACTTTCTACATACATGCCGTGTGTCGCTCCTTTTCTGCGTCCTGTTTTGTGCGCTGGTTTTTCTTCAACCTGTACACTTTCTGTGTGGATGTTGTAGCAGCTGGAAACTGGTGCAGCTTGCTTCCTCAAGGAAAGCATTTCCGGCAGCAGTTGTTTATCCACACGGGGTGAGATAGTGTGCTGCTGCTCTGGCTGGTTCTGTTCACATCGTACTCCAAGAAGTTTGACCGTCTGTGCAACTCGGTATGCTGTGCTCAACTGTGCATCACTGGGAGAGGAGAGGAAGTGGGAGGGGCAAGAGGCGTGGCCGCGCATGAGTGGCTTGCAGCACATGCCATACTCTTATTACAAATGAAGTTGCTAGGGCTGCAGTAACCAGAGCAAGGACATTAAACAAAGAGCTGGGATAACAAGCAACACACCTGTGTCTGCCGCTTTTTCTGACATTATTGTTTCTTGTACTGCCGTTGCTGAAGTAATGGGGTCGAAGCTCGTCCATTGATGGTGGTGAGCTTGGCTGTACTGGTCGCAACTCAGGTGCGCCTTGTGAATTTTTGGGGCCATCAGTAACTGCTTTTCATAGTGCCTGCTTGCTTATGCTGTGTGCTCTTGGGTTTTTGAGAAAACTGAGCCAGCTGCTGAGACGTACTGTTGTGTGAGGTCAGAAAAACTTGAGTCAATACTGAACTGATCATTTCATTTCATCAGTGGTTATGGCGCTCGGCTGCTGACCCGAAAGGCGCGGGTTGGGTCCCGGCCGTTGTGGTTGAATTTCGATGGAGGCGAAATTCTTGAGGCCCATGTACTGTGCAATGTCAGTGCACGTTACAGAATCCCAGTCTAAATGGTCTAAATTTCCGGAGACCTCCCGTATGGCATGTCTCATAGCCTGAGTCGGTTTGGGACATTAAACCCCATAACCGTAAACCATTTCATTTAGGTTTTAGTACACATCTTGTGTTCACTGTCTGAGTTACCGAACACAGGCAGTGTATAAGTGAACCATTTTAGTGGGGAAAATGCGCTATTCAACATGCCAAAGATTTTTGGTGCTCGGCTGCTGACCCGAAAGACGCGGGTTCGATCCCGGCCGCGGAGGCTGGAATTTCTTTGGAGGAGAAATTCTGGAGGTCCGTGTGCTGTGCGATGTCGGTGCACGTTAAAGAACCCCAGGTGGTCGAAATTTCCGGAGACCTTCACTACGGCGTCTCTCATAGCCTGAGTCGCTTTGGGACGTTAAACGCCATAAACCAAACCAAACCAAACATTCACATTTTGAAGTAATTTAGTAGCTCTGGCTTCAGCATGCAGTGCTTTCAGCTCCCGTTTTTTGACGCACTAAGGCAAATATTGGCCAGAAACTGCAGTGAGCCTGTGGCTACACCTTTCTGAAATATTCTGAATTGTTCCGAAATGTTTTGAATTTTTCTGTCCGGATTCTCTTCTGCTGAAAAAAACTTTAGCATACCGTAACCACTGCAAGCGGATTTCTGACTAGTGCCTGTGCAAGCAGGGCAGCTTCGTTTCTCAATGCCTTAGAAGTTGGATTGTATAAAACTTCAATGTGGCACTGACTGAATGTTTTTTTTTTTGTGAGCTCAGAATCTCTTGAATTTAGCTGCAGTCGAAGTCGAAGAATATTTTGCAGGCACTAAATTTCACAAAGCAGGAATGGCTTTGCCATTAGTGGCCACCTCTTTTCTGGGGGTGAGCAAGCTTTTGGACGCTGCGAACGCGAGGAATGTCGCTCACAGCTACATTGTGCACCCAATTTCACAACACCAACCATGGATGGAAGTCGGCAGTACGCAGGGAAATTAAAGTAATGGCCCGAGGAAGAGCATTAATTGGAATTAATTCTGCATGCACCAGATTCCGCAGCATTCATCGAGGACCAGAAACCCTTTTCTTCGTAATTGCATCATACTCTGTGCAGAATCTGACTCACAAAATCTGAAGAAAGCCTAGATGGTTTTTGTGCTCGTTGCCTTGTTCTTTATGAAGGGGTCGGGAGACGCAGGTAGAGGCAATTTTTTGTGCGGGTGTCTGTTGACGTTCAACCCAAATTATTCACAGGACCGATTTTTGAAACATTATATGCGGTTTGCGAAAAGCATAAAAATTTAGTCACCTGCAGTACTTGTGAAGTTTTGTTTTTTTTATTTGCATACTAGTTTTCTTGTTGAAAAATGGCTCGAAATGTGCTTTGTAAAGTTCAGTGCAGGAGCGAGGACAGTTTTAGCTTTTGAATTCCAAGTATGTGCTGCTTATCCTTTTGGATCATGTTGTATGGTGGGATTGAACACTATTGTTGTTGTTTTGGACTGGGTGTTGCATGCTTGTTTGCTTATTTTTAGTCCGTACTTTGCAGTCATTGACGGGTACATAGCTCGATAGTGCCACTGCCATTCTGTATATAGACAGTGATGGTTGCTTATTGGGAATTTTCTGTACATTTTCTCGTAAGGGGCGAAATAAAGTGTGGCTATACAAGCACCGGGAATGCATGCTGTGCTTGTTTCCATGCACACTGGGTCATGCATGTCACCTAGTTCCATTCTTAGGTACACGTGTTTGGTCTCCCTTGACATGGATCCTCGAGAATAAGGAGTAAAATATTTAATGCTTGAGGGAGTAATTTTAAATATGTGCCAAATTCTGTGCATTAGTGGGAGCCGCGGTTTTATGTGTGCCTTTTCGCTGTACGAGACTAAAATCCAGTTTATTGGTAGATGTGAAATCATCTTATTTGCTGGTATTTCCTCAGTGTAGGTAAATGTATTTTTCGTTGGGCACTGCTGAGTTTTGTGCAGACGATTCTGACTAGCTGTGGCGCTTAGCTGGAAAGCGGCACTCCTTGGAAGGTATACTCCACGTGACATACAGGAACTGGTGGCTTTATTGTGTTTTGTTTCAAAGTTTTTTTTGTGACTGTAAAGTATATGGTCATGATTCTTGACCAAGCTCATGTTCTGTTCTGTTCCTGTCTTTCCCCTTTGCAGGCCGTCAGCATCAGCAAGGCCATCAACTCGCAGGAATGCCCAGTGAAAGAGAAACATGTCAGGAGTATCCTCTTTCTTGTTCTTGATGGTGTCCTTGTTTTCCTTCTTTATTTTTAATATTTTGTTGCACCACCTGTGTCATGGATGTGTATTCAGCGCCAACTGTGGGGCACCCTTATCCCAGGTTTAGCATATGCTTCATGTTTCCCCGTTTGAGCAACATATGTTGTCCTTCGTTTAGGTGCTTACAGGTGGCAGTGTTTTCATTCCGTGAGTTGGTTTTTGTCCTTGAACATGTAGATGTGCATCTGTTCATCATTTTGAGCCCGTGGAACACATCCAGTCCCAACTTTCAGAGCACTGCTTCCCGGCTCGATGGGATAAAAGACTTAAAGGTCGTGCAAGCTGCCTGGAGAGCTGGTTGTTTCTCGAGTCCTTGCATGAGTACACATGGCTCCGTTTGGGTGGCACTGTAAACACACATTATGCTTGATGTGCTGGTCAGATTTCTGTTCTACACTTCGGATTAAAACTGGAAAAAAAATGAGCGAAATCAGATCAAGGCTGGAATTTACAAAAAAAGAAGAAGAAAAAAAGTCAGTCGATTTGGATAACTAGGCCAAATATGGATATGTGCACTAGCATGACATGAATTATCGGTTGCAGCTATGACCTAATGCGTGGTACCAGGCTACCACCTAATTACCTCTCCAACTTCTTCCGTTTAGCTACTGTGCAAGCATCATTCGAATCACGCTATCATCCTCCCCAACCGCTGCTGCTCATTCCGCCTAGCTCGGTGCACTTAGGGGTGGTGCTGCCTAAGTAGCGCCTCAAGTTCTGGACTGGTTACCGCCGGCTGCACCTTGGCAAATGAGCCACCCGGTAGGTAGGTGGGCAGTGGCACAAGCCAGGTGTGTCCATAGGTGGTACCTGGGCTGCTTGGGTTGGGTTGGGACCCAAATTACTCTTCCCTCACTGCCTCTCACGATTGAATGGGCTGCCGTCTGACATGGCAGGCAATGTGCACAGCCTGCCATAAAACTGGCTTCAGACAAACACAGTGTGTCCAAATGCAGGAGTGGCCACTATAACACTAGTGTACTAAGAACAGCTCAAGAGAAGGACCGAGTATATGTAAGAGGCGAGAGAAGCATTCTGTAGCTTGAGTATTGCATTTGCCTAAATGTTGTGCATTTGTGCGACTCCTCCTTGCTTGGGTAGGACGCGGGTTCGATCCCAGCCGTGCCAGTCGCATTTCGATGGAGGCGAATAGATTCTAGGGGCCCGTGTACTGTGCGATGTCAGTGCACATTAAAGAACCCCAGGTGGTCGAAATCATCCGGAGCCCTTCGCTACGACGTCCCTCACGGCCTGAGTCGCTTTGGGACGTTGAATCCCCCATAAACCAGACCACCCTCCCTGCTCGGGTCAGTGGAGCAGAGCGGTGGCGATGGCCGTGTTGTGTTTTTCCTAAGCGCTTTGGTGGCCAGGCCTGATAATCGGCACGTTCCACGAGAAGGGGGCGCACACCTTCTGGAGCCTGGTGATGAAGCTGCCCCTGCAGGAGAATCCCATCGTGTGCTGGAAGTGCTGCCATGTCGTGCACAAGCTGCTGCGGGAAGGCTACCACCGGGTGCGTCCACAGCTGCCCTTAACTTTTCCCGATTCCAGGGGGCAGTCTCTGTAATCTCTGCGCCTAGAAGGCAGTTCTTCACTCCGAGCTGCTGTATGTTAGCCAGAGGGTTGTCTCTCTGCTTGGTAGACATCTGGGCCGGCTTGCACGAAACAAATAAGACCGGCTTATTTCCAGTCTAATCTTATTCGCGGTATAAAAGCTCTCTCGGTTTTGAAGAAAGGAAAGGCGCATAGCTGGTTCACTTCGTCAGTGGACACCTCAAATGCGCACGAACGCCGACTAAAACATTGAGTTACCAAACTTTCAGTCGGAGTTCGTGGTGCATTTGAGGTGTCCACTGACAAAATGAACCAGCTATGCGCCTTTCCTTTCTTCAAAACTGAGAGAGCTTTTAGACCGCGAATAAGATTAGACTGGAAATAAGCCGGTCTTATTTGTTTCGTGCAAGCCGGCCCTGGTGCTTACTTGTGAGTTTGATTCTAGCTGGGCATAAAGGTTGGGGTCAGAGGTTGGGACCTCGCTCGAAGTCAGCTTCAGGTCATTGGGGCAATGCTTTTGGGGTCTAGGAGGGCAACTGGGCAGGTTGAACCACGCCAGATTTTGCTTTGTGGCAGGACCCACCATCTGTCAAGGTGCTGACATGTCACCATTGCCAAAAGACAGTTGTAAACGGGCAGTCTCATTTCAGTGGCTTGGGGAGGTAGGGGGAGCATGTGGAAAGAGGTGTGCCCTCCCCTTCAGTGTGCCTCTGTAAACAGGAATCATGATTTCTTTTTTTTTTTTCCATCGTCTCTGTTTCTTGCATTGATTCGCTAGTCACTGATTTGTCACCATGTTCTGTAATGCATTTGTGTCTGTGAAAAAAGGCCAGTGAGGTTATCTGGGCACCGAGTGTCACCATGCTGTGGCCTTGTCCTCTGTGCTTTGAAAACTCACTCAAGCTTTTCGCTACCCTAAAAATTAGCACCTTTTCACCCTTGTCGGATCATCCGTTTTTTTTTCCTGTGCAGGTGATTCCCGACTCCCTTCGCTATCGCCAGACATTCCTGGAGTACGGCAAACTGTGGGTGAGTTTGGTGCAGTACTGATATCTTGGACCATCTGTAGTTTTTTTTTTTTTTCTGTTCAAATGTGTGAGGCAGGCATGGTGAATGGAGAACGTTGCATATGGGGAGCTTACATGAGTGTCATCTACATGGGTATTGATGGTTATGTTCTAATGCAACAAATCTGTAGAGCTGGTTCTTGCGAGTATTTGAGACAAATTTAAAAGGGCCCCGTGGACTACAGTTACAGTTTTTTTGCTATTGCTGCTCGCAGCCAATTAGAGTGGTTCCTTAGCATGCGTTCATGGCCACCTCTACCCCAGTGACAGTAATGGGCATTCTGGACAAGCCTTCGCATTGGGCATGCCCAAGTGATGTGGGCGGGATGGGGCATGACAGGGCGCAGTCCTGACGTGTTTTCTTTTATTTTATTTTTTTCGACCGCGTTGGCATGTATGAGTTATGGGGATAGGAGGAGCAGCATTTTAGTCACCGATTTCTTCAGTTTGTGGGGTTTAACTGGGGGAGATAAATATGTTCTCCCCGTTTAAGCGCGGCTGACTTAGTTCAAAACCGCTCGGACCCCACCCCGTGGTCGCGTACGCTACCGAGCGCTCGCCGACCACGGCGGGCCTTGCTCTGCGGGAACAAAGGAACGACACACTGGCTGACACAAACAAGGCATTTATTGCTATAACAACAATAACGCCAGCTAGCAACAAAATACACTGAGGAATCGAGGATGTCCGACTCACCAGCACGGCTACGAGCGAACGTTCGCCCACGGTAGGGCAGAGGGATAAACTCCGAGGCCCGACGGGACGGGCTCGGCGGGAGCAAGTTCCGACCAAGAGGTGCCCGCAGCGAAGAGCGGAGCTTTGCGCGTGAACGTCCACACGCTATCCAGGACCCAGGGAGAAGAGAGCTAGCCTTCCCCCGCGCGCGAGCGGCAAAACACGCCATCCGTGGCGCTGCTATCGCTGCGACGCGAGCGCCCTCCCCTGTTAGCTAGAGTAACCAAACTGAGAAGGGTGCGTTGCAGAGGAGCTAACTACAGGAAACTAGTGCGTTGAGGGAAAGCGAACGCAAGGGACGAAGGCGTCCCCACAAGTTCTAATGAAACTAGTTTAAAAATTCCTGCGGCCCAGTGACGACTGCTGCTTATTTACTTTTCCTAACCTCGCTCAGTATAATTTTGTGCTCCCTTTACAAAGAATAATTGAAGCACCAGAAAGCTGTGTGTTCACAGTTCACCAACTAGTATCTTTGTAGCATCTTACGGCTGTGTGTGCATTTTTTATTGCTTAATTTGTCTCATTGTGAAAAAAAAAAGTGCACAGATAAGAACTGAGAACTGCTTTGCTTGGAATACTGATTGTTACTTTGTAATAAAAGGTTTGCGATGTGCATGTGTCCTACAGTGAATTCTAGTTGTTTGCTTTAATGTTTGAACCATTACCTTAGCTGCTTATTTGAATGTACAGCATTGAAAATGTGCACTGCGGTTGTGTAGTTCTGTGCAAGCTGCAGCTATTGAATGAAAGAGCATTTTACTCTTTCCTCTTACTGAACAAAATTTGCATTATGCTATTTTTTGATCCGCATAGTTCATAAAACTAAAAAGAGGTTGCCCTTTCAAAGGCATTGTTACTACCAAAATTTTTTTATTGCTCATCAAACTAATTTTTATTCTATAGCAGGCACCCAGTGTAGAAGGTGCCTAATATGGAAGGAACGTAGTGTAGAAGCTGCCTAGTTTAGAAGGCATGTAGTGTAGAAGGCACCTAGTGTAGAATGCGCCTAGTGGTGTAGAAGGCGCCTAGATTAGAAAGCATGTAGTGTAGCAGGCACCTAGTTTAGAAGGCACGTAGTGCAGAAGGCACAAGGTAGTGTAGAAGGCACATAGTGTAGAAGGTGCCTAGATTAGAAGGCATGTAGTGTAGAAGGCGCCTAGTGTAGAAGACACCTAGTTTAGAAGGCATGTAGTGTAGAAGGCACCTAGTTTAGAAGGCGCATAGTGCAGAAGGCACAAGGTAGTGTAGAAGGCTCATAGTGCAGAAGGCACCTAGATTAGAAGGCACATAGTGTAGAAAGTGCCTAATGTAGAAGACGCCTAGTTTAGAAGGCATGTAGTGCAGAAGGCACCTAGTTTAGATGGCACGTAGTGTAGAAGGTGCCTAGTTTAGAAGGCACATAGTGTAGAAGGTGCCTAGTTTAGAAGGCACGTAGACACGTGTAGACACCTAGTGTAGTGTAGCGGAGGTGCCACTTCTAATTTAGTGTTTCTTGAATCCAGGTGTCTAATTCTGGCATTCAGATGCAGGTGTGCCTTCATTTTCAGCCAGAACAAGCATTACAGTACTTTGTGTCTCAATGCTGTTGTGTGGTTTCAGTTGTTTATCGCAATAAAACTGTTCGATAAAATGTGGCAAGTTGGGTTTTCCTAGGCTCAAGCCCTACCCTGCATGCTTGTTCTGACCGGATCGTAGTGGCTACGTTTCTTTTTAAACACTGCACTTTCTTTTTTAAGCAGATGAAAGCACTGGTGACATTGGCGTTTGTCTTCGCACTTGCGATTTTGTGCAGGGCCTGCTGAAAGAAGGCTATGGAAAGCTGATTCAGTGCTACTGTCGTCTCATCGTAGCCAAGCTCAATTTTCACTATAGGGTGAGCCCATCCGTGCCCGATTACTCTGCTGTATTCAAGTGTGTGCCAAGGTCTTTGTCAAAGAGTCATTACTTTATCTGGCTGCAGTGCGGTTATGTTAATTCAAACCTATTCAACTTCCAGCTCACTCGAACTTGTTCGTTGGTACTCCCGTCAATATGATGTGCATTTCATTGAGATAAGATGCCCGGTAATTTGAATGCCTTAGTGTGTGCAGTTGTTAATTTAACTGGCCATGCAACAGACCTGGAATCTTGTTGTGTGGCTCCTTGAGCTTACGATTATGGCACCGCTGCTGGTTTCGCGTTCACGTGCGGCTTGCCATTGTTGCCTGTGACCTTTACTGCGCATCGCTTATCACCAGCAGTGTTGTTGTTGTGAAGAAGAATACAGATAGGGACACACGATTTCTCTTTTACTGTTCATGCATGCATACAGGGGGTATTCACAGAACTGCATTGGGAAAGAGTTGGGGGATAAAATTTAACAGGGGTACCTTAATCTCCAATTTGCTGATGACATTGCCTTGCTAAATAGCTCAGAAGGGTTGAAATGCGGGCCAGTTGGTACATTGTAAACGGAGAAAAAACCAGTCACACAAGCATGGTGTTCTCTGCTCCTTGCAAGCTGTCGGGACTGTGTTCGCGCATTTCTCGAGGCAGGGAAAGGAGCCACGTTTGCACAACGCAGCATGAGAATCGCTTCACGACATGTGTCGCACAGGTGGTGTACAAGTTCCCCCTCACATGCGAGAGAGTTTACATCGGCCAAACTGGCCGGTGTATTAATGTATTAATTAACCGATTAACGGTGTATTAATTAACGATCAGCAGGGCTGGAATTGGCAAAAAAAAAACACATTACTTAGGGCAAATTGTGACCGCAGATGGTCGCCATGAGAGTAAAATAATTATAAGAATAAAATTAAAGTGGAGCTCATTTGGCAGATACCCGTATCTCATGAATGGCAGTCTACCAATACCCCTCCCGAGATAAGTGTACAACAGCTAAGTGTACAACAGATAAGTGTACAACAGCCCTTTCAAGTCCTGCATATTCTTGTGCTGTGCAGAACCCAAAGTTTCCAGGCAACCTGACAGTGACAGATGAAGCCCTGGATGACATCGGGGAAGGGGACGTCAATGTCTTGTGAGTGCTTCTTGTTAACGTCAAATTTTTTGGTGCTTAGTCATTTCAGATGGCAGTACCTTTACAAGAATCTGCCTTGTCATGAAAAAATGTTCTTTCTAAAGCTATGAACTTTCAATTGAAATGTGGGAATCAATTTTGTAGTGGGAATAGCTGTGAGTGGTGGTCCAGTCATATGTATGTATAACAATATTTGCAGTACAGCGGGTACTGAGCTGTGAACACTTTACAGAATAACCATTTTTTACCGAGCATCGGGCTTAGAAAGCAACAGTCTTCTAGCCCACGAAGAAATGCCTTTTGACACGTTCTGTGCATGACTTATGAAAGGAGGATCTTAAATACCTTTATGATTTAAAATCTAGAGAAAGAAATGAGATACAACAATCCACTTTTTTCTGCATATTCTGTAGCTTGAATTTTTGCAACGCATTTCAATGGATGCCTTTTGGCACATGCTTAAACATTACCTCAGCATCAGCTCAGAATTCTTTGACACTGAACTTGTCATGAACCTCTGAGGCAATTCACTCAGTCCAAACTGGCATTCAGACCTTGGAACACCTGTCTTTTTGCATAAACGGCCCAAGTTTAAATGCAGGCCTATCATTCGACAATGTTGGGTGCTTGAATACTGCTCATGCATATTATTACCGCATAGGAGTTGAGTTGTGATCCTGGTAGTGCCACATGTGCATACAGCAAGCATGCATTGTCGTGCTTATGCATATTTCAATCTCACTTTTTTTATTTGATCATGGGGCAGAGGTGCTCAAGGCATCATAGTTTGCAAAACATGAGTGTTTACACATCTTCCCAATTTCTGGAAGCATAGAATTGCTGTCAAAAGTTGTGGATGTTGGGGAGAAATTGTCGTGGATTCCAGGCTACTAGAAGTTGGGTGTTACTAAACTGTTTCTTTTTTTTTTTCCCAACCAGCTTTCAGCTGACTTGCGAGATGTTTGACTACATGGACGAGATACTGGCTTTACAGCAGGCAGGTATGTGGAGTGGTTATTTGTTGGTGTCATTATTAGGGCGCAGTTATCAGTACCGTGTAGATCAGCTGTGGATGCTTGTGTGGGGCTTAGAAATCTATATCCTCCGGTGTGCTGTGACTGAGCAAGATGAAATGAAGGACCCGTTAGAGTAAAAGCTTGCTAATTCGAAAATCTGGATAATTTGTGCTGCCGGCGCAGTCCCGGTCATCGCCCGTGTAAGTCTATGGCGTCAGACGCTCGTGAATTCAGGCGTTGCGGGTCTTCCATTGGTTAATTCGCATGGGCTCCTAAAGGGAGGTCGTGCCCAGATATGATTGGCATGGGAAGTGATCGTCCAAATAGCCCTACTTAAACCTAAATTCAATGTTGCAGAGTTGCTCATGTCCCTCTGACGTGCATGCAACGGCAAGTGTGTCGACAAACATACGGCTTCGTCTTCAAGAACGGTCACACCTCATAGTTCCAGTTTCGCTTTTCTGAGCTTCATGTCAGCCCTCATCAGCCAGCCCACAGGGCCGAGCTGCGCACTGTTTCAGGCGGCGATTAGTGCTTCCCTAGCCTTTTCTACATATTTTTTTTCTTGCTGCTTTGGCACTGCTTAACATTTCTATGCAGTGTGCCTAAACTGCGTGATCATCCTGAGCTGTTCGCAGGTGTGCATTGAAGCCTGTTCACACGTAACGCTTCTGCTTGTGAGGTGTGCGACGCAATAGTGGTGGAGCTCTGTACTGCTAAAAAGAGTCATTGCCGCAACATTCTCATCCCTAAAGCAAGCAGCCATTGCTCGGTCTTTCGGAAAATAAGTTTACTGTAATGCAAGCGGTTCCGTGATTGGTTTTTTTCGTGGCCATTCGATAATTCAAACTGTTGGATAATTAGAACCTTTTTTTCTGGTCCCTTGAAGTTTGAATTGACTGTCTTTTACTGTAGTGCTCCTTAAAGGGGGGAGAGGGTCTTAAAACTAACTTTTTTTTTATGGTTAGAATCTCATGAAATTTTGCACACAGATGTGTTTTTCTCTTCTGATTTCAATAATGTAATCATAATTGAGCTGGTGGTCTTAGATCTTACAAAGTCTACAATGTAATTAGGTGATTTCTTGCGCAGCTTTAACGAACTTTCTCGGTGCATTTTGTTCCTTTTATTTACCTGAATTGATAGTTAGAGAGTTCCCATACCCGATGACATTCTTTGGTTTTCTCTGAACGCATGTCATCCTGATGTGCTATGTGGAGAGTAAAAGGTCGCAGTGTTTTACACTGCAGCTCGTTAAGCTAATTGTAACTTGCTGCAGTAGACCGGCAGATTACCAGTGTTGAAAAAGCCAGCGTATTTCTATCGGCGGGACAAGGCGACTGCGTTGCTGCGAAAATCGCGGTCAGGTCCCCGATTTCCTCTGCCTGGCAAAGGAACCGCGCGTGCCGCAGCCTATGTGTGGTTATGGCCCTGTCCTTCCTCGGTGTGTTGCGTATGCGTTCCCCTTTGTGCAGTGTTTGGCTCGCTGGACATGGCGCGCTCCAACTCCATGACCAACTCGGGCCAGTGCCGCCTGGCGCCCCTCATCCCCTGCATCCAGGACTCGAGCCAGCTGTACGACTACACGGTCAAGGTCCTCTTCAAGCTGCATGCCGGTCAGTGGCCCCCCTCCCTCTCTCGCGGCATCCAAGTCCGTCGACGGAAGGTTGTCAGCAGCGGTGTCACACTTTTGTCTAGTCAGAGCAGAAAAAATGCCTCTGTGCACGATGGGATTCGAACTGCCATCCTTCCATTCCCCAGCCAAGCGTGCTAATGGCTGCACCGCTTCCTGCCAACGCGTATGTAGTTCTCCTCGTCCAGGACGCCGGAGAGTGTTTGCAGAAAGGCATCGAATCGGACGGGTGCCTCCCAAATGCCCTCCAGTGTCTCCAGCATTTAAGATTCACAAACAATTTATTTATTTATTTCAGATACTGTCAATCCCATTGGGATTTTTACAGGATGGGCACATAGTACGAAGGTACAAATCGGGTACAAATGGAATGGAATACATTAGGAACACTGTTGGTTGCAAATAATTACGTGAGTATGGGAAAAATATACAGATAACAGAAAATGAAACGCAAAACAAAAGAGCATTTTTCAGAGAAAAGGGTGCAACTTTATACAATGTAAGTAATGTGTTCTTACAGATGCGGTTATATGCAGTGATACGAGTGGTCTGTTGTACTTGTCTAGTTATGTTTTTAATTTATTTAATTGTGTACCTAGGTAACATCTTGACCACACATCAGTGACGCAAGCAGCAACACTGCGCTTAAGGCTTCCGCCTCACCGCACTTTAGGTCAACAAAGTGCCCCCCTGAATTTTTTTGCAACACGCCATCGTTTACTTTTCACCTTTGGTTACCCTGCTGCCTCTGCTTTTTCTCCCATCGTTTGCAGCCCTGCCAGCCGACACCCTCTCGGGCCACAGAGAGCGCTTCTTGAAGCAGTTCAAACTGTTGAGTACCCTTTTCACACGTCCGGTTTTGTCTGTTTTCCCCCCCGGCTGCATGCAATCAGTCACCTGGAATGCAGACTGGTCTTCTTGGTTGTTGCGAATCAGACATGCCGTCTATTTCAGAGTAAGGAGTAACCTCCCAGTTTTTATGTGGTTAAAGGGGGGAAGGGGGTCTTAGAAATAAATTTTTATGAATGAAGTCAAAACTATGAAATCTTCAGGGAACACGTTTTTTTACGTGCTGATTCCAAATATGTATTTTAATTTTATGTACAACAAGTCCTTGTGCACTTAGGCAATACCTTAGGTAATGTTTGCCGGGAGTTTGAAAGAAATTCCGCTGCAGGGAACTTGTTAGACTGCATGCCATTGGTTTCTCTTGACATCAAGCTATGCAATAAGGGTAAAATTATCATCCTGCCTGTTAGAGAAGGTGAGTTACAGAATTTTGAAATTATCAATTTTTTCCCATCTGTGAAGTGGCAAATTCAAAACCCTGTAACTCGAATTCTGTGATAGGCAGGATAATGATTTTGCCCTTATTGCATAGTCTGATGTCAACACAAGCCAATGTCATGCGTCCTAGCAAGTTTCCTGCAGCAAAATGTATTGAAAGCTCTTGGCAAAAAGTTGCATAACATATTACATAAGTGCACAAGGACTGTGACAGAAGCCAACAGCCACAGAAACCAAGGGGCACAGGGGATTTTTTTTTAAATTAATATATTTATTTTGTGGTGTTGATCAATTTATAATATTGCTGAATATGTTATCGCTTAAAGCTAATTGATTAGAAAAGCAGAAGAAAAAACAACCACATGCCGCCGGTGGGATTCAAACCCACGACCTCCGAATTACGCGTCCGGTGCTCTACCTCTGAGCTACGGCGACGGCTGTCAAACCTTCTGCTTGCGGGGGTATTTATGTTTACTAGTAACCTAACCTTGAGAGTGTTCATCAGCGCCACCCACGTTCATAAGCAGCGGACGTGGAACGTCCTGAGTTACCGCAGGTGTGATGTAGAACGTCATCGAACTGAGAGGGTGGAAGCTGCGTGAGAACCCTCTTATGCTTCCTATGGCGTCATGGTTGCCAGAACCGAGGCCCTCGCTTAGCAATTAAGGACTTGTTTTACATAACATTTAACTACATATTTGGAATCGGCATGCAAAAATACATGTTTCTTGAAGGTTCCATTATTGTGACTTCATTAACAGAAACTTTTTTTTCTAAGACCAGCTTCCCCCTTTATTAAACGCGTGTCAAGAAAATCGGTAGGCTCAGTGAGAATGAATGTTGAGCCTATGTCATTCTCTGCCTATGATCTCCCTCATTTTGTGCATATTGCTGGCTCATGAATAAGGAAAAGTGAAGGCAGGTTTAGGTTGCTTACAGCAATTCTTCAAAAACATAGCGCAAAAGGGACACGGACAATGAGGAACTGGACGGGACAGGCGCTGTCCCGTCCAGTTCTGCGTTTTTGCGCTATGTTTTCGAAAAACTGTTACCAACTAGCCCAAACCATGCTAGTGTGGCTCATAGCAAGATTGGTGGCAAGAATGGTGGGAGAGAAGCAGCACGGAAATTTGTCAACAGGAACTCTCGCCTGTGCTCATTGTACGTTATATTTTATTGAGTTGAAGACACTCAAACCACTGCTTCTGCTGTGCAAGCCACGAAACTCTCCAAGACTATGGGTCACATCGGTAGACTGCGTTTTAGCAGAGTGTATATTATTGATATTATTTCATTGAACCCCATAGGAATTCTCGCACGTTTCATACATGACTTGGTATATGCTTTAACAGATTTTTTTAAAATGAGGAGTCACCAATGGTGAATCTGTTTCTTACATTTTTTTTTTTTTAATTTTGCTCTGCCTTCGCTTTCTTGTGTCAGTGCATTTGCTTTTCCTTTTGTTGATTTTCTGTGGCAGTCATTTCCCAAACTATCAAGCAAGGCACACAAGAATCAAGGTGTGGAAGACATTCTCATTAATACATATGGCATGAGCTTCCGTTGTCTCACACACCCTTGTTTCTGCGTCCCATTCAATGTGCCTTTCTCATTTACCCATGGGTGCGTAAACAAATTGCGGTCTCTCTCTTGTTGGCCAGCATAGATGTAGGCATGAAATGTTTTGTAGTGCCGCTGTAGCACGATCTAGGATGGTTTACTGTTGGTCGTGCTAGCCACAATCATTAAATGAGTCGTGCCATGCCACACCGCACTGCACCACACTCGGCACTGGTCTGTATCGTTGAAACTGCAGTCGCTGTCACAGCCAGTGTGTGCAACAATCTCTCGGCTTCTTCCTCGTCGGCTGTCTCCAGCTTCCCCTCGTCTAGCATCGCAGCAGTTGCTTGCACCTTTGCAAGTGGCCTAGGCCCATAAAGCTGCCGATGTCGACATAGGATAGCAATTTTCTCCTGTGCTGTAGAACGTGTGTAGTAGTTCCCATCCAGAGGATGCCCCTCAGCTCTCCTGTCATCCGGCTCCATTGTTCAGCTGGAGCGTTTCTGATGTTGACATCATTCAAGCGCAGAATAGTCCTGAGGCACACGCACTCAGGAGTCAGTAACACCAGCCTGTAAGTTTACTCTCTTGTAAATTGAATTAAATTGGCTTTTGAGGAAAGGAAATGGCGCAGTATCTGTGGCACACATCTGGGCCGTAAGGGAGGGGAGGAAGGCAGGAGTGAAAGAAGGAAGAGGTGCCGTAGGTCTCTTGGGCGCCTCTTGTGTTTTGCCTCCATCATTACTCTCTTAGAGTGCACCACCCCAGAGAACCTCTTTTCTGCCGCTGTACCTCTTTGTTACAGATACCCGCGTCTGTTTGTTCTTTTGCCCCTGAGCTGGGAATCACAGTTGGGAGCGGCAAGAATATCAAATTACAATAACACATAGCGCGCCATGTGCAAACCAGTCATTGCTGCGCCATGCGCAAACCAACTGGCAAACCAATCATTGCTGCGCCATGCGCAAACCAACTGGCAAACCAATCATTGCTGCTATTGCACAGCATTCGAATGCCCGCACGGTGGGCTTCTGCTTGCGTCTGGTCACTTCCTCTGTTGCATGCTGGGCTGCATATTATTCAAACAGAAAGATTCGCAGACTTAGCTTGTGGTTTGTCTTTATACCCTTCCCTGTGGTTCGCTACGGTTCTCGGAAAATGTTCATTTGGGTTTGCTGAGAATGGGAGCTGAAACCATTTCATGCTTAGTACTCGAAGCTTGTGCAGGGAAGCACGAATGTATGGTTGTGAACAAAACATTGTTAGTTAGTGTTGCTATGAAGAAAAAAAGTAATTCACAGGGCGCTTTGTTGACCTAAAGTGCGGTGAGGTAAAAGCCCTAAGCACAGTGTTGCTGCTTGTGTCACTAATGTGTGGTTAAGAAGTGGAACGCGACAGCGTTGTGCAGCACTGCCAGGGAATCCACAGAATGCCATCGCCCATTCGGCTCTACGCCTTGCTCGTCAGTAAACTGTTCATTCCAAACCATCGAGCTTTGTTCATTCCAAACCATCGAGCTGGCATGGCAGAGTGGTTAGCATTTTTGTCTCGCACTCCGGACCCTGGTTCGATTCCCCAACTCCACATATTTCCTACTTGGTTTAATTTATTTGTCTATTTTACTTGGAGCATCACTATACTGTCCCTTTAATTGGTTGCATGGTTGCTAGCCAAAGTCGACGTTCTTGTGACATTTCTGTCGACAACTCCTGCTTACAACGATGAGGCATTAGAGGCTTCCGCCTTAAAACAACTGCCACACATTCTAGTTGCCTGCTCACACCAGTAGAGAGTTTATTCTCCTTTATACCCAATGCTTTGTGACCTGCTGAGTTTTTTTTTTCTTGCCTGTGAGCACACTGATGGGGTCAGATTACGTGGGGCACACTTGTAGTGTGTCAGTACCAGCAATGGCTGACGCTAAACCAGGTGGCTGGCCAGCCTCAGTGCACCCTTTTCCTGCACATTTCTTTGCCCCAGTTGCGCTCGCTCTTTGATATCCTCACGAGCTGCGTGTGCTGTGTGTTCCAGGCTGCAGCAGTTCTACCTGAACTCGGTGAACCTGCAGTACTTCAAGCACCTCATCCAGGTGCCCCTCCTGCCTGAGGTGAGTCTCCTGCCATCCTCACCACCAGGCGTGGTGCAAGGGGGCTGCCACAGGCCTGGTTGCCTATCGGCTTTTGTTTCTCTTTATTTTTACTTTATTAAAACTGTTTGTCCTGGCTGGCTGACTGGAATGTGGAAGCCAGACGAAGTTGTTGGGAGCAGAGATGTTTTTTGTCTCAAACTGCATGGTAGAAGAGTGGTATGAAGAGTTTAGCATCCCAGAGCAGCTCACAGGGCGTTAGAGACCCAGATCAATTTCCAGGCTCTCAGAGCCCCAGATTAATTTCAGGCTCTCAGAGCCCCAGATCTATTTCCACCACCTGGGGTTTGCTCTGACATCACACAGGACATGGGTGTTCTTGCATTTTGTCTCCATTGAAATTCGACCCCAAAGTATTGGGCTCGGCAGCTGAACGCCACAGCCACTAAACGTCCGTGGCAGGTGTGTGCGTTAGGAGAAGTAATGACAACAGGGGACTTCTGGTGGTAGAGAGCTCCGCTTAGTTTCACTGCGGCATGCCACGTGCACTCGCTGGTACAGTCGTGTTATTGCCACCTGCCACCATTTCCATCTGAGGACCTGGGATTAAGACCGGTGCCTACCGAATGGTGCCAATTACCTCAGCACCAGTTTAGCTTCACTGAGGTTTGGTGTGCCAATGTATGCAGTACCAAGTTATCATAAATACTTCAAGGGGGGACTCTAGTCTTGAAAAAAAAATTTTTATTAATGAAGTCACAGTTACGAAATCTTCAGGGATTATGTATTTTTGTGTGCTGATTTTAAATATGTCACTTAATTTCATGTAAAACAATTCCTTGAGAACTTATGCACTTTTAATGCTAGTATTTTGCGGAGAGTTTTGAAGAAAATTTGCTGCCGGAAACTCGCTGAAATGTATGCCATCGGGTTCTCTTGACACCAAGGATTACTATAAGGGTGAAATTGTCTTCCTGCCTATCATAGAACTTAAGTTATAGAGTTTTGAAGTTGTCGCTTCAGAAATGAGAAGGAAAGTGTGTATTCCCGTTTCTGAAGTGGCAGCTTCAGTATCCTTTTAGTCAAGTTCTATGAGAGTCAGGATGATAATTTTACCCTTATTGTATTCCTTGGTGTCAAGAGAACCCAATAGCATACATTTCAGCGAGTTTCCGGCAGCAAATTTTCTTGAAAACTCTCCACAATATACTAGCATAAAAAGTTCATAAGTGCTCAAGGAATTGTTTCACATGAAATTAAATGACATATCTAGAATCAGCGCACAAAAATGCATGTGCCCTGAAAATTTCATGACTATGACTAAATTAATAAAATTTTCTTTTCAAGACCAGTGTTCCCCCTTAAGAACCTCTTGTTCAATACACCTCGGGTCTTAATGGGCCTTTTGAGTGGAGCTACGAACACTTCACATGTCTTGCAGGCCATGCTGAATCTGAATTCGGCTTTGTATTTTCCAGTGGCAGCATTTCACCACAGGAGCTCGTGTCGTTAAGGTTTCGTTGTGGAATGTGGCCGAGGGCAAGTGTGCCAGAAGCACTTGTTGCGATGAAACTGGCACATGGGAGTGACCCTGGTGCGGCCTGTCTCTCTCTCTCTGTGGGACGCAGAAGCCGCCCAACTTTCTGATCGCCTCGGACCTGAGCTCGCACGTGAGCCCTGTGGTGGTCCTGCCGCCGCAGAACGAGACACCCGAGAATGAGGCGGTGGACGCCACCCTGGTGGACACGTCTGTGCCACCACCCTCCGAAAAGCTGCAGCAGGTGAGTGCAGCCTGTCAGCGAAGTTGAGCACGCACGGTCGAGTTTTAATGCAAGAACTTTGCGTGGGATATCTGCTAGGCTTATCACATGTGCTGCAGTTTGGGAGAATGTTTTTTGAAACCACTGTTGCCAAGATCCTTGGATAACCTCTGCACACTCGTTACATCCACAAACTCCAGCAACTTGCGACATATCATGCATGGGTTTAATGAATTATTGGCTATATTGAACTCTTCCAAAATATTGTTAAAAAGCACATACAGCTTTTACTTTACCTGCCGAATATGGTTGAATGCAAAATGGATTTATCGAACTTCCCAACACCAAGTAGTGTTTGCACCATGGTTCGCATCTTTATCTTGTGTGCGCCAATAGCACCACAGAAGAATCAGCAGCATGGACGGTTGCAACCTTGCAGTAACCATCCCATGGTGGGGCTGCCTATACAGTCGAACCTCGTTATAACGAACATGAATACAGCGAATTATCGGATATAACGAAGTGAAAGAAAAGTTTGGTTGGACATGCTTTATTTCTATGGGAGTTCTATCTGTATAACGAAATGAAAAATTCAAAATTCGACACTGTATCGGTTATAACGAAGCAGTTTTGTATTCACAGCGCTCAAAATGCGCAAACAAGGAGGAAAAAAATTCAAAACACGCTAAATTTTGGTCTTTTGAATCGCCCGCACCTAAGATGTGTTTGAATCACCCGCGCTTCCGCACGCAATGCCATCTAGGGAGAGCGAATGAATCTAGCATCAACGGCTGCGTAGCATGTGACTGACACGTGATCGAACCAACGCCCGTGCTCCCCGGCCACCCCGCCGGCACGATTGCCGACTCGCGCGCTATCTCCGCGCTATCTCTATGATCTCTGCAGTCCATTCTGTAGACGCCGTCGCTGAACGCGTCGTAACTTACAGCAGTTTCGCTTGAAACGAAGATAAAGATCTTCAGGGCGGTTGACAGCGGGCGTAAGGAAAAGTCATTGCCGCGGACTTCGGTGTCGCGCCTAGCACTCTATCAACCATCTTGAGCGCAAGGCAGAAGGTTGCAAACGTCCTCTCTGCAGGCGTTGTGAAGAATGACAGCAGGAGTGTAAGGCTTTGCCACCACCAGGATGTTGAAGATGCTTTGTTTGCATGGTTCAAGGACGTTATAGCGCTTAACCTGCCTGTGTCTGGTGCCGTCCTTCAAAGGGAGGCGAGAAGTCTGACTTGCGTCTGAGGCCACAATGACTTATGCAAGCAGTGGCTGGCTGCAGCGATTTAATGACTGCCGTCGGATTGTTTGCCACGTCTTGTCTGGTGGCTGTGGCGCCTAAACTGACCGACCAAGAAATTGTTGATCAGGTGGTTTCTACAGATGATGCTACAAACAGCAATGCATGTGAAGATGGCAAAGTTGAGGGGGTACCTCGGGAACCTACCTGTGGCCAAATCAGCTGACATTGGGAAAGCACTGCTCTGTGTTGATTTCGTCGAAAAATTTAACCTGTCAAATAGTGTGAAATGCCGCCAAACGAAGATTACGTCGTTTTTTAAATAAATTACTTTTTGCACCTGGCCACCATCCCGACTTGTGAGTTCGCTCTTGCTTTCCAGTACGAGATGCAAGGCGAGGTTTGACATGCTTATACCACGCGTTAAATTAAAAAATAGTGCATTTTTTCAACCCTGTGCTGTCCATCCTAAAGTGCCTTTACTTGGGTTTATTAACAGACCTTTTCTGCCGGAATTTGAGTGCATGCTTTTATAACGAATATCGGATATAACGAACGAATTTCCGCGCAAAATGCGACTTCGTTATAACGAGGTTGGACTGTATCACGTTGGCTGAGATGGAGGTGATGAAAACGCCAGTAGCTTTCGTTCAACTGCATCAATATTCACACATACACTGCTGTAATGCCGGGAAGCCACCCTAGGTGGCATTTAGCCTGCCATTGCTGCGTGCTGTGTGGGAAAGTCAACCTGACGCATTTGGCTCTGTTTTTCGCAGCCTGCAGAATTGCCGCAAGCACCCTTAGAACGGCATGGAAATGTTGTAAAAGGTCTCTTCCTGCTTTCTAGTCAGGATGACCCAAGTTTCCATTACTTCACTGACTAAATTGCACTTTTGTTGCATATATTTATGACGAAATACAGGCGACGACCGAAAATTCGGACGCCTGATTTTCCGGACATGCTTGATTATTCAGACTTTTTCGTGGCACCACGACATGGCCAATAGAGCCAATGTGTAAGAGCGCTTGAAATTTCAGACACACCACAACTGACCACTCGATTTTTCGGACCTTTCGCACTCGCCGCCAGTACCCAAGCCGCCATATAATGTGTACAGTGGAACCTCATTACATTAAACTGCTGGAGAGATCGAAAACTTGATCAAACAAAACAAAATTCAAGCTTAAAGGGAGCCTCTTAACTTGCCACGCTGAAATTCAGCGCGAGTCGGCACATTGCGCTCACATGTTTTCGAATTCGTACTGTTCTTGAATGTCTTCTGCCACACGAACTTGAACCGTAGTATGAGTTCACTGAACTCATCTGTGCCGAGTATTCCGTCCCGAATACGGAACGCGAATACGATCGCGGAGGCTACGCGCATGCCGTGGCCTCCGCGATTGAAGCGCGCTTTGGGCGCGCCGCCGGAGCAGAGGCCACGCGCGCGCACAAGAGCTTCCAAGTGCCGTCTATGGATGGCGCCCGAAGCCGTGATCATCATCATTAACTTTTCTTCGCCTTGATTTTCCGCTATTCACATCGGCATCAGTATCACCAGCTCCAGCCTTTTGTGGCGTGTTAGCGCGTTCGCCGTAATAGTTGTGATTGTGGCTTTCGCGTGCTGCCGCCGAGCTTCGCAGTTTTAACGCGATGGGCAAGCACCTTAAGCTACACGGCTGGGAGTTAGCTTTCGAACACGGTAAGCGTGCGGCGGGCAGGAAATTCGACGTGGCCGAGAAGTGCGTCCGATGATGGTGCAACCAAAAGAGAAACAGAAGCTGCAAAAAGCGGGCTTTCCGAGGCAAGCCGTGCGAGTTTCCCGAACTGGAAGAAGAGTTGCTATGTGATGGAAGTGTGGAACAACGGCTATGCGTTCACAGCGGACATGCTGCGCGGCTTCGTTTGGGATGAGCGTGCGCGAGTGACGATTGAGCGTAAAATAAATGTTGCTCATTCCCTGGTTGGTGTGTTTTTTACTTAAAGGGAAGCTGAAGAGTTTTTTGAATTCATTAAAATGCTCACGTGTGGATGTGGGAACTTTATAAATCATGCGGGTGAAATTTTTTTACAGATTCATAACTTAGGAGCGACGTAATCGCCGTTTAAAATTACGCAGTAGCTCCGCCCACCGCGGTCCGCCGAGCGCTGCTGATGACCCTGACGATGCGAGCCAAAACCGGAAACCGCGGAGTGGTGACGTAAACGTTGGTGTTCCGTCGCCTCGCAGCCTCCGCAGCCGTGCTTGTTTCTGCGTGCGTGCCATCATAAGCTGCCTCGAGCTGCCGGGTGTTTATTTATTTGTGCGTTTTTATGTTTGTGGTGAGGTACAGAAAGGTGTGCAGCATCGAATGAAGCGGTGGGCTGATCATGCCGGCGTTCTGCGCAGCCCTCGGCTGCACGAACATCCGCGGCCGCGACTATGTGGTCTTTCATTATTTCCCTCAAAAAAAGAAGCTCTCCGTGAAGTGAGTCGCTGCTGTGAAGCGAAAGGATTTCAAGCCGTCAAAGGCAACAGTGCTATGCTCTGGCCACTTTCGTGATTAGAACTATCACCAGAGCCTGTCGACAATGCATTCACTGCGCCTGTCAACAGTCAGTTTGACTGAAACTCGGTGAAATACCGTCTGTTTTCTGATAATTTCATTAATTTCTTGGCAGCATCAGCAGTCTTCTTCATTCCCCTCATGAATGCAACGGACGGAGGAACACCTGTTTTGGAAGAAGAATGTTTACAATGACATCACTCAACTGCCAGGAATACATTTCTAATAATGCATGTAGTAGTAAAGAATTGCCGACTGCCGCATGGCTTCATACATTAATAATATTATTATATAATTGTGCGCCAAGTGTGCTACAGCCAGCCTTGCGATTCGTCCTGCTTGGTTGCAGCACGAGCCCATCTGGTTATTGAAAAAATTCATTGCCGCTAGATCTGAGAACAAGCACGATAAAGGCGGTGCAAACGAATGAAAGTATTCTTACAAGGACTTGTAACATGAACCAATTCGCCTAAACAAGGATTTTAATTTACTGCTAGCTCCCATCTTGGCACGCAAAACGGAAGGCGCACGTTTGTCACCTAGACGAGTTTTGTCGCAAAGCGCTGCGAACTTGTATGCTATGAATCGAGCCGGCATGCAGCTACTATGAAGTGGTGCAAGCCTAAAATTTGCGTGCAAAAAGAGCCTGATAACTTCTTGCGCATGCCAATGATCTTTGTGGATTACAAGCAGATTTGCGACAGCACTGACAAGCGGCAAGACAAAAATGCCGACGATCGCATCCCGCTTACATTGTATTCGGAAAATTACGTCGGGCAGTGCTATACTGCATTTGCTCGCCTCAAAATTCATCCATTGTATCTCTGAATGTAGTTTGGCAAGAAAAGTATACTTACCAAAGTCATTTCCAACACGTGGAGATGCTGACACTTCGCTTTCGTTCGAGTCAAAATCACATCTTGCGCCAGCATATCGTTTCTTTCTTGGAGAGGTTTGCTCTTTGCAATCGGTTCTAACATGTAGGGGATGACGCCAAGATTTTCCGGGTAATCTTCGATGTGTTCCATCGTCGTATAAGCGAAATAGCAACCTTGAACCGCCGAGCGCCGCGGTTCATGTGCAGCGGCGGCGGCCGAGCCGACCGAGCCAGCGCCATTGTTGACATCACGAGGCACCCAACCAATCACAGGCGGCAACGAGGCGCGCGAGCTCGCCCGGGGCCGCTGCTGCACTTCTCGCCAAAATAAAATAGGTTTGCGCTTTCCTTTGCCTAATTTCGACGAGAAATTTGAATTCCGAGGGTGGAAAACTGTAAAGTGCATCTCTCCACTCAATTTTTCTGGGAAACCTTTCAGCATCCCTTTAAAAAGAGTTTTTTTTTTTCACACATAGCGTGTATGGGCCGCACCCTGAAAATTGGCCCTCGAATCTGGAAAAAAAATTGCGGCCCTTATACGCGTTCATACGGTACGTTGCGCGGCGAAATATACTCATGAGAATCTTTAGAATGTGTGCAATACAACTGGCCGCTTCCTCCGGCATATTGTTGATAAGTTCGTGATTTTCTCGGTGAAATTTTCCGGACTGCCCGATTTTTCGGTTGTTTTTGCGGTCCCTAGAGAGTCCGAAAAATCGGTCGTCGACTGTATTACATTGCAAATTTTAGCTGTTCAAACTATGTAATGATTTTCGACCCATTCACTGTAGCAAAGTTCACTGTACTTTCTGCACAAAGTACACTGTACAAAGTTCACTGTACAGGGTACTTTGAGAAAGATTGTCTGTGGCATGCAGTTTGAGTGTATTGGAACTGTTGTTATTAGGGAGTTTGGTGTGCTAATGTGTGGCAGTAGGGGCAATGAGAAGGATCGGGGGTGAGGGTTGATATGTGAAGATATTAACTACTTTTGTTTTGTACCATGTCGTGCGGTTTTATTGACTTTGTTTCGGGTGCAGCATCTGCTGTCTGGTTCTTCATGGTGTTGCTAGCATCAATCCTTGCCTAGTATTTGCATCCTTATAGTTACTACCATTTGCTGTTTGTCTGCTGGGCTTCATATCTGCCCCAGTCAGGGACAGTAGGGGGACATTTCTACGTCGAATAAACGAGAATGACCTCGCTGTGACATCTGCTGATCTGTGGCCTGCCCCTCTGTTGCAGATGTTTGGTGCTGCCGGAGACAGGGCTGACCTCAACAACTCGAGCGATGAGGCCGAGAAGTGAGTGCCTCTACTGGTGTCTGCAACCACTGATGGGCAGCTACAGCAAAGGCTGATGGATTCCAACTCGAAGGGCACCAGAAATTCATTAGCCTAAAGCGGAGCTCAACGGGTGCCCTCCGTAATTTTTTATTTTATTTATACTTCTAACCCTCGCTTGAGGGTCGTTACAGGGAGGGAATACAAAGCAATGTACAACAGACAAAATTCATATCTCATAACATCAAGTTGGGTGCCCCCGACACAAAATGTCGATAGAATGTTCGAACTTGTGCACGTCCGATTTATGGGAAGGTTTGATGTTTGTAAAAATGAAAAGCAAATGAGTGTTGTGCGTTTGCTCGCGTTTCCTCTGCTGCGACTTCACGAGCATTGTCTGTAGCTTGCATATGAGCTCCAGTGCAGTAGTGCGTAAGTTCTCCTTGCTGGAGAAATAATGGGCTGCAGTATCGAATGCCGACGCTTCTCCGCATCAGACTCGGCATCAGATACTCCGCATCATACTCATCATCGCGATCAGCTGTGCTTGTCGCATGTGCCCGGCTGCCTGTGGCGCCTGCTGGAACAAGGCAACCCCAATTATAGTGGTGTCACTGAAGAGCCCTGATGTGGGCACTCCGCTGTCCGTGTCTACGTTGCTCTTGAAGCCAACGCCCTCTAATAAATCAGTCGAGAACAGTGATTTCAGAGACAGAAGGGCCTCGTGTACGAGAGAAGGAAGGTGCTCCCAGCGAAGCGGAGTGGTGGAGTGCTTCTGGGGTGTGGCGCATGGGCCTGACCGCAGTCTCTCCCCCTGCATGCAGGGACCGGCTGATAGCGCGGCTGCTCCGGGAGAACTCTGAGCTGCGGCTGGAGCTGCAGCGGGTCCAGCTGGAGGACCAGCGGTACATCGACGACCTCAAGCGCCACGTGGTGGCCCTCGAGGCACAGGTGGCCGAGCACGAGCGCACCATCCGCCAGCTCAGCAAGGTGATGGCCCCCCCCCCACAGTGATTGGCTGCTCCCACTGTCTTGTAGAGCCTACTTAGTGACACAGGCTGGGATACACACAGACTCTCAGTGGCAAGGAGCACTGCAGTTGGCTTATGACAGTAACCTGTGACCTGTCAGCATTTCTCAGCATTTCCTTCCGCAGCCCCCTCCAAGGTTGATCAGCAGGTCATTTTAATTTTTGACTAGATTTGGTGATGGGTGCAAGTACATGTTAGCAGTTTAATTTTTTTTTAGATTTTTCGCATGCCAATTCCCACGTTCCCCTTATTTAACCCTGTAAGGCCCAGAGAGGAAAAATGCTGGATGAAAGTTGTGAAGTTTTAGGATTTCATGATTAGTGGCCCCAACAGTGCTGCAGTGAAAAGAAGCAGCTTGCAGCTGTGTTGAGGAGATTGCCGTTACTGTTAACTTGAAACAAACAAATTTGTCTGATTCTTGAACTTCGAAGCGCACCTCACCTCACAGCAAAGCCCTTGCTCCTGTTCTCGTGTGCACAGACAGACAGCTATAAAGCTGTTGTGCACAGCTGTCCTAGGCAGCTGCATTATTTGTGAGCACAGGCGCTGAGTGTTGAGTGGATATTCCTACGCTAGGTAGGATGATCTTGAAAGAACAGTGACAACTTGTCTGTCTGATCAGAAATGCACCTGGTATGAGCTGCCCCTAAAAATGAATGTGTCAGCATGCCAGGCTTTTGCAGGTATCTGTTAGAGCACAAAAATCTGTAAAAGCAAGAGGTGTAATTGCGGAAAAAAACAAACATTTATTGCATCGTTTCTTTTATTTTCTGCAATTGAAAATTTCTGCAAATTCAAAATGGAAAATCTGCAATATTCCATGGGGAATATGGCAAATATATTATATTATTATATAATATATATAATATATTATATTATTATATAATATATTATATTATATATAATATAAAATAAATATACAACTTAATTTTTGAAGCATGCCTCGTAAACTCCATATGTGCCTTCATTAACCCATTCAGGCGCCATTTTTTGTTTTGACTAAATTCAATTTCTTTTTCACCTAAGTAGTATATTCAGGCCTCAAGAAAGGGAATTTGTTAGTTTTCGAGCATGAAAGACCAGCAGGTAAGTTTTTACAGCAATGTGGAGAATTCAGCACAAAGTGTCGGATATGCTAGAAATAGTAACATCGAAATGTTCTCGTGTGTCAGGTAAATAAATACCCTAGGGATTGTGGAATCACTTTGTGTTTCGAAGATGCACATTATGCTTAAGATTGAGCGAAAACAATCGATGTTTTCAGTCGCGGCAAAGTCTATCTGTACAAAAACGGCGGACAAAGTGCTACCTAGCTCACTGTTGAGCGAAATATTATTTACCGCGTTCGCTACATGGCACGAAAAAACAACTTGTTTGCAACAAGAAGGGTGCTCAATTTCACTGAAATAATGAAATCACTGCTAGGTGCTCCAGTTTCTCAGAAAAAGCTGCAAGTTTGCCGCTTACACAGTTGTGTACAAAGCACCTGAAAGGGTCAAATAGGATGTTGTGGTTGCAGTTCACGGTCAGGTAATCTTTGGCACACTATTTAGTTGAAGAACAATGTGTGACAGATGTTTCCCGCTGCCTGAATAATCTCCCTGATGACGCCGTGGTACGCAGTCCCACACTTGTGGCCGTGCCCTCAAATGGGACGCAGCCTTCGAAGAAGTTTGCCCACCCCTCTGCCGCTCACTTTTACTTCTGGGTGCAGCTAGAGAAAGACCCCATATTGGATGCTGAGTGTTAATTGAAATTAGAAGCCTTTCTTGCCACTGCCATCAGTATTCTTTCCGAAAGAGGCCAGTATCATGACTCTTTACATAGAAAAGTGCAAGCTCAATTAGTAGAGCGACTGCTCCGGTGAAGCGGTGGTCCTGGGTTCGAACCCCGGACCAGGACGAATTTTTCTTTAACTGCGAACTTTCTGAGAAAGCTGTATAGCTTTCCTTTGTAGCCATATGGCTGTGCTTGGGTGGATGTCAATGAGTAATTACTCCCTTATTACAAGTCTACTCCACATTGGGGGATTCCCCTAAACATTTGACCAACACATACAGAGAATTCCGTTTTTATGTGTGGGAATTTAAAAAAATCCTGTGAGCAAACTACTGGCCTAATCGAGAGCAAACTTCGCTCACGGGGTAGCATATTATGGTCTACGTTATTTGAGATGTAATTAAACATCGGTACTTGCCTGCATTTCCTGAAATTAAGAAGCAACTGCGGTCAACTGCGAGAAAAGCTGTCGCAGACGAGAGCTATACGCGAGCCGAACAGCTGGTTTGACAGGGCACGCCATCTGCCGGAAGGCGAGGCAAACGCGTCGAACCAGCTGCTCGGCTCGTGTATAGCTCTCGTCTGCGACTGCTTTTCTCGCAGTTGACAGCAGTTTCTTCTTAATTTCAGGACATGCAGGCAAGTACCGACGTTTAATTACATCTCAAATAACGTAGACCATAATATGCTACCCCGTGAGCGAAGTTTGCTCTCGATTAGGCCAGTAGTTTGCTCACAGGAATTTTTTAAATTCCCGCACATAAAAACGGAATTCTCTGTATATATAATGTGCAAAAAAAGGCTCAAATCCTTTTTTTTTCTTTTTGCTGAATTATCGGGAACTGGGGGCCTTGGGTGCATGTGTTGTGGTCGGTACCAGGGTGTGGCGCCTCTAGCTCGCTGCTTCCACGGTCACCATCGTGTTGAGATCTTTTTCTGCCCTTTGCTTTCCCTCCGCCACTTAGCTCTGTGAGGACACCCCAGTAGCTGCCTGTGTGGCAGAGGATTCAACTACTCGTGATTCACTTCTCTTATTTACTTGTTTTTTTTCTTCCACTTCTTATCTCTCTCCTTCCACACCGTGGCTCTGACTGACTGTGCCATGACTGGCGACTTGTGCGCAGGAGACTGAGGCGCTGCAGACCACAGCCTCGTCGGGCAGTGAGGCATGCAAGAAAGCGGAGGAGGCAGAAAGTAAGACCTGGAAGTTTGTTCTTCACCTTTGTCCCGTAACCAGGCAGCGTTTGTGACAGACAACCGTCACCTTTTGCGTGTTTAGAGACTTGGACAGTGCAGACGAGACTTCTCCAGCATGGTCTGATGGTGTTACTGTTGCCTCTTTCACTGCAAAGCGTCATCCAATGAAAGTGACATCGACAACAAGCCGAAGATAGCCCAGGTCTACTGTTGGAGAACCCTTATGAGTGCTAGATGTGCTTCACCTGTTTGCCCCAATACGTGCGACTAACACAACAGTTGGGACCCGGTTTAAAGGAACCCTGCAACACTTTTTGAGCACAGGGTATAAACTTACTCCATTGTAATATTATGTTATCATGAACGTCTAATGCAAATAATACACTTACATGCAGCAGAGAACCCACAAGCATGCTCAAAGGTTGGTGAGCTTTCAACGGTGAACTTTTCAAAGTCGCACCCTCTTTTGTGTCACATGTCTGCTCGTGTTGGTTAAGAAATGGGTATTGGTTAGATTCATTCAGACGTCACACAGCTACAGTGGTTGTAGCCAGTCAACCACATTGCACTGACCTGTTGGGAAGCTCCGCCGCCTGGAGAATTCCCGAGCTTGTCGGCAGCCCGGTGATGGTGGGGAAGTGCTGGCCCTTGCACATGCAAAACGTGGCAAGAGGAGAGAGGAAGCCGCACAGGCACTTAAATTTAAATTTTTACTCCAGGTAATTGAGCTTCTGCAAGGCGCATTACAGCTTCAACAAGACACGGAGGATATTCATGAGGCGTATCCCAGCCATACCACAACTTTATTGAGGGGTGTTGTTGCTAGGCTCCTTAAAGTGCCTCCAAGGCTGCACTAGTAACTGCGAGGCTGCGGCAGTGGAAGACATAAAAGATTTCTGTAGTCCTACACGAATAAAATTTCCTAAATATGCCTTCTTTTGTGGAATACCTGAGGCATCATCCGTTACCAGATCAGTGGGTTTATTTAGGCTGTTTTTGATTGGGGTACATTGTTGCTTTGCACGTATTTTTCCCATTGCGCTGCGAGGTTTGCTTTAACCACCAAATTAATTCCTGAAAAACGTACCAAAATTGCCAATTTTTTTTTGCAATTTTTGGTGAAAACGACTGTTATCAGGCTTCAAATACATGCTAAAAACGTGAAACTGTTTTTCATGGACCGCTACCGCCGTCTTGTGTTGAAAATTGCAACCAACGCAATTGCCAACCATAGTCAAACCTCGATTTAACGAACACGGATATTACAAATTATTGGCTATATCGAACTCTTCGTAAATATTTTTGACTAATTCATGCAATTTCTACTTTATATATGGAACGCTGTTGGCCATGAAACAAGTATATATCGAACCCCCCGGCGCCAAACTGTGCCCGTTCGGATGGCAGGCTTCGCCGCACTGCACAAGTGACTGGTAGTGATGCGGCCCGCGTTCGCACCAAGGTTTGCACTTTCATCTTGCACTCGCCAACAGCGGTGTGTGGGGTTGCAGTCCGGCAGTCAGCACGCGTTCACGCCTCTGGCATCCATCGACAGCACCATGGCAGCAGCACCAGTGGTTGTAAGCATGCAGTAACAATCCTGCGCTCACGTCGGCTGTCGCCGAGATGGTGAAAACGGCGGCGGCTTTCGCTCTGACGTACCGCTTTCCACGTGACACGGCTGTGGTGCGGAGAAGCCACAGTAGCTGGCGCTTAACCTGCGCTTGCGGTGCTGTGCGGAGAAGCCAACCCAACTGGCGCTCGGTTTTTTGCGGTCTTTGCAATAGCCGCGAGCGTCTTCGAAACGCCACCAAAACCTGGGAAAACATCTATCCGCTTCTCTTGTAAGAATGGCCAGAATTGCTGTCCTTTCAATGACTAAATTGCGCCTTTATTTCGCGCGTTTCGGAGGAAATTTTATATTACGAATTTCGGTTATAGCAAACTGTTGCTAGTTCGCTATAACGAGGTTTCACTGCATAACTCGTCTTTGGCAATGGGAGCAGTGCAACATCGGGCCGGACGAATGTGACCGATATTGGTACAATCTCCCATGATGAATACAGCTTGTGGTTGGTGGTCAGAGGGTTAAAAGGGGTTTAATTATAATAAGGTGTGCATTCATAGCCTTCACATTCAACATTAACAGAGTTTCACACCTCTTGAGGTGGTGCCACTGAGCCGATGCTAGTCTCCTCTTGAGTGATGCCATTTCTTGAATTTTTCTTTTCTTCTCTCTTGGGAAAACTTGCCACATACAGCTAGAGGTGGTAGAGCACGCGCCAGCAAAATCTGCCCAGTTTTCGTGGCTGACATTTTGCATTTTAGCGTTGCACTTAGTGCCCACAGTGTAATGACTCCTGGTTACCGTTGATGTTAATACAGTAAACCCCTGACCCAAAGGCAGTATTTCAAGATAACCAGTTTGCCAAAATGTTTCAATGCACTGATTCTGTGCAACAAAATGTACGCCTAGCTTTATTTTTCACGGCAAACTCCACTTCACACACCCAGCGCTTAGTTGCATTAAGAGGAGCCCTCTCTAGCGGTGCAGCAGTGCTAAGTATGTGAGCTTGCATTGCACTACTGCGTTGATAAGACAACCGCTGCTGCCACCTCCGCTGTGACTCAGCAGACACTGCTACCTGTAGAATGAGGGAACAGTAGGGCTAGTTGGAGACGCCCACTCCACTCTCACTCTGCCTGGCCACCATTTCCCTGGAAAATGAACGTTGCCCTTACCCTGCAGCATTGTCAATGAATTCTCCAAGTTTCAAAGCCAGCGCTGCACATCAGCTTCAGCTGTCAGCGCAACACCCTCGCTAAACCCTCGCAAAATATGATGCGATGCAGGGTGTGAACATCGGGCATGCATTTCAGCATGCAGTTGCCGACTTGCTTGCTGGTTCCTGGCATGACCTGCGAGGCCGGGGAAACCATGACTTGCTAGCGGCCCTTTCTTTGACATTTTCTTGGGCCAAGATTCAAAATTTTGTTGGAAACATTCTGAGATCAGCAGTGACAAACTCATGGTACCTATTGCCTGAAATGAATCATTTCTTACTTAGCCAATGTATCGAGATGTGCAAATTCGAGTTAGTAAAGGTTAAACTGTATCCATTTACTTTCCTGAGCGAGTGTGTTAGTCTGGGTGACTTAGTGGCATAGATCTAAAGCCATCTGGAGAAATGTGAGCCTTAGCCCTAAAAAGAGCACAGGAGTCATGACAAAAGGAAGCTCATCTTGCAGAGATCTTGTGCACCGCAGATGGCTTCTTTTAAACCTTTCTTTTTTTTTTTGTCATCATGGCTGACTGGTTATGGCACTAGGCTGCTGACTCGAAAGACGCAGGTTTGATCCCGGCCGTGGCGGTTGAATTTCAATGGAGGTGAAATTCTAGATGCCCGTGTGCTGTGCGATGTCAGTGCACGTTAAAGAACCGCAGGTGGTCAAAATTATCCGGAGCCCTCCACTACGGCGTCTCTCATAGCCTGTGTCACTTTGGGACGTTAAACCCCGTAAGCCATAAACCATTTTTGTCATCAAGCCCCTATGTATGTCATAACTCTGTTTGTATAAAGTTCTTTCTAGGGTAGCCCTTCATGTTACTTCCATGTGTGTGTTGTGTCGCTGCGAAAATCGAGCAACAGCAGTACAGGCCCAATGGCGACTTTCTCAATGTATTTGCAGGTGGTGCTGTCTTAGGGGGCAACTGCATATGTTTTAGAAACCGACGAGCTTAAAAGGGTCAAATGTGTGGAACTTGCAGGTAAAGCATGTGAAGTCCTTTTTGGCTAGCATTTGAAATGGTGATGTAATCGCCGATTAAAGTCGTGACAGCCTTCGAGCTTCTCCGCAATGCACAACACCAAGTGGGGGGGGGGCATGATGACGTCATCGAAGGTATCGGTACATTTCCAACGCACAAACGCTTGCTTTGAAGGAAAGAAACCAACGCCATCGAAGGCATAGCCTGCCGAATGTTGTATGGCAGCATCCAACAAGACATGGCAGGGCGTGGCTGACGGCAGCAGTAATTTGAAATCATACCTTCCGTGACATCACACTGAACTTCCCCGTACTCCTGCGTTGCTTTGAGGAGAAGCTCAAAATTCAATCGTCGATTATGTCGCTATTTTTAATGCTAGTGCAAAAAAACTTGGCATGCTTTATCTACAGCCTGTATAGATTTGAATCCTTGAATATCGGGATATGCTGAAAAAGTGGTGCAGTTGCCCTTTAGGGCAGGTTAGTGTGAAGCACAGTTCAGCTTGTAGCTCCTGTCCGGTTGTCCTCATGTCTCAGCTGTCCTTCTGCCATTTTGACCTGGGACCACTTCCTGTCGTTAATACGGCCAGTGTCTTCCTCTCGCTGGCCTCGACTGTTCCGATTTGTGCCTGGTGGTCTTCGTTGGAAGCGTCTTTCTGTGTCAGTGCCCTCATGCCTGCACTGTTGGTTCCCCGTGTGCAGAGAGGGCCAAGAGCAACGAGGAGAAGTTCCACAAGATGAAGGAGGTCTACACCAAGCTTCGGGAAGAGCACATCGGCCTGCTCAGGGCGGTCAGTGACCTTTGGTGGCTTGATTGATCCTGTTTCACCTCTCCCTCTTGTAGCATTGTGTCACTAACCAGAACGGACTAGACAGGCGAAGGGGGGGGGGGCTAGCATTTTCTTGTTCTTCTTCACTTGCATATTTGTTGAATTGTCTTTCAAAAGCTTGTGCATTTGTTCCTTGATTAGTTATTAATGTAGGCATGACTTAAGTCCCAAAGGGTTGTTGACGTCACCACGTCCTAGTGAATCTTGTACTGTGAGTTTTTCCTTCGTTCCTGATTGCTTGCGCCAAGTTTGGCAGCCATGCGACATTTAATTCCGCTGCAAATTAGTTTTAAATTTGGCAGTTTCTGTGGCCTCAGTTCAGACAATTTCTATGGGCAACACAACATCGTCACAAGCATTCACTGCACATTAAAGGGACACTGAGGAGAAATTGAAGTTGGCTTGTATCGACACAATACCAGCTCCTGATTACAAAAACGCCACTCATACTGACAACAAAGCTCTTGTAACGTAGAAAAGAGCAAGAACCAAAATACAGGTATCGCCGCCACCGGCCAACTCGCAAGTACAAGCGTGATGACGTCATAGGACAAAGCAGTGTTGCTAGGACCAAAGGTTCTAGCAACTCTAGGACCCGAGAAGCCACAAATCACTGAGGCGCAGCCAATGCATGCGCAAATGTCCTTGACGTCGCCAGATGGCGCCACGTGCCCAGCAGCTACGCGCGCTCCTGAAGCATCGGGACCAATCAGCGCCGGCTCACCGACGCTAGGCGGGCTCCTGGTATTCCGCTAGCGGTAACAAGGTACACGGTATGCTAGAGGTGTCTATTTGCGAGAACTTCGTTGACGACTTCGAGAACGAGATCCATCGTAACGCTGGCAAAACGCCGGTGCAAACGTAAGCGAAGCGACTGTAGCGACGGCCGCAATAGCCGATAGATGCCTTCAACGTGCGGCCGGCGGTAGCTTTCTTTTCGGCTGCTGCTAGGCCGCACTGCTGGCCGCCAGAAATCACGGAGTCTGCGGAACGTCATGCGCACGTCATGTTTCACGTCACTTAGTCCTGTGTCGTCATAAGAGAGTCCCAAGTTTGAATCAGAGCGGCGGGAAAAACTTTTTCAACTTCGAATCCAAATTTCTTAGAAATAAATGCATCTTTCGCTGCTGGCCAAGTGGCAACAAAGCCATGACATGCCGAACTATCGGATTTTACTATGAAAAAAATATTAATAGTGCTCTCCTCAGTGTCCCTTTAATACCCACTCCTGCTTCACTAACAGAATTTTGAAGCTTGTCGCGGATGTGTGTTAATTGTCAGCGCGCCTTACAAGCAGCAGTTTTGTGGGATAAAAATCGCACGTCAGTCTCGCCACCGTTTCAGATGCACCTGTGCATACAATAATAAGTGCTATGATGTGAGGACACCTTGGGTAGAGAGTGCAGTGAAAATGTACGCTTGTGGTGACCTCCTCCTCTGCGTGGAATTCTGCTAGAAATGTCTTCACAGTAACCAAGTTCACAGTAACCTTGCCTTGGGTTTGTTGGAGGATCCACGTGTGCAGACCATCGGCATGCAACTTGAATTGCATTGTAGCTCCTTCGCTTGCGAATAGTGTACCGTTTAACAGTGCAGGGTGCACGTGAAGCACGCTGCAGTGAGTTTGATAAAGGCGACATGACGAATTGAAGTTGGCACCAGAATCTAGCCTTGAGACAATCTGTAATTCTACTTTAAAGGTAACCTTTTAAAGATGGACCCCAAATTTTTTTTGTTCTCTTGCTGGTAAGTTTCTCATAAAATTTAACATGCAGCCCTTTATTGTTGCGAGGCAGCTTGATGTTGCCTCAGTTCTTCTTTTGCAACTTACTTACTGAGCACTGCAAAAGAGGGCAGGCATCATCTTTCACTTTATATATAAGTGTGCCGATAACAAATTCACTCATGCACACGTGCACACACACGCACGTGCACGCGCACACACAGACACAGAGAGAGAGAGAGAGAAAAACCTACTTACACACCTTGAAAATCTGTTACACAAGTCGTGGTTGTTTTCCTGTTTGTGTCATTCAATGAGTAGTGGGCAGTCAGAGCAGCAGGTGGGGTATCTGGACACTGAGACGCTCTAGTCAGAGGCATATCTTGAGAGAATTCTTGCAACAGATGGGTTGCTCCTCCTGATGTGACTTGCTTGCTGGGACATTTCTTGCGCGATGCTGACTGCTAGGAAATGGTGTCTCTCTCTCTCGCAGAAAGCGGAGATAGAGAAACAACTTGCATCTGCAAAAATGGCTGCCGAGGGTGCTGAAAAAGTGCGTCAGGTGAGCTCACCACTTGTTTTCTTTTTTGTTTCTTTCTAGAAAGCAAGGGAGAGTATACAGTGGAACCTCGATTATACGTTCCCCGGTCATGCAATGACCCGCATTTTACGACGAATTTGTGCGGTCCCGGCAAAACCCCCATAGAGACAATGCATTAAAAACCTCGGTTATACGACGCAAATTTTAGAAGGACCCCGCTTCGTACGACGGCTGGCTCGTACCGTCCGTCAAAAAAGGTCATCAGCAAACGCAGGCCGGGATGTACCGTATTTTCGCGATTCTAAGCACCCCCCGAATCTAAGCACCCCCCCTATTTTCGGAAAAAAATTTCTGAAAAAAAACTTTGCATGCGAATCTAAGCACCCCCTTTTTTTGCGCGGAAGAGAGCGTTGCCGAGGCCGCCAAGTGCACTTGCTGTCTTTTTCGTCGAGCCTGTGCAGTCGGAGTCCTGAGGAGGCGCGGCCTGTGCGTTGTTGTTGTTGTTGTGACTCAGAGAAGGATGAAAGTTGTGACTGAGAGAAGGATGAAAAGGAAATTGCACAGGCCTGCCTACTGGCTCGAGCCAAGCCACCACCGCTGCCAAGTGCAGATAGAGGGGAGTTAAAAGATCAGAGGAAAGATAAAGAGAAAAGATAAGACTCCCATCGCAGCAACAAATGCGTCCGCTGCTGAAAAAACAGATAAGCTACAACTAGCCCAGCTTTCCATTCTGTTGAGAATATACAGTCAAGTCCACTTATAACAATACTGGTTATAACAATATATCGGATATAACAATGGTCGGTCATGGCACCATCAGCTTTGCCATGTGTTCTATGGTAAAATAAACTGCTTATAGCAATGCTGTCAAGGCACATTATTGGTTATAACAATTAAATCTGGTAATTGAGTGTCAACCATTACAGAAAAAGAAAGGAAATGCTACAACCACACCAGCAAAACCATGCTTACAACACAAAAGCGTGCATGTGTGGGGCCGACCAATGGACTAAGCTGGCGCAGCAACGCCACGAAAGCAAAAGAGGCAGGCGTCATCGCGTCAGGAGAGCTGCTGCATTGCTGCATTGGCTACGCACGCCATGCGTACCCCTAATCAGTCAGTGCAGTGCGCGTGCATGCAGCCAGCGCGGTTTTTCTCTTGTCAGCTGTCACCGCACCCTTGGTTCTGCATGCTTCTTGAATTTCCCATAAGAATAGCTTCCAAAAAGCCGGCTTGATTCCTGTGACGTGGAGGTGCGCAAAGCTCCCGGTGGCGCAGTGATGGCGGTGCTTTGGTCATTGGTGAATGGTGAACATTGTTCCGGTTCCCTGAAGTTCGATTTAACGAGCTTTTACAGGCAATAGAACAATCAAACCCCTCTGGGTATTTACTGTCAATAAATGCTCTGAAGTTTGTCATCCTTTTCTTTTTTTTGGCACAACCCTGTTATAGCAATTATTGGTTATAACAATGGTATTTCCATGGCACTTGAATATTGTTATAAGTGGGCTTGACTGTACTACCTTTCTTCTTATTTGGGGCAGCTGTGTTTTTCCAGCACCTTTGCTGCCATGAGGTAAAACAGGAATTCAGGGGCCAAAAGAAATGGATATTTTGCTTGTTGGCACGGCGCAAAAGGAATCTGCTTATTTTTTTTTTCTTTTTGCCCTTTTGTTTTCTTACAGGGCTGCCGAGGTTTGGGGGGGCGGATGAAGGATGTGATTGGTGTGTAACAGTGAATGTCACTGCTAATGTAACTACAGTCGGGCCAGCTGAAAATGCACATGGCTGTCACGTGCCGTTCGTTGGTTATGTCTTTGGTTACATCCAGATGTTTGCAGTAGGTGCTTTGGTCATAATATAGATGACAACCAGTGTGCAGACTTTGGTGGTGCGCTGTCTGTGCGATATCCATGAGTTGCCACTAGGTTACCTAGCTAACAGGCTACGCTGCCTGTTTCCGCTTTGGTTAGGAACAGTGCGAGCACCTCGCGCATCATGATCAACGGGGTGATCGGCGCTGTGCATTTAGGCCTAATGCGTCATGCGATGAAGGGCCGGTTTTAATTATGGAATGAGTGCAAGCCAGACATGAAATATGCACCCACCAACATGGTTATTTCTGCTTTTACAGCACTTAGGTTTTACCGAGACGCTGTGTTTGCATCAACCGCATAGTGGCAGCATTTCGCAGAAGATCGCGCCAACATTGCATTTGGTTGCAGCGGTACGCTGGCAGCTGGTTTTTGCACACAAAAAACGTTCCAAGCTCTATTCTTGGCTGGAGTTTAATTGTGGGCCCAATAAAGTGCAGGGGTGCTTGGTGAGATGAGCATGAACACACAGTGCAGGAGAGAAAGGGCTTCTTTTTGGGCGGCTTCTGTGCAGTGGTAATGATGATGAGATGCAACTGCCTATACATGTTCTTGGCTGGAAGCCATACGGTCGCGCAGGTTTGATAAAGTAAGTGCTCATTCTTTTTTGCCTTATGACATTTAATCTGTGTTCTAAGGAATCTGTGACCTATGCATGCAGCACTGGCGATAACTTGGCGTAACTGACGAATGCGCTGCAGTGTAGTATGAGATCACATCTCTTCCTGTAGTTTTTATTCAGGCACAATAAAATCGTTTTATGACCTGTGTGAAAATGATCCGTGTTCGGAGAGAAAGACAAGCACCATTAGCCACCCGTCAATATGAGGCTCCTTCTTTGTTACGAGGTCATTTCCCGAAGCAGCCCATCCTCACAGTCAGGTGCGCGGAAGCCGAGGTGATTTTGCGCTGCAACCGGACCTTTTAATTGTTTAGTACGAGAGCACTGCTTAACGAGGACAGACCCAACTATGACTCTTGAGTGAAGCCTTGGAGTAGCTCAAGTAAGCTCGGGTTAGTGCGAGGACTGTCGCACAACCTGCAGCCAACGGGAGGAAGCTCGGGTAAGTTTGGAGGAGCGTCGTGCCAGCTGTACACAGTGGGAGGGCGACCTTGAGGGTGACCTTGGCCCAACTTAGCATAGCAATAGTCCATGCTGCAATAAAATAAATATTGCCGCGACTGTGTTTCGAACTCTCGGCACGAAAGCACGATGATATCTCCGCAGCCGATCTTGTCTCGTGTTAAACTGCAGCACACTCACACTGTGCAATGCAGGTCGCCATCTTCATGAGCTTCCATCTGCGTTGCAAACAGATCAGATCAGCTTAACCTCGGATCAGAGCGTAACCTGAGTCTAATATCGTCACCAGGCGTACCGACGACGCAGCAAGGCAAGACCATAAGCTAACCAGGTTAAACGCCTGCGTCTGTGTATCTACTCAGTTTCACTATGTTAATATCCTACCACTTTTTTTTGTCTTTTTTTCGCATAACGCGTGCCCTTTTCGTGGTCATCTAATGAAAACCTTAACCAGTATCGATTTTCATGCGGGACCACCATGAATACTGTGTAGTGTGCCCCAGCATGTGAGCTTCTGGTGCCTGCGTGTTCGCTGTACTCGAATTTTGTGTCCGCACAAGTTCAGTTTATCTAATGTGCAGTGCAATAGCCCTAATGTACTGGTACATCATGGCATTAGCTTAGTCCCTGTTTGTACTAAGCAAGTGTGCGTTAAAAGGGGGCCATTGGAAGTGGTCTTGACTGTATACTGGTGAGTCTTATTAATTCAAACTCCTGTCTTATTCAAGCTGAAGCTATGGCCTTGGTGATATCAACTATAGTAGAAAGGCTTCCCTTAATTCAGACTCTGCATCCTTCAAACACATTTCCTGTCCTCTTCAACTTTGAGTGATCAGGAGTCGATTTGGAGCGAGGTGTACGAGAATGCCAGCAAAGAGGTGGTGGTGGTGGTGAAAACTTTTTAATAAACAAAAGTAGAGTTTGCAGACCAAAAATGGCCCTTTACATAGGTGGAGTCCTTAGTCCGGGACCCCGCTGGACAAAGTCGCTACTCGCGCCCGTTGGACTAGAGCCCTTTGAGACTCCAGCCCCGAGCTGTTGAGCAGGGCTGCCTCCCATGCCTCTCGGGAAGGGAAGGATTCTTTTGACAGGCCCAAACCATGTGGAAAGTATCGGATACTTCCCCACAGTGAGGGCAGCGCCCATCAATTTTGGGGTCGAAATGTTTCGCTATTGCAGGACACAACAGAGTGTTGGTCTGCAAGTGCCTCAGAGTTCGCTCATCAGCTTTACTCAGGCCCTTAGCAGGGACCGGGAAAAGCCGATGGCGTTCGCAATAGTCCAAAATTTCTCTGAACCGCAGAAGCGGTTGCATAATCTCCGAGCCGGAAGAGCCTGGATGAGGTGCCCGGTAGGTAAGCGCTCAGGCAGCCGCGTCCGCAGCCTCATTACCTCTAACGCCCTGATGGCCCGGAGTCCAAACTATGCGTTTGGGCGAAGGGTCCGATTCCCTCACTGCGCGCTTTAATATACTGTAGGCTAAAGGTGAAATCTCGCCAGCCAGGTAGTGTTGACAGGCTCGACGCGAATCTGTCACGATTACCTTTGAATTCAAGTCCGAGGCGGCAAGCGCACTGGCTACTTCCTCAGCCTGTGCTGAATTTCGAGCTCGAAAGGACAGCCCGTTAACGCATTGATCCTGGTGAACTACTGCGGCCGTGTAGAATCCATTGGGAGACGGCCCTGCTACGTCAACGTAGTATACACCCTGTCTAGATCCGTGTTGGTGTTCGAGGGCCCGAGCGCGCGCCTCTCGTCTGCCTTCGTGTGTATGTGTGTCCATGTTGCGCGGGAGTGGAGGGACCCAGAACTTGTGACGCCATAGCTCCGGAATCCGACACGTCTCATCTGGAGTGCACTCGTGTTGGATGTGCAAGCGGTCTAGCAGGCGGCGCCCGGATGCGTCTGCGAGAGTCGCGTATATTGGTTCACGAGGTGGGCCTCTCGTAACTCCTGGTAGGAGTTGATCACCCCCAACGCCGACAACTTAGCATTGGAGGTGGCCACTGGGAGGCCCAGTGCTCGCTTTGTAGCCTTCCTAACGATGGTTTTGATTCTCATTTCTTGTTGCTTTGTAGTGCGAAGGTAGGGAACGGAGTAGAAGATCCTGCTGGTCATGAAGGCATGGACGAGCCGAAGCGCGTCCCTGCCTCGCAACCCGCCGCGCTTGTTAGAAACGCGATGGATCATGCGTTCGCCTACGCGCTTGAGTTTGGCAATAGTGGATTCCGGGCTGAGCCTGTTATGGATGAACAGACCCAGTATGCGGAGCTCCCCGACCTCTTTGATAGGGCCTCCCGTCAGAGAGATTTGCAAACTCGTGTTGTCTTTAGGATTGGATCTGATGTGCAGAAGTTTCGATTTTGCGGGAGCACATTGGAGCATTGGAGCACTAGCAAAGAGGAGGACTCCCAATGAACTCATGTTTCTAACGAACTTTTTTTTTTTTTACTTTTAATGTATTGTAGTGTACTTTACTCTTAGTGCAGGTTGACAAGCTAGAGAGCCAAATCCACCGTTCACAAGTTGAGAAGGCACCAAGTAAAGACTGTGCAGTGATTGGCTATATTTGTTCGGAGTGGGTAGGAGGCTGGAAGTAGTCATGAACTCATGGCTTACATGGACTCATGGTTGCTAGCCATCCTTTGACTTTTCTGTCCAGAACAGTCGCTGAAGAATTTGCGCTATCACGAATCGAACCTTGAACTGCGCTGTTGTGGCACTTATCACATGGCACTTTTCGCTGTGCAGGACCTGGGCGAGCAGCTGAGGCAGGCTCGTGAGGAGAAGAGGTCAGCCGAGGAGCAGCTGGGGGGACTGGCAGCACGGGGGGCCGAGGCTGAAGCGGTCGCACGGGACAACCACACCCTGCGGGAGAATGTTCAGGTGCGCTGCCACACGTGTGTCACAAGATGTGCTGTCCCGCGCTGTTACTTTCAGCGGGGCTTTCCTGCAACCTTTAATGGGGCAGTTGAAGGGTACCAAGCCCGAAAGAAGACTGCTGTCCTTTGATACTTGCTTCCATAGTGGCAGACGTTGTGCTCTCGGACATCCGTGGACATCGCTGTGCATACTGTCGATGAACAGTCAGCATCAAAAGCTCGTAATAGACCTTATGCGAAATGCACTGCCATCTGGCGGTCGCCGCGCGCGATCCGCCATGTTGGAGGATAGCCGCCTGATTCACAGCACGTACTACGCTCGTCGCACGCGCTTTAGTTTCACCGTCCTCAGTATGCCCACATATTGCTTAGTGCCTTGCTGTACGCAGAAGGGTCACAAAGACGCCCAGGGAAAAAAAAGGCAAGAGGGCTTGATTTGAGCGCATTTCTATTTTTGAACTGCGATCCCCCGACATCGGCGACACAACTGTTGCAGTACCGTCGCTACATGTCGAGACGTCGCGAAACACATTTCGTGATCGCCATGTAGCAAATGAAATTAGAAATAAGCTTTGTAGGCACGAAGAAAATATCACACAAAAGTAGTTTTTCTCCTGCGATTGCCCTGAAGTGCTGCGATTATCGGCCTCGCAATAGAGTAATCGTGATCAGCTGTTCAGTGGTACCGGTCGCGCTTTGTGAGAACCGTCACTCCTAGCGTTATCCGCCGCAGCGATTTCACATGTTAGTTTTTAGTGCGAATATTTGTTTCGACGGAAACACCAGCAAGGGTCAAGTGCCCGTGGCACGGAACGTCAGTCAGTCAATTGTTTCAGTTAGACCAGGGAAAGGTGCCTATTTTGTGGAGCGACGGCTTGATTGCATGTAGTGATTTCACTTAACCGGCCGGTTTTCACGAAACCTTGTTTTGTTTAAAAAAAAGAAAGGACCGTAAGGGAAGCCGCTCAAGCGGTACCATAGTTCCAACTAGTAGCGGGAATGCATAACGCATGTAGAATCCTCCAAAAATCTCAGTGCACAACGGCTTGCTCGTCGTGGTAAAGCCATAGACACTGCTGCATTCACGGGCTACGTGTTTTTAACGGCGATAGTCCAAGAATGGTAAACAGTTGTATAGTGGGGTCGTGCGAGGACCTAGGGGTCTACAGTGAAAGCTCGTTAATTCAAAACTCGATAATTCGAATTTTCGGATAATTCGAACTACACTACTTGGTCCGGCCAAGCTCCATAGAGATCTGTGTATAAAAAAGCCCGTTAATTCGAAAGCGAATCGGTTCCGTTACGGATAATTCGAACTACGCGCCACCGCGTCTGGGCGGCTTGGCACACAGCATGTGGCCAAAAAAAAAAGCACCTCCTCCGCATAGTTAGCTGCGTACGAAACGGGGACAGAAGATGGAACTAGATAAAACCTTGGAAAAGTGGGTAAAACTTAAATGGCACCATCACCGGCGGCGCGGTGGCCGGCGGCACCGGAGGGTAGGGAGGGGTTGGCGACCGCGCTGGCGGCTGCCTACCCTCTTTTCCGCGCAACCTCCGGAACTCTCATCTAAATACTCGTTAATTCGAGCCCTGTTAATTCGAAAATACGGATAAGCAGTCAGCGCGGTCCCAGCCAATGCCCATGAAGGCTATGACTTCGGACCGGCGCTACAAATTACGAGCGAAAAAGTTTTTTTTTTCTTTGCGAGTGTCGTCCATGCTTCCACCCATCGGTCACGCCAACGGAAGCACGCGCTCAGCGCGAACAAGACGCCGGCTTTTGAGAGGCAGTAGACGGCGTCCGCCCCAATCGCCCATGGCACATAAGGCGAACATACTGAAAACGAGGCTTGCACAACCGAACAAGCGCTGGCACTCTGCCAAAGTTCGCTTCCCCCTTGCTGGAGCAAACCCCCCCGCCTAAGAATCTGAAAAAAAAAAGCGGCAGTCGTTAACGCTTCCCTCCGTTTGGCACCGTTAGGGCGCGCCAAGATGCTGCGCAGCGATAAGCCCACAACGCATTTCTTGGCGGCGCGCCAAGATGCTGCGTAGCGATAAGTGATTTTATCGCTGCGCAGCATCTTGGCGCGCGGCCAAGAAATTCGTTGTGAGCCGTGACGGTGCCAAACGGAAGGAAGCGTTAACGACTGACGCTTTTTTTTTTTTCAGATTCTTAGGCAAAAATCGGGGGGGGGGGGGGGGGGGGCATTATGTGAGTGGGTTCGTTACGCGAGTAAATACCCTACATATACCGTAATGCAAATGGTTCTTGTCGGTTTTTTCGCGGCCATTCGATAATTCGAACATCGGATAATTCGAACTTTTTTCCCGGTCCCGTGAAGTTCGAATTAACGAGCTTTTACTGTATATGCCCGGTAATAAAAATAACGTGTTTTCTTTCTCTGGCTAGGGCACTAGGGCAAACTAGGGGCTCTGGGCGCTAGAGCACTAGGGCAAACAAACAAATGCTGTATGAACTTTTCAATTAAAATGAAAAGCGTCGCATGTCGACAGGCCACTTTTTTCGACACTGCCAACATGAGCGTGAAGTTTACTATCGTTCGCTTTTGGTGTCGACGCAACACACAGAAAACGCTACCACAACAGCAGCAATTCAAGCGGCATGCCCGTTCGCAAAAAGTATCCAATCAAATAAAAACTGACTCAAACTAGACTGAAATGCGCACATTTTTAGCCGTAAACGAAAATTACACTTGCTTCGTACATTTCTTGGTGTTCAGCGCCGGCAAACTGACATAGGACTCCGTGAAAAACTTCTATCTACGTACCCGGTGGCGTTCGGAAAGTGTTTTGGACGCGTAGTAAGTGTCTGCGAAGTCTCTTGGAAACTTGGGCAGCAGAAACAGGTCGACTGACCATTAAGTCATGTTTACAGGCTCAAGTGACAGGAAATAAGATTTTCGAGCCAGCACAGCGGTAAGGAAGCTAACGCAGGGCACGCCTAAATCCAGAGAGCAGAGGCGGAACGAGCTTCAGTCATCCTCCAACATGGCGGATTTCCGCTGGTTCTTCTTTTCTCCGATAGATGGCAGCAATTTTGCATAAGGTCTATAGGCAGCTAATGTTTTTGTTTAGAGAACACGCAGTGCTTCACACAGGTGCAAGCGAAGAGAGTGTAAGCACTAGAGTGTAAAGTGGTAACGTTACCGTGGTTACGAGTGAATGCCAGTGTCATTTTGTGGTATCATTTTATCTCTTTTCTTTCAGAGCAACACTGAGCGTTTACTACTCATTCTTTAAGGAGGAGTCAAGCAAGTACTGACACAAGGCACTGCCCTAGATGCACCTTTGCCATTTAGCTGCTGCAGTTGTGTGTGCAAATGCACCAGGGTAACTCGTAACTGGCGAGTTCAACTGAACACGAAATAAAGTGCATCTTCTCAAGTTGCCCCCCCAACAGAACAGGATGTAATGTTCAAAGCCCCAGGACCCGTGTGTGTAGTGGCAGGAAACGCACGCCTAACTGACACTTCAAATGTTTGCTGTGTGGGAAAGTAACGGGAGCAGTGGGCCAGCAAGTGTGGGCTGTCCGGAGCATTGTGCTTGGCACAGAGGAGCGTTCTCTGCAACTGCTTGTTTATCGTAGACAGATTCAGTGGATGCCAGCGCGGTTAATGGCCCTGCACGTTGTTGTCGGGGGCCGTGTACACACTGTGTTCTGCAGCAGTGTGACCTGTCTCACTGTATTGAAGCCCTGTGCACCGTGCCGCCTCTTCTTTCTCTCTGCCCCCACCCTCTCACGCTTGCCTCGCTTCTTGCACCAGGAGTATGTGCTTATCACGGTACGTGCTGTCCACATGCTTACTGCTCTCTCCTTCCTGCATGCCCTGTGTCCGGTTGTCCGCAGCGGCAGTTGTAGAGGTCCTGTTTCCACATGGGTGTAACCGAGATGGCTGTGCTTCCTTCTACCGCAATTCAGAATCGTGGCTTCCTGGGGCCACGGTTCAAGACTGAATTGTGGCCCCTGTTCCTTTCATTGGTGTTCAAGTAGCTTTTAAGCGAAAAGCTACACTAGTCTGGTCAACACCGGGTCTGGCGTGCGCCGTGATCAATTTTAGCCACAGCTGCGCGTGCGCGAGTTCGCCGCATGACGTTACTGGAGAGGCGCAGGTGGTCAGCGGAGCCGCCATGAGCGCGGCTCCGTCGGTCGACCTTCGCCGTCGTTCGCGCACTCTGCGCGTGTTTACCGAGTGTGCATCAGCGCGTGCTCAGCTTCCTCGTATGACGCTACTTGCAACCGCCGGTTTACCACAGTTACTACGCATGTGCAAGGAGGGCTATACAACACGCTTGCCTACACCGTTATCGTGGTGCTCCCAGTGCATTTTGCGCGAACTGCGACAGCCGTGACCTCAAACAAAGCACAACTGCAGCTTTGCGCTTGTATATCCAGGCTTAACCAGAGCTAAGCCACTGCCAATTTTTTTTTTTTGGACACCTATCTACGGCCCTTGAGATGTTGGGATGGGGACCACCATCATGCTTTGTCAGGGTTTTGTAAAATGCATGCAGGGCTCATTACCCCATAACTGCCTTCTCCTTGCTGTCATCCAGCATTGCCATGGTGTGGGAGTACAGTTAATACTGATGCAGCACCACTTAAACTTCCTTGGTGTAGTTAAAAACCCTTGCACAATTTTACTCCAGTGTACTGTGCATCACATTGGGGGTTAATACAATGAATGAGATGAAACTGACGTTGGTTGTGAGAAAAGGAAAGACGCATTTGTCGGGGGAAGTCTCACTGTTGGTGGATCTTAGTGGAAGACACTGTCGCAGAATGATGAGAGAAAGAGGCGCCGTAGTGAATGGCTCTGGAGTAATTTCGACCACTTATGATTCATCAGATCTGACAGTGAGGAGAAAGTGAAGTTAGCCTGTATCAATAGATCGCGGCATTCTAACAAAAAAAAAAAATTCTTCCTTTCACTGAAATCGGAATGTTTATAAGCTAGAGAAGTGCATAAAACGAAGCAAGGCATTCGCATCACCTGCTCATTTTGCATGGAAAATGCGCGTGTCAGCGCAGTTTTTAAGCCACAGTTTCTAGACTATTCATTTGAAAACTGGGATCATGGAGTCTGTTTTGGTGCACGCGTCACGCGTTTCTATCTTGTGGTGGGAATTTTTCAAGTGCAATGTTTTCAGTGATAAATATCATTTTAGAAAAAAAAGAAAGAAGCCAGAAAGACCCATAGATTCAAATTTTACAGTAAACAAGAGCTGGAAGGAGTCTGCCTCAGTAGCGGCGTTTACATGAACCCGACAGCGGCGGGTCGAGTCAGGGGATCAAGTTGAGCCAGGCCAGCCGAACTCGACGACTGCGTGTTTACATGAACTCGATTTGAGCGAGTCAAGGCCACTTCAACTCCAGCAACACCAAGTGCCAAACAGCGCAAGCGGGAGAGGGCAGTGGCAGCCTCCAAAATGGTGGCATGGCAGCGCTGTCTCGGAGGCACGACGGTGCAGTCGAAAAACGGGTTTGCTTTTATCCTCTCCCCTCCCGCTAACCCGAATCTTCGACTCAAAAGGCAGGTCAAGCGAGTTAACCTACCCCCTGGAGGTGAGTTAACTCGCTCTGCCGCTTATTTTACTCAAACCGACAGCGTTTACGTGAACCGGACAACTGGTTTTTTTTACCCGACAAGCAAACTCGACTCGACTCTATTGAGTTCGTGTAAACAGACCTAATGTCCCTGTACTGTGCTCTGACATCGTGTCTTTTGTGCTTTGCCTCCTTTGAAAGACTGCCGCCGCAGGCGGAGGAGGATGAAAGAGGGGAAGGGGGCCGAGGTGTGTGTTTCACGCAAGGGTTGCGTGCAGAGCCTGGAGGAGCGGGTCCGGGAGCTGCAGGCGGAGATGGGCCGTGATCGGCAGGAGCAGGAGGCAGCCATGGTGGCCCTGGGCGAGAGCCACAGCCAGGCACAGCAGAGGCTCCAGCAGCAGGCCCTGTCTGCCCTGCTGCGCATACTGGGTAAGGGTGCCCACCTCTGTGGATAGGAGCCGCAGTGAGAGCTGGCAGACCTGGTAGTGATTCCGCTTTTGTCGCCGCTTTTTACGATTTTCTTTTCCATCACTTTTATGACTGACGGTGATTCTGTCGCCTGTCTCTTTTTTTTCTTTCTGGTGGTCTAAGCCACATCGACAGCTAAAGAATGTTGATGGCACAAAATTGCCTGGTGAACGCAAAAAAGAAGTCAATAAAATTTTTCATTTTTTGTCATTTAAATATTTTGACTCAAGAGTCGTTGTCTGCTTTGGTTTATGGGGGTTTAACGTCCCAAAGCGACTGAGGCTATGAGAGACGCCGTAGTGGAGGGCTCCGGAAATTTCGACCACCTGGGGTTCTTTAACGTCCACTGACATCGCACAGTAGTACATGGGCCTCTAGAATTTCGCCTCCATCGAAATTCAACCGCTGCGGCCGGGATCGAACCAGCGTCTTTACGGGTCAGCAGCCGAGCGCCGTAACCGCTGAGCCACCGCAGCGGACACATGTGGTTGTCTATGTATTAATGTGTGCCTAACATGTCACACATAACGTTTCATTTTTGGGCATGCATGGTAGAATTATTTTCTTATGAGCCCTTGCCAGCAGGAGCCTTCTTCTGTTCTTCTTTGCATTATTGTTTTGTTTTTAACTTGTGCTGCCGTGCAGTGGAACCCTGGGAGAGTAATTTTTTTCATTTTCAGCATGGCTCTGTGCCACTTAATCACTGCTGCACAAGCCAGCAATTAGTCTGATCTCTTGGTGCATGCAGAGTGGCTGTGGTGGTGAGAACTGCATGCTACAGAAGTGTGCAGTTCATGGAGTTATAGCCATTTCCTGATGCCCTTGTGCAGCTGTGGGACAGTAAGTGTGCACGTAAAAAAATTAGCTGAGGTTTAGCTCTGGTTAAACCGGGCAAGTTTCGTAAGCAAGCAGCAACTGTTCTGCCCGAGACGAACGCGTGTATTTATTCCCCGTTTCCCTCCCGCTTCCTCCTCTCTCCACATTCCGACACATGCGTCGAGAGCGCACGACTAGGCGCGTGGTAGCGGCGGCGGCGCAGCGATGGTCCTGCCGCCTGGTGGAGCGCGGCTGAAACGGTTGCTATGGCAACGGCTCTCCATTTGTTTGACATCGGCCACCACCAGGAGCTACGCGACGGCTCGAAACCTAGCGCAGTATTGCTTATGCAATAAAGATTTAAATCTTTTGGATGAAGCATTTTAGGTCAGAAAAGTGAAATAGCAGATGCATCTGTCAGGTGCTTCAGATTTATATTCTAGAAATTTGAAATTCGCACTTCATTCAGGGTGTGGAAAGGAAAGCGAGAAGCAGCTGGACTCCTGGTGTTCCGGCTCGGAAGAAATTAATCTGAAAGTTTCACTAGAGGTGCCGTACCTCTCCTCTGCTGTTTTGAGCACCTTTGCAAGCCGTGCGGGAAAGAGAGTGTCTCACACAGGGTGGTTGCTCTCGTTTCCAGCGGGCGTGGTGCAAGAAGGGGAGGCCATTGTGGGCGCCTCGCTGGAAGACATGGACCGGCCGGGCCGCCAGGGCTACATGGGCACACCCGGTGAGTGAGGGCCACTGGGAGATCTGACACAATATACAGTCAGGCCCACTTATAACAATACTGGTTATAACAATATATCGGATATAACAATGGTCGGTCGTGGCACCATCAGCTTTACCATGTGTTCCATGGTAAAATAAACTGCTTATAGTAATGCTGTCAAGGCACATTATTGCTTATAACAATTAAATCCGGTAATTGAGTGTCAGCCATAATAGAAAAAAAAAAAACAAGGAAATGCTACAACCACACCAGCAAAACCATGCTTAGAACACAAAAGCGCGCATGTGTGGGGCCGACCGGCGGATCGAGCCGGCGCAATGACGCCAGAAAGCAACAGAACCCGTGACCACGCACTCGGAAACGCTGCCATCGGGTGCGCCAAGGATGCTTGCGTGTCGCAATGACACAGGCAGGAGAAACAACGGATGCATTCCCCTGAGCAAAAGGCCCACGCAGAGAAGAAAGTAGGGAGCATGGTAGGGAGCCTAGGTGAAGTAGTCCATTATTAACATTTCTGAGGGGTGCGCCGCTCGCAGAAAAAAATACGCAGACGCGTTTTTCTTTGCTTTTACATTCTGAGCTACGGCTGGCACCACCAGCGCGTATGCTGTCCCATCTTCCCCTGTTCTTCGCTAACTTCCCCACGGTCCCCGCTTCACAAATTTCCCGTGCCCCAGGGGCAGGAGTCATCGCATCAGGCAAGCTGCTGCATTGGCTACGCGCACCATGCGTACTTCCAATCAGTCGGTGCGGTGCGCGCGCGTGCAGCCAGCGCGGTTTTTCTCTTGTCAGCTGTCACTGCACCCTTGGTTCTTCATGCTTCTTGAATTTCCCATAAGGATCACTTCCAGAAAGCCGGCTTGATTCCTGTGACGTGGAGGTGCGCGAAGCTCCCGGTGGTCAGTGATGGCGGTGCTTTGGTCATCGGTGAACGGTGAACATTTTTCTGGTCCCCTGAATTTCGAATCAACGAGCTTTTACAGGCTTTAGAACAATAGAACCCCTCTGGGTATTTAATGTCAATAAATGCTCTGAAGTTTCTCATCTTTTCTTCTTTTTTTTCGGCACAACCCTGTTATAACAATTACTGGTTATAACAATGGTATTTCTATGGCACTTGAATATTGTTATAAGTGGGTTTGACTGTAGAGGATATTCAAAATTCCGCAAGTGCGCTTTCCCGCATAACAATGTTGCCCCCAACAAGATGGCGGACCATGCGTTTCCAGCTGAAACAAAGCAAGAAAGACTGGTTTTTTGTTTGATTCTTCCAAAATACGCTTCTTACATTCTATCCACACCTTTAGCGCCTGTCCTGTAGCCCATGTAGTTCCTTTATAGCGAAGTCGGCCATCTTGTTAGGGGCAACATTGTTGTGCGGGAAAGTGCACTTGAGGAATTTTGAATATCCCCTATTAAGGCAGTGAAGGGAAGTTGTGTGAGTGGAGATAGAAGCAGGGGCCACCCATGCACAGGGGTAGCCTGCAGGAAAGGTGGCAGCCAGGGACGAATGCATTTCTTTAAAGGTCTTGCCACCTGATGAGGACGATTTGACTTGAATGGCACAGGGCAGCCTAACTAAAGGCTGCCTTGGGTAATGTGTTTGGTCTGTTGAGGTCACAGTTTTCCCAAGCATTTCTCCCAGAGATGACAAACATTGCCAGGCCATTATAACGGGTCACACTAGAGCTTGTACCCATTAGAAAACCGGAAAATACCGGGACAGCTTTATGGGAGGGGAGTACTGGCTCATATATAATGTCTGTTCCTAGCTAATCCTTTAAGCCCCGTAGTTCAAAGAAGGTCTCTGCACGATCACGTAAGAAGTGCAGTCTTTCTCTGTCTGTATCATACCTTTGTATGAACAGGTACCAACCCTTTTAAACATCATCCCACTGAAACCATGCATGAATCGTTGATAACTTTCCTTCAACGATTCCTCAATGGAATGAGTTTCAAGGATCCCTGCGGAAACTGCCTGCTAATGAGTTTGTCGATCAATTGCATACTTATGGGATAATTGAATATTTGTACGTTTTACTTTGTTAGTATTGTCTTTTATATCTTACTACAGTCGCCGACCGATTTTTCGACTCGGCGAGACCCGAAAAATGGTCCAAATAATCGGACACTCCGAAAAATCTGTGAACTTAAAAAAATAAACTTTTCTGCGAACAACCAGCTTTCAAAATCGTGTAAAATTGCCACTCCCCATGTTCCGCCTGCAAGCAATAATATTAGACTCTGAGTCATAGCCGTGCTTTCCTCATGCCCACACCCTACCGCATCACGATTCCAGATAGTGCGACGCGGCCGCATTCATGCCGCGAATGAATGCACTCGCTGCGCGAAGCAAGAACAGTAAGCTTGCATGGGGCAATGACGTTCGCGAAGACTGAGAGGTAACCCACAGGAAGACGTGTGTGGAAGCGAGCGCCTCCGAATGCATCCCCCCCCCCCGTCTACCATGTTTGCTGCCCCGCACCGCGGGGGGTGTCGTCCAAGCCGCAGCGGATGCTGCAGCTGTCCCGCTGTACCGTTTTCAATGCGATCGCACGCCCTTTGTAGGCCATCTCGATGGCAATGGAGAGCATCTCATTATTTCAAATGGCAACGACGGAGAACAAATAGCCAAGCCTATCCAAGCCAGTCCGATTGCGCCCGCCGAGCCGATTCCATTTAAATCCAAGATGGCGCCTTTCATGGTGGCGGCAAATGAGTTGATAGCGACAGCGATGCCCGCTCGCGTCTATATTAGGTCGAAATAACAAACTTTCGGTTGAAAAATGATCACCACAATATTGTTGGCGTCTATTCTAGTCAGAATATTCGAACTTTTAGACTCCGCAAAGTCGGAGATATCGGTTGTGAAAATGTACATCCCCTGTCAAAAGTACACAGCCCAAAGGGTTTGCTTGTGAGGCCTGCAGTCAGCCTTGTTATTCATCCGCAGCGACCGTAACCTCTCGAAAGAGGAATGGCTGTGCGTCCTGAATTTTCCCAAGCTTTGGGCTGTTAGACGAGCTAGGGGGCCCCGCAAAACAGCTTAGAAGTGAACCCCTTGGGCTGTATACTTTTGACGGGGGCTGTACATGTTCCTATGAGGTGCGCAACGGTTCCTCAGCAAGTCTGAAGTATCGTGCTAGTCCAAATTATTGGAGTCCGAAATATTGGTTGGCTACTGTAACTGTGCATGTTCTTGCAGCCCTGCTTGTTTTCTTTATTGCCATGCCCACGCCGCAATATGTCGCAGTTGTGATGAGAGTATTTGTAATCGATAATAAAATAATAAGTACCGCAGCTAAGGGAGGGTGTCTAAAAAGGATAACCATAGTTTTTCGGTGGCAACAAAGTTTCAGGGCAGTTTTGGCGTCTACAGTGGCTGGTCAGTTATCCTTACAAGCATTTCAAAAACTGCATTGTGCTGCACCATTATCAAAATCTCATCCTTCTGCAGGAGGGGTGGGTAGTTGGCGGCATGGGGGGGATCAAACCCCCATGCCTCTCGCATTGCATGCATGGCATTAGGCCACCACTGGAGCACTACTTGTAGTTCTGCTGTCAGTGTCCCAAGAGCACCCGCTCAGTGGGGAAGTGAGGAAGGGGAACGGACTTTGTGCACCCCATTGCATTGATCTGCTTTGAGGTTATTGTTTTATTATTTTTATTATTATTTACATGATACTGCAGACCTTTTTCGTCCAAGCAGGAAGGGCAAAAGCAAATTGCACAAGAAATGGTTACAGAACATCTTACGTACATACATATGTTTAAAGGTCATGCATGCAGATATAAAAGCACTCCGATATACATCTTCGTCACATATAAAATAGCCACAAATTCACGTTTCAGAAGGGCATTTTCAGAGGTTAAAAGACATTTGTAATGGCCTCTTTGAAGTTAGGACACGTGAAAACCTCTTCCGGTAGTGAGTTTCAATCACTGATTGTTTTCGGAAAAAATGGAAACTTATGGGAGTTTGTGTTTGCGAAGTGAGGAGTTAAGCTGTAGTTGTGTGTGTGTCGTGTTTTTCGAGCTGATGATGGAGTAACATAAGGACTTGCCGAGATGCCAAACTTTCCCTGAATTAAGCAGTACAAAAATTCTCTTCTTGCTATCTTTCTTCGGATGCTGAGAGGTTTTATCTGGTTTGTTTGCATAAGGAGAGATGGAGATTCGGAGGTTTTATATTTTTTATAAATGAAGCGCACAGCACGCCTTTGAACTTTTTCTACGTGCACAATGTCCTTTTTCGTGTGAGGGTCCCATATGCCCTGTGAATGACTCCATATGTGCTCCGTGAATGACTCCATTGCTGTGCCCCGGTTTTTGTGCCATTCCAGAGACCCTCCTGCAGCAGACCCTGGTGGTGTCGCAGGCACTGGACAAGCTCAGGGCTGGCTTCGAAAAGTTTGAAGGGAACCGTGAAGGTGCGTGCTTTTTGTCTTTGCCTGTAAATGAACTGCTGACGGGTGCGAATGTAGCGTGTCCATGTTGTTGCTTTGGCAGCACGACCATTCTGCTCTGTTCCATGGGGAATAGGATAAGACTTGTGCCAGAGTTGTGTTGAAGGTGCAGAGAGGCAGGGGCATTCACCCAAGTTTAACTGTAACCACCGGTAACCAGGGGTGTTTTGTTTGAAGAAGTGGATATTCGAGAATTTCCCAATGTCTGGAACCAACTGAATGCTGCCAATTCTCATGAATTTGACCGTGGCGAAACCACTGTATGTGGGCAAATTATCTGAAGATTGTGTTTGATGTGTCAGGAGAGTAGTACAGTGGCGTTCTTTTCGCTTTCTGCTCCATCGTTTATCGCATGAACCGGTTTCTTCAGACGCTGCTAGGCTTGGACCTCACGCAAAATTCCTAGATGGCATACCGTCATGACCAGGCAAAGAAGACCAGGCGACTTGATAATCTAACGCCTAAGACAGCCGTCATACCTTACATTCACAAACTGTCCCATCGGGTCAAAAAAGTGTGCGAGACGCGTTGGCATTCGAGTGGTCTTTTCTGCACCCAACAAACTTGGTGCCTTGTGCCAGCACGTCAACAATGACAAACCATCGCACGCCCCGTGTGGCATCAACCGTCAAGGACGCTACACTGACTGTCAGTGCGGCGTGGTCTATGAAGTGCCGCTCTCGTGTGGTAAAACGTACGTCGGGCAAACAGGCCGCTCTCTTAACACCAGACTAAGCAAGCAGGCCAGATTACAGTCTACAGGAACTCGCAGCAATCTAGCCATACACTGCAAAAACTGCCAGTCAAAAAAACTGCTCACCTTTCTTGGATCGCACGAGCGGTCCAAGAAATATATATTATCAAGAAATATAGATCGAAAAAAGCAAGGGAAGTCTTCGAGGCACTAATCATTCATCAGAGAGGACAGAACTGCATCAGCAAGCCATCCATTAAGCTACTTGACAAAGAAATTCGCTATCTAACTTTGTGACTTGTGCATGCACCTGCAATGACTGCACTTTATGTGTCTTAGTGTCTGTACTGTTTATCTTTGTTTTTGTGTTCTTACTTTCCGGGTACAGTAGAACCCCGCTGTTACGTTCCTCACTGCTGTGTTTTCCCGGCTGTTACGTCGTTTTCTTCGGGTCCCGGCATAGCTTCCATAGGATCCAATGTATTGGGAACCCCGCTGTTACGTCGTAGCCGAGGAAACGATCCCGCTTGATATGTCGCAACCGGCTCCCCGAACCCGCCCGGGCAATGCGCGCCAGCCGGCATTTTGATTTTTGACGAGTCTTGGCCAGGCTTGGCTACGGAACTGGCTGCAAGAAGCCACACGCGAGTTGGAGAGGCCGCCACTCGATGGCTATCTGCCTTGCTAACGCCGAATGCCGCGAGATCTTTATCGTGGGAGGTGGTGACGAGAAGGCGCGCGGCTACGGTCGCTTATCTGTTTTTCTCAGCCAGCGTCCGCTTCAGCGGACGCAGTTGTTGCGACGCGCGTCTTTTCTTTTCTTTCACTCTTTCTTTTCATCTTTTAACTCTCCTCTATCTGCGCGTGGCAGTGGTGGTGGCTCGGCTGGAGTCAGTCGGCAGGCCCGTGCAATTTCCTTTTCATCTTTCTCTCAGTCGCAACAACATCTTTATCGTGCTTTGATGGCGTGATAGCGTTGCTAAGCGGAAGGCGCTTCCCCTTGAGGAAAAGCTGGACGCACTAAACGCAGTCGACAGGCAGCCAGGGCGGTTTACGCGGAGCAGCGCGGCGAGCAGCCTACGAACATTTCAGTGCTTGACGCTGTGCACAACGTCGCTTCAGCGTGGACTGCAGTGAGCGCATCAACTGCACAGCACTGCTGCGTGCGGTGTGGCCGCACCGCAAAGTGACGCTGACAGCAATGCGGCCTTTGCTATTGAGTAACGCGTTGTTCTTTCCAGCGAGCGAAAGAAACTGCAATCCACCATTCTCGATTTTTTAAAGTCCTAGGGTCAATTTGCGGAAATAAATTGTTTCAAGTCAAAGCTGCACTGTTTTCATTAATATTCGGTGCTTTCCTCACTGTTGCGTTTTCCCGGCTGTTACGTTTTTTTTTCCCGGTCCGGTGAAAAACGTATGGACGGGGTTCTACTGTATATATTTCGCTTCCGGCGGAATAAAAATCGAGTTGCTAGTAGCGCCTTCTGCTGTGTCGTTCTTCCTTCGTCCCGTGTCTAGCGCTGTTTTACTTGCATGTGGCATACCACCTGCTGCAAAATCTCCACACGAAAGTGCGTGGTTTTTTGTTTGATCCTTCAATAAGGTTTTTCACAGTTAACGTCCACACCCATAGCGCCAGTCTTGTTGCCTTTAGCAAGAGTTCAGTCATCTCGTTTTGGTCAACTGTCGTGTGGAATAGCACACTGTGGAATTTCACCTCGGGCACCTGTAGGGGGGGGGCCAGGTCAAGTTGTCACCTGCAGGGCTAGTGGTTGTGTAAAAACTGAGCCTCTTGCATGGCACATTGTAACGCTACAAAAATTCACCAGCGCTGCGACTAGGAACAAGAACAGATAATTTTTATATTTTTATGGCATCATTTCATGAACATCGCGAGAGTTGGGCTGATGGAAACAGGTTGTGGATTCGCGCATGAGTTCATGCTGATGGCTGTGCAGAAACGCTGAGTGAAGTTGCGTGACAGTATGCATTAGTGTGAAGAACACTTGTGACAATCAAGATTTAGTGAATCGTGACAATGCCTTAAAACAGGCGCCTCAAGTTAATTCGGTTCACCTCATGATGTTTCGTTTGGAATTGAAATGTTGGTGTGTAGCTGTTTTCACCACACAACTTTCAGAATTTGTTTGCCTGTGGAGCCAGTCGCAGAGGTGTGTGATGAGGGCTCCCCACATGTCTGCGAACTTCGTATACAGTGAGCAGGGCAGCTGTTATTCTGTTGGACAATGCCCTGAGTGTCCCTGATGCAGGGGTGACTTCCACACCCTTCTCATGGCAGACTGAGCCACAAATCACTGCATTGTGCACTTTTGTCGTGGCACGTTTAGCTGTGGCAACTTTGATTTGCGCACACTTTTGTGGCACTGAGTGTTGCGAGAACTTTGAATATGTGCACACTTGTCGTGACACACTGAGCCGTGACCACTTTGCATATGCGCACACTTGAGGTGGTAAACTGTGAACCACAACTTTGAATTTGACACTCTTGTCGCGGTCCATCGAGCCACGACATTCTTGAACTTGCGCATCGTTGTCATGGCACGTTGAACCACAACTTTGAACTTGCGCACGCTTGTTGAGGCACATTGACCCACGACAACTTTGAACTTGCGCACGCTTGTCGTGGCACATTGAACCATGACATCTTTGAACTTGCACGCGCTTTTCGTAGCACATTGATCCACAACTTCGGACTTGTGCACACTTGTGGCATAGAGTCATGACAACAGAGTACTTGCACATGCATGTCATTGCGCTTTGGGTGTGGTGTGCTGCTGCTGGTGGGGTGTGGGGCCACATGAGGAACACTGTGTGTTAACTTTCTCCCTGTGTCACGGCTGCTGCAGATGCCGAGGAGCTGATCAGCACAGTGTGCCCCTTGGCCCACACAGTGTCCCAGGTGATGGGAGCCGGCAAGGGTGTGTCCCAAGTGTCGCCCAACATCGAGCTGGGAGATGGTGAGCTCTGCTTGTTTGTTTGCTACTCCAACACATTCTAAGATTTGCTTGCAAAAAGCGCTGTAAACTTTTTTAACTTGTGCACGAAATGTATGTGCAGCATATTATGTTATTTTTTTTGCTCTGTGAGTGATCACCTTCTGTCTTGTTCATTGTTTTCTGGGACCTGTCCAGCTGTTGGAAATAGCTTTTCGTCTGAGGCTCCGGCAGAATCTTCGTGAAAAATAAATGGAATTGAATTAGGCTGTGGTATTGGCAAAAATTAGGGATGGGCATTGCTGACATAGTGTAGTAGTTTGGTTGCAGTTGTGATGACTTCCTCACTGGAAGAGATGTGGAACGTCCAGGGACCCTCTCTACTCCACACGAGTAATTTCGGCACCATTGAGAAAGAGAGGGGAGGGGGGATTTAGAGGCTCTTTTTGGTTCGTTCCCTTTTGCCCTTTTCCTTGTTTTGTTTCTTGAGTGCCAGGAACTTCATGTACATTGTGTGTACCCCTCATCTTGCAACTACTAACTACTACTCACATCCTGACTGCCGGTTGCTGGCAAACTTGAACATGGCAGCAGATGTGCCTGTCTCGCCTATTTCCAGTGCACGTGGTTGCGAAAGGCTTGTGTTTGTGGCAGTCAGGACATGTGGCATGGATGGCCATGTTTTGTGGTGGAGACACTAGGCACAGATACACGACATTCAACTGGGCTTTCAAATGCGCACACAGTAGGGGCTGCAATGCCAGTGCCCTGTTGGCAGGAGACATGTCTCTCCCACCACGATCACTCATCTGGCAGGGGGTAAACTCAAAAGGTCCGACCAACGCAGTTGCCACAGAGTGAGGGACTCCTTCGCCCTCTTCCCCATTTGCGAACTCTCCTCACGTGGCTCATATCCCCCCCCCCCCCCCCCCCCCCCCCCCCCTCCGTGATCTTGCAGAGCTTGCTGCAGCCTGTCGCCACCTGGGAGCAGAGTCCCTGGCGCTCCTCAGGTCCCTGCGGCCAGAAGGTGCGTGTCATCCTCCTCCTGCTGTGCGCACTTGGTGCACTTGGGAATAGTGGGACAGCTCGGTTGGTGGTTGTGTTTTGTTCCAATGGTTGTGGAGCAACATCGTAGACGAGGTGAGGCACTCGATCTGCATTTCTTACTGTTCTATTCGGTGTCATTGTTTTCAGTGACAGCTGAACCTGTTTTGCCACTCGGCATTAAGGGGGGGCACTGGTCTTATACCCCTGTCAAGCGGGCAAGTTAAGTGCACTTACGGAGAGTGTACTTCGCTGTAAGTACACTTTGCCGCATCTAAACGACGCAAGTGGAGTGTCACTCGCGGGAAAGTGCACTCCGCTGGGAGTGCGTTCACGGACCACACTTTGCTGGCCAAGTGCGTAGCCTCGACGCCAGCGGTTCCAATGGTACAAAATTTATAATGCATAAAAAGTACTTACAACTTTATTTTACGTGTTATGACACTGTTTTCAGAAAAAAGTTCGTTGGCTATAGCTACAAGCAAAGCAACAAAACAAGTAAACGTGATCAGATGCAACATCGCTGCCCGCCGCCATCTTGTTTGTTGTCGAAATTCTGAATAGTCTTGGCTGGTCTTGGCTTTTCTGCTATTTTCATTTTTTTTCATTGTTAAAAACTTTTGAGCCTCGTTTTATTTGCGCTGTCAGTTAAGCAATCAAATATTATGAGTCTTTTTTTCTTTTCCATCGGCCTGTTCAGAAATTCCGCTCATTTTCTGTGTCGCAATTATTTTTTAACTATGAGTGCACTTTGCTTTCCCGTTTAGCACCGCGTAGCCCAAAGTGTCACTCGGGATGCCAAAGCGCACTCCCCGTAAGTGCACTTAACTTGCCCGCTTGACAGGGGCAGTGATGGAACTGCTGCGCCAATTGCGCCAAACTGCGCCAAATGGGAAATCCTGCTACATGCTGCTACAAAATCGGTTTTTTGCCTACTTTTGCGCCACGCCTGCGCCGAAATATCTCTGAATAACTCCAATAACTCTGCCGAGAACGAAACCGAAACTCATTTCCGTGAAACCAAAACTGATGTCTGCCGGCAACACTTCCGGCAACGCATCTGCCGGCAGCCACATCGCCATCGCTGCTTTGCAACCGAACACAACCGAAGGTGAACAAAGGGACCACTGTCAGCGCACTGCCTGTGTGAATGGACACTTCAGGTCTTCGATGTCTTTGTCAAAGCTGAAAGGCAACAAAACTTATGACTAACTTATATCGGGCAGAAAATCCAGCTGCCATTCCTGTGACACAAGGATTAATCAGAGCGGTGAAAGGGTCGCGGAAGCGTCAGCTGCAACGGTTGGAGGCGGATGCAGGAGAAGAGACCCGTGCAAAACAAGCGAAACAAGACTGTGATGTACAGGACAAAGACACCCAGAAGAGAGGTCAGAATGAAGAGAAGGTACAAGGAGAGATCAGACTGGCCAGGAATATGATCAGCAATGCTGAGCTGCTTTTCACAAAAGGTGTCAAGTCTAAACATTTTGCAGTCGTTGAGAGTGGACAAGCCCTTCTGAAGAATGGACAGGAAAAGCTCGCAGCGGCACTGTCTAAGCTGGAGTGATCAAGAAAAGGGAAGAAATAGTACCTGAAAGTTTGTTTTATGAACGGTATCATTTTTTATAGTTCTGTTGAGCATCTCGTTATGTCGCTCTTCTGAATAAAAACGGCAGTGTTTTTAGGAGAACCTCCTGTTTTGTTTATTTTCGGCTATATTTAAGGAACCAAGCACTTTAAGCTGCATTTGGGATTGAAGCTTGCTCTTGCATGGCTGTGGTTGCTAAAAACGTCTGAGCAAATGCCTGTTCCAGAAATACAACAAAGCTTCTTTATTTAAAACAACGTTTTTTGGCATGAAATTTTGGTACGAAGCTTTTTTTTTGTGCTACAAAAGCTCGAATTCTGCTACAAAATGCCATTTTTCCTGCTACAAAACTTAAAATTGCTGCTACAAACTGCGATTTCTTCTGCTACAAAAGCTGCTACAAGAAGCCAGTTGCCAGTTCCACCACTGCAGGGGTATTAGAACTATTTTCCTTATTTTTAGTCCAATCCTAATCAAACTGTACCACCTTGCCCAGTTTTTTACAATTATTTCAGTAATGAAATTAACTTTCTCATAAATTAGTCGGTTCCCAAGATAATTATTTTAAATTAGTCATTCATTAGTACCTCGCTGCAAAATGAACTGCTCAATAAAAAATCATTTTTAATCCATGGCTACATAGTAATGATCAGTAAAGAGTGCAATAATCAAAACCTTTTTTTCATTTTACCCTCATTAGTAATTTTACAGCACTTCGAGTATCAGTGTTTAAGGTGTGAATGAAAGGCACCGATGAACTTTGCGAAGTTATAAATTTTTGAAGCGCGATTGAACAAATCTGCTTCAATTATTGCGCACACTGTGCCTTCAGCTTCCCTTAGCAAACAGTATGACAACTCTATCTGTCCTAGATGTTGAGATATCGACATACTACTAAGGCAGCCAGATGTCCAAAATTTTCATGCAATTAAATTGTCTGCTCCTGCATAAATTCAGCCCACGCAATGATCTGAATTTAATATTACGGTCAAAATGTTGATTTCTTGAAGGAAATAATTGGTACTGTTGGATAATAATAGCTGTACATTCCACAAATGTCATTTTTTGAAAATTGATTTTTTTGGTCATCTTTTGGTTATTTTTTGGTGTCAAAGACCAGCATCCCGCCTGAAAGCAGTCAGCTCAAGACATTATTGCGCAGTCCAGTTCAGTGCTGATCGAGGATTTTTCTTTGCATGTTGCGTAGCATTTGCAATGAGGTTGTCTGTGAGAGGTGCACCCTTGACAATGTGGCGTGCAACGTGCAGTGCAGCCAATTTGGGTTGCATAAATATATATTTTAGCTCGAATAGACACCTCATCGCAATCTGTGCTGAATGGCAGTTCTCGGGGGCTGCATGCCCAGGCAACCCTTCGAACCCAGAGAACTCGTTGCGCCCTCCCTCCTTGAATGAGGTACCATATTTACACTGTTGTCAATGCAGTGAAGGGAAGAGATGGATGTTGTCAGCTCTGGGCAGTGCGAAGACACGAGGCAGCAACAGCAAGAAGCGTGGGCAGTTTTGCCGCGCTCCATTTTCTGGTGCGTTTCTTAACTATTGCCTCTCAACTGACACAAGGCAATGCTGTGTTCACAGAAACGTTTAGTTTTCATAAGGAATCACACTCTTGTTATAGCCCTGCCGCGGTGGCTCAGTGGTTACGGCGCTCGGCGGCTGACCCGAAAGACGCGGGTTCGATCCCGGCTGCGGCGGCTGAATTTCGATGAAGGCGAAATTCTAGAGGCTCGTGTGCTGTGCGATGTCAGTGCACGCTAAAGAACCCCAGGTGGTCGAAATTTCCGGAGCCCTTCACTACGGCGTCCCTCATAGCCTTAGTCGCTTTGGGACGTTAAACCCCAATAAAAAAAAAAAATACTCTTGTTATATTGTTACGCGGCGGCCAGCCGAAGAATGAGACGTGGTGAACCATGGCTATGAGACGATTTAATGGCCGCTGGCCTAGCGCGGGCGCTCCGTCCCGCGCCACTGCCAGCTTCGTCTTCGTCACAATATGTAAAGGATTCACTCGTGTAGCCACGTTGCATTCGTGTAAATGTGGAACCCCCTGAGAGTCGGACAAAATTGAAAATGTAATGACATAAAATGTTACAACTGAAAATAAATATTTATCGCATAAAGAAAAGAGAACAGTGGAAGGTAATTCTGATTATTTCTTTTGTAAACCAACCTGTTGTATTTTGTAAGTCTAGCCCGGTTATAGTGAAGCCACTTACAGCGAAATAGCCGTTACAACAAAGGGGTTCTGATTTCCCGTTCCCATTTTTACATTTTCAATGTAATTTTGGTCTGTGTTTTAATGCAGTGAATAAAAGCGCGTCGGTGGATATAGTGAAGAGATTTCGTGCCAACCCCAAAATAATCTATCAGTCGGAATGTTCTTGCGCCTTTAAATCAAATTTTTGGGCGAAAAGAACAGCAGAACTCGGCTGATGGCAACCTTCGCAGCGGCATTTGCTTTCCTGCGAAACGAAAGGTGGCTTCACTGCATCGCGTGGCTTGACATACAATGGGTGCTTCGTTCCGCATGGAAGAAAAAGGTAAACAAATAAAACAGAGGCAGGTCGTCGGTGACAGCATCATGAAAAGCGACCGACTGGGTCGATGGCGGTTCTTGAATTTCTCTGCAGTGGGTTCTCAGCGCTCGAAGCAGGGATTGGAAAGCTGTGCATGTTGCAAGCACTGCTTTGCATCACTTCTGTGGTCTTTGTATGCACTTTGAGTTACTCGCCTTCCTGCCTTGTTCTACTTCTTTCTCATTCCGGGACCGCTGACTTCTCTGGCTGAGGCAACGGGCGTACTAAGTTGTCACCTTTGTCAGGACCGACTCGATTTCTCTGGCTAGGTCGAGTCTCGCTGGCCCTGGCACCTCGACGGGGAAGAGAAAGGTGTTGTGGTCTTTGAAGACGAAGCACGCCATTCTGGACGAAGTGCACGGAAATGTTAAGAAGAGTGATATCGCATGGAAGTATGGAATCGCGCTCTCCACGCTTTCAACAATAATCAAGAACGGTAGAAAGATCGACGCCGTTCTTGACAACGCCGACGTTGGCAGCGGGACCGAAAGAGGATCTGGTGTGCCACTTACGGCGAGGTAGAAGCCGCACTTTACAAGTGGTACCTGGATATACAATGGAATAACATTCCGCTAAGTGGACCGATCATGCTGGCGAAGGCCAAGGACTTGAGATTCGCTCTCGGTCGTGAAGGCCTCTAGCCAGGAAATGGGTGGCTCCTCCGGTTCAAGGAGAGACATGACATTGTGTGTAAAAACATTGTCGGGGAGGCTGCGTCCATTGACGAGGGTTCGCTCGAGCAGTGGATGGAGAAGCACTGTGATTGGATTCTTGCGTATTCTGACAAGGATATCTACAACACAAATGAAACCGCTCTTTTTTTCCGCCTGGTACCAACGAAGACTCTCGCGGCAAAGACGGACATATGCTTGGGCGGGAAGGACAGCAAAAACCGGATCACTGTGCTGATCTGCGCAAACGTTGATGGTTGGTCAAGAGAGTTAGTCATTGGAAAATCCAAGAACCAGTGCGGCTTCGCCAAGGTGCTGTCTATACTAGTGATGTATGTAAGCAATAAAAAGCATGGATGACATGAGATATTTTTGGCAAGCTCGCCGACTTCAACAAAGAGGTGGTCCGAAGGAAGCGCAAGGTGCTGATGCTGCTTGGCAACTGCAGTGTGCATCACGCCAGCGCACAGTGATGCACCGTCGAGGTTTTGTTCCTTCCCCCAAATACTACCACCAAGGTGCAGCCCATGGATCAGGGGGTTATTGCCAACTTCAGGGTCCACTACTGGCTCCGAGTTGTTGGGACTGGGAGTCCGAGCCCAGAAACGGTCGAGGCGACGGTGAGTCAAATGACTTTTATGTACAGTATGTACAAGGGCTTTTACATGATACAAGGGCCAAGAGCACCACAGGCTAGCACAAAGAAGAAGAGCAGCTCCGGTGGCGAGCGTAGCTCCGGCGTGATGGCTCTTCTGCTGCCCGTCTGCTGCGCGGCTTCAGCGCGGCTCCACTTTTAAAGCCGCCGGTGTCGGTTGCGGCAGCCAGCAGTTCAAATCCTCCAATCAGGTCACGGCACTGGCCACCGTTCAAATTAGACCAATGGTCGAGAGGCGATGGCCGGCGAGCGTCGGAGGAGTTCGCACCGACGGAGAGGAGGGGAGGAGGAAGGGTCCGCATCGGCGCCAGCGAGGCGGCTGATTCACACTACAAGCCGCGACATGTCCGAGAGAGTCAGGGCCTGCTTTGAGCGACGGCTTCCAGAGAGGCCAGCCAGCGAAATGTGGGCGCCAGCACAACAGAGTTTATGGAGCGCCTCCTGGCCAAAATGAAAGTCCCTTTGGTGAAGGCGATTTTGTTCGCAAGCGGCTCCTGGAGGGGCGTGAAGCATTTGGCCATCGCCCACTGCTTCGAGAAAGCTAGCTAGCAGCACAGGTGGAGCGCCTGCCAGAGCAGAAGCTGCTGCAGTTGACACAGCTTCAACAGCTGATGGTGCTGCCTCCTTGGAGCAGCTCTGGGAGTCCGATAGCAAATTGGACCTTGTGCCTTCGGGTCTGAGCCACATGGTCTTCGTTTTCACTGACGACGACCTTGTTGTTATCCGAGGACTTGACGACTGACGAAGTTGCCGGGAGCTTGAACAGTGCGTCTGACAGTGATTGCAATGACGCTGGTTCTGCCCCTAAGCCAGTGACCTCCGCAGCGGCCATCACAGCAGCAGACACTCTGTGCATATTCCTTGGTAGTTAACTTTGATTCGCAGTTGGACGGCAAAGAGGCCTCGCGATCCTGAAGTCCGCATTCGCAAAATGTGTTCATGGAACACTGGACCAGTTCTTCCAGCGGCAATAAATTGGTTTGCCAATACTTCTATTTTTTCTTTCATAGTCCTGATATAATGAAATAGTGGATATAGCGAAGCGATTTCAGATTCCTGCCGACTTAGCTATAACCGGGCTAGACTGTAGTTAGTTAATAGGGGATATTCAAAATTCCGCAAGTGCGCTTTCCCGCATAACAATGATGTCCCAAACAAGATGGCTGACCATGCGTTTCCAGCTGAAACAAAGCAAGAAAGACTGGTTTTTTGTTTGATTCTTCCAAAATACGTTTCTTACATTCTATTCACACCTTTAGCGCCTGTCCTGTAGCCCACGTAGTTCTTTTATAGCGAAGTCGGCCATCTTGTTTGGGGCAACACAGACGTGGGAAAGCGCACTTGCAGAATTTTGAATATCCCCTATTGCCAGACAGCATCCTCAGAGCCGTCCCACCACCAAAAACTGATATAGTAAAGACTTTTGCTGGTCTGAGTGACTTTACTATAGACGGGTTCTACCGTATTAGCAGCTGTGCTTATTGTTCACGTTAAGGGGCAAGGATTGCGTTTTCTTTGCTGCATTTGTTAAGTCACTTCTAGGGGCTTTTATTGTGACGAGGTTTACCTTCTCTCACAGCTCCTAGCTGAGCGTGGTGGCTTCCTCCGCTCCTCATCCCTCTCAGAGTAACACCGCCGTGTCGTCGTCCCTGCAGGCGAAGAAGGGGCCCGGGGTGCGGAGGTGCGGGGCAGGGCGGAGGCAGTGCATGCCTCCCTGGAGGCCGTGGCTCGGGCCAGTGGCTCGCTGTCCACCACGCTGGGCGAGGGGGACGCACAAAAGCTGGGTGACCTGCTAGAAGACGAGCTGGCGCAGATGGACCGTGCCATTGATGAAGCTGCCCAACGGATCCAGGTGAGGGGAGGGGGGGGGGGGGGGGGGGGGGATTCCTGCAGAATGTGTCCTAAAGGAGACGGGGGATTACATTTAGGCGGCCCATCAAGGGGGGAGCCTAGTGTTGAAAAAAAGTTTTATTAATGAAGTCACGGTTAAGAAATCTTCAGGGAACATGTATTTTTGTGTGCCGATTCTAAATATGTCATTTAATTTCATGTAGAACAGTTCCTCGAGCACTTGTGTAATTTTTGTGCATGTATTTTGTGAAAAGCTTTGAAAAAAATTTCTTGCGGGAAACTTGCTGAAATAATGCCATTGGGTTCCCTTGACACCAAGGAATGCAATAAGAGAAAAATTGTCTTCCTGCCTATCATAGAGCATGAGTTATAGGGTTTTGAAGTTGTCACTTCAGAAATGAAAAGAAAAGTGTGTGTTCCTGTTTTTCTGAAGTGGCAGTTTCAGTACCTATAACTCAAGTTCTATGATAGCCAGGATGATAATTTTACCCTTATTGCATTCCTTGGTGTCAAGAGAACCCAATGGCATACATTTTAGCGACTTTCCTGCAGAAAATTTTCTTCAAAACTCTTCGCAAAATGCTTGCATAAAAGTTGCATAAGTGCTTAAGGAATTGTTTTAGATGAAATTAAATGACATCTAGAATCAGCGCATAAAAATGCATGTGCCCTGAAATTTTCATAACTATGACGAGATTAATAAAAATTTTCTTTCAAGACCAGGCTCCCCCCTTAAATGTGTTGGCCACTCTGATGAACAATAAATGTAAACATACAGAAAAGTCTGACTGGATAAAGCACATGGTTCAAGTTTTCAGCAATGGAGGACTTGCCTGCTGCACGTAACCAGTACGATGAGATACAAAGAAATGGGAAGGGACAGGATAGAAACCCGCAGATGCCACATAGACGGGCGTGACATGATGCAAACAAGGATGTTGTATCCTTGGCTGAAAGTGTGGATTTGCATGCGAAAGATAAACTCTGACCTGACAAGGCTATCGCTGTGTTCTGTGTAGGACATGCTGAACAAGTCGCGAGAGGGTGACTCGGGCATCAAGCTGGAGGTGAACAGCAAAATCCTCGACGCCTGCACTGGACTCATGCAGGTATGGGAAAAGAGGAAAAATTGCGAGTTATTTATGTTTCTGCAGTGGGGTGCAGCCTAAAAAAGGAGTTTTTCTCTGCTGTCCAATCACAACAGTAAATGAAATCTGCTTTTCAGTGTTTGACTATATCATGCATGCCACAGGCATCAGAATTTTCTTCTGGCTGTTAGCTTCTGTTAAAGGGAAGCTGAAACGGTTTTTTGAGAATTCGAGGTTATTCAAGAATTCTAATCTGTCCAGCGTCTACATAAACCATGCAAAGTATTTTTGCACTAGCATTTAAAATGGTGACATAATCGTTGATTAAAACCGCGACGATGTTTAGGCTTCTCCTCACTACGTTGGAGGAGTGCAAGGAAACTCGGCAGTGACATCGATTGTTGCCAAAATTTCAGTGTCCGCTGCTTACGCCTGCATGCTGCTGTGCGTCGTCAGATGGTGCCAAACAATGCATCGTGAACTTCACCTTCGACAGCGTCGGCTTTCTTCCATGGAATAACCGTTTCTTCGCTGGAAACGTAGTGCCGCCATATGTGACGTCATTATTGGGGCCTCTGCCCGTCGCTGTGCACTTCAGAGAAGCCTGAACGCCGACGGCGACTTTCTTCGGTGATTATGCCACCATTTCAAATGCTAGAGCAAAACAATTTCGCTGGCTATACCAGCACATTTCGCACATTCGGCAACCTTAAACTCATCGAATTCTAAAACCGCTTCAGTTGCCCTTTAAGTAGCGAGAAAAAGTTCAAAAACGGACTACCATTGTGTCGTATAGGGGTTCTGTGTGGCGAGCATGAGTGTTGCCAGAGCTTCACTGCAGGTTTGAGCTGTATCCAACTGTACTGTCTACTGCTTCATGCTGAACTTGGGGCACAAGATTGAACATACTCGAGCACTTTCGGATATAAACAACTAACATTTTGCAGCTTTGTTTATGCTGCATAACACTTCGCTAAGCTGTACAGCTAATGAGCTTTATCCTTTCCACGCTAGCACATGGTCGCCTGGGGTTTTTTTTTTTTTTTTGCATTTTGCGCATTATTCTTATGATGCCGAAGAAACTCTCCTATGGCGCAGATCAAAAGGAAAAGTAACGAATGAGATATTTTTTTGGCATGCGGTACAATTTGGCACTGCATTTTTCGCGGGAAACGGAACAGCCAGGGAGTGCATTTTCTCAAGTTACTCAATTTAACAAAATACTCCAAAAATATTCTGAGTAGCTACACGCAGTGGTCAGCACTGTGTTTGAAGCTGCTTCACTTCTCTTGCTGTGGCATATTTTTAATCCTTGGCCAGTGTTAGCTGGGGGGACCTGGTACAGGGCACCCTTGTACAAAGCTGCCCTTGCACCCTTAAAATTCATCACCATCATCTTTTGTTTTGAGACAGTAGTGAAAGAAATCACTGCGTACACTTCCGTGAGGGTCACACGTTTTTTTTTTTTTTTTTCCTTGATTCTTGATGCCGCGATATAGCCCTGTATGCTGTGGGGACCGTTTTCTGATGCTGAAGCTGTGCGAAGGCTTCTGGGGCAGCAGTTTGCACTGGTGCGTTTTTCCACTAATCTGCTGCCTGGTTTGCAGGCCATCCGAGAGCTGGTCAAGACCTCCAAGCACCTCCAGGAAGAGATTGTCGCCAAAGAGAAGGTGGGCGCTGCTTCGGTGACGGTCCCACTGTGTGCCATCAGCAGTTGCTGCAAAAGCTCGGCAGTTCAAATTCAAACGGACGGGGGAAGTGTTCGAATTATCCGAAGTCCATAGTCATGGAATGACTGTGAAAAAACTAACAAGAACCGTACCACGGCAAATTTGCCTGGCGGAAGGCAAGCCAGTGGTCATCTTCTTCTTCAGGGAGAACAGAGCAGTAATGACTTACCGTATTTACTCGCATAATGATCACACTTTTTTTTCCAAAAATTGACGCAAATTTAGGGGTGCGATCATTACGCGGGGTAAATTTTTTACAAAAAATTTTTGAGCACCGAAAACGCAAACAAGTCGCAAGCAGACAGCCCTTATCACACGGGCGCGCTAGCCGCGGTTACGCCGCTATACGCGGTTATCGCGAACCGATCTCGGCTTACATCGTTAACCGAGAAGGCAGAGTGCGAAAACCGCAAGAGCTGGCCCACTTCAAGAACGTACTTTGTTCGCACGTTCAAAGGGCAACGCGTCAAAATAGGCAGTGTGTATAGTGCTGCGCGCCGACGCTTTTATGCGGCCTTCGATCTCGTCCGATAGCGCGGCAACAGCGTACAACAGCAACGTCCCGCGGCGCTCAAGCTACGCAATTTACCGAATGTACGGTCCCTGCGGCATCGTTGATGAACTTAGGTGACACGTTCGCAACGCTCGGAGCACTGGATTGCGCACTGGATTGCGCGCGCTTACGCCGTCCGCCCGCGAGCGTGGCGGACGGCGGCGCTCTGTACTTGCTAGTCGTCGCTAGGCCTAACTTGTTTAGTATCGAAGCCACAGTGGACGGCGCTTTTGAATTGACCAGCGCTATAATGAATGTTGTACTTATGGCGCTGCCTTACTGACAACCTCATTGTTTCATATTAAAAGAAATATATACGATCGATTTCAGCGACGCCTTCGCAGCGGAGTTGGCCAAGCAGATCGGGTCACTCGCGCTGCACCTGCGGCAGCTACTACGCTGCTGCGAACGTAAAACTAGCTTGTATCGCAGTTATTACTCCTACCAGCAACTCGGTACAGGCCCGCGATCCTCAAGGAGGATTCATTTTTGACGTTCCCTTATCCCAGGGCTTATTATTTACAACAATAAAGTTTAGCCGGATCACCGCGTCACTTCATTCGTTGCACCGCAACCCAGTACGGTGGCGAGACTTGCGACAACGGCGAACCGTGATTCGAGATAACCGCAGTTAGACTGCCCGTGTGACCACAGGTCAACTAACAGGCGGCTGCCGCTGCAATGCTGACAGAGCAAGATGGTAATCTGCACGTGCCTTCTGTCAGGCAGATAGCAAATACGATCATCGTCGGCTGGATTCGACATCGTCGGCAAATTGCTGCGGCAAGTTCAGGGTGCGATCATTACGCGGGGAATAAAAAAAACTGAATTTTGCCAACAAAATTCGGGGGTGCGATCATTACGCGAGTGCGATCATTATGCGAGTAAATACGGTATTTTTCAAATTTCCATGAGCGTCACTCTGCGCCCTGCACAAACAGTGAATGGCACAGTGACAAGCATGCAGACTCTGAGCAGTGGACAAACCACGTGTCACCAGTCAGCCTCCCAAGCAATGCACAGCTTTGCTCAGTTGGCTGGCTGACATCCTGCGGCAGACATCCTGCGGAAACATTTACAAAATTCGCCGAAAGCCTTTGTTGGCCAGCTCGCTATAACTCTGTTTTGAGAATGCAAAATCTTTCTCTGCAAGAAGCCGGAATTTTTTGCAGTTTCTTGCATGGCGGCTCTAATGCTCAGGAAAGGTGTGCTTGGATTTGAACCACAGGGATTTGGATTATTAGAGTAGAATCTTGATGATGGGAACGCAGTTGATACGGATTTCAGGATGGTCCGAATTCGTCAAATTCTCTGGTCAGAGTGCAGTGTGTACAAAGTGCAGAATTTCGATTGTCCCAAACACCCCCTCACACCACCGCAGATAATGCGAACGTGCAAAGCTGCTGCTGCTCTCTTGAGCACTGAGTGTGTGCCATACATCTCCAATGCCCCAGTCGGTTCTTGTGCAGTGTGCACCGTGAGTAATGAGCTGTGGCCGTGCGGCCATAAATAAATCCCATCAGCCATAAGCATACCTGCCTGAATGTATTTGCCATGCTTCTTTTGCGCGCGACTTTTGTTTGTTTTGAATCGTACCAAATTTTGAATGACATCAATCTTTTTCGCGACCCTGTGAGATTCGTATAAATGATATTCCGCTGCATAGAGGCAGGCTGTCAAAATGAAATATCTTCTTTTTATTTCAATTGAGTGAAAGCAAATCTATTCTGGTTCAGCTGCAAAGGTAGAGAGGAACTATTGATGTTCATTTGAACTGGTTCACTTTACTTTGTTCAAATTAAACACGGTAATTGCTCTGAAATCACCTCTGCTCTTCGTTATGGTTCAGACTGTTCAAGAACAAACAGCTGCATTTCATGGAATGAGGGATGTGTGTATCGTCTCTTTCTTGTGCAGTCTCTAAGGGCTGTTTTCTGCCAGGTTTGTTCACTGACATGCAGTAAAACCTCGTTAATTTGGTTTTGGTTAATTCAAAATCGCAGCTAATTCTTAGGTTCTGTGGTCCTACTCTTTATAATGTAAATTTTACTGGATAATTGGAGCCGGCATCTTGCACTGGTTTGGTTAATTTGAGTGTCTGGTGTGTTACGGGGGAACAGCCAAGTTTGATAATGTGTCGCTTATTATAATCTGCGTACGAGCCTGCAGTGTGGGACATCTAATGGAACTTTTCACTGCTTCACACACAGCTGCACAACAGCAGCAACACTCTGACATAGCGCACGGCACAGTGGCATCACACCGGCCAAAGTGACCCTCTGTAATTCACCACCACCTGACATCACAGCAACATGTTTCAGCGGCTTCTGGTGTGCTCATACCGCACTGGCATGGCCATAGCGAGTAGTGTCTACTTTGTACAGTAATCCCTCGTTATAACGAAGTCAGCGGGACGGCGAAAAAATTCGGTATAAGCGATAATTCGATATAAGTGACCGCTCGAAAAAGCTAAAACAGTCGAGATTTAATTGCGCCACAACTGCGAGGAAGCTGGTGGATGATGCCACGCGGCATCCCCCAGCTGCGGTGGTTGCTAGGCAACGGCTCAAGGTCGGTCTCCGTGCCTCCTCGGAGCACTGCCACACCGCAATCGCAAGTTCATGGGCAATGTAGCTTTTGCTACAAAATTTGCTCATAGCACATTTGTTACTTCTACCAGCAACTCAATATTGGTCAGCGATCCTCACAGATGATACAGTTTTCAAATTTCTTATACCATAGTTTATTATCTATAGCAAGAACAAGCTTTAGCTCATTTTTGGGATCCAGACGGGATCCAGGCTGATCGAGAGGCCGGCATGCTCGGCTTCACGTACGCACAAGAAAATACAAAGCAGCCACGCTACCAGAAAGTCTGCCTCCTAGATTCGAGCAACGACAGCATGCCTGTGTAAGATTGGAGCCTTCGGCAACGACGCCGCCTGCAGGAACGCCGGGTGACAAACTGCGCGCTTCTCCCTGACTGCCCTGGTCGCCGCTAAGCCTAGCCGGTTTCGCATCGACGCCACAGCTGTTAGCGCTTCGGTACTGGACAGCACTCAAAGGCGCTACACTCGGCACCCCTTTACTGTCAACTAGTCCCATAATAAAAGATACGTTAGATTTCCGCGACGCCTTCAGCAACGGAGCTAGCAGACGCCAGCGGCCGGCGTCAAGGCCGGCGCGTCACGGCCGGTCTCGATGCACGCGATTGAGCGAGCGAGCGCGTCAAAGGAGCGCGCCCTACGTCATCATGATGCTGCCGCTCTTCGCGCTCGCATTGGCTCCCACTTCCCGTCGTTGCGTTTGCCGCGAGCGGCCCATCATTGCCATCTTGCAGGTTGGACGCAGGCGGCGAGCTGCGATCGGACGCTGCGGCGCCGTTCGCAACTTCGCGCCGCGATGAATCGCGCTCGCTTTTCTTTCCACGCATTTAGACCGTTTGTCTAGTCGAATGGCGCGAATCGAGCATGACCGGCCACTTTTCCCTATCCAAAACACTGTGGTTTTCTGGCATCGCAAAACGCGAGGAAAACTCTATTTTCGTGTGGATTCTGTCGCGGGGAACACCAGGAATGCTCTTCTGACCGAGATTAACAGTTCGGGCGCGGTGCACCATGGAATTTGGCCCCGCTGAGCAGGGGACACTCGGCACTCTCTTGGTGCACATTACTAGGCAGGTCATCGATTGTGGGTTTGGTACTTTTGTGGCCTGTTCTATGCCTGCATGAGTCTAATTCGTTGGCGGTATTAATTTGGCACTGCATGCGCAAAGGGTCGCCGCCACGGCGGCGATTCCTACACTCAGCGGCGGCGATGCCTCCGCTTGCCACTTCGCTCTAAGCGGGACAAGCTCTTCGTGCGCTTCGAGTAATGCGGCTTAAAATGCATGCGTTTGGGTCGGGACCGGAAGAAATTTCGAATAAAGCGATATTTCGAGTAAAGTGATTTTGTTATAGCGAGGGATTACTGTACTTGCTGCACGCCAGACCGAACTCGTCAGTACACAATACACCCCGCCAGCACGTGATTGCCCAGCCTTACTGCTGGGATTCGCCTCTAATCTGGCATATCTGACCTTGGCCAGTGCCCTTGCGCATTCCGGAAATGGCAGGCCATAGAGGTGTTGCTGAAGAGCTTTACCAGTGGCCGAGTTAAATCACGAGAGATGCACGACCATGTTTACAGATTCCTTTTATAGCTGTGCTTATGTCACACAATACAACACGGAGTGAGCGTCACAAGTGTGTGCGAGTCATGACAGGTGGCGGAGGCCTCAGGAGAAATTCAATAAGCGAGAGTGAGAGGGCAGGAAGGCACTGCAGTCCCTCATCTGTGGCTGATGTCTCTTTCCTGCAGGGTTCTGCTTCCAAGAAGGAGTTCTACAGCCGCAACCACCGCTGGACCGAGGGCCTCATCTCTGCGGCCAAGGTCGTCGGACTCGGGGCCAAGTTCCTCGTGTGAGTGAACTAAGCCCACCCGACTGTCGGGGTGACCCTTTCAGGCTGTGGTTGCGGCTTGTGTACTGGGCCTGATCAGAGAGTGCCTTAAAATCTTACCCGTTTACATTGGTCTGGTCAAATTTCTCTTGCTGCAAGGTTTTGTGTGCAAGCATTTGGGAGGTGTAGGTGGCAGCAAAGCTTTTCCTTTGGAAGGAGCGAACGTTTGGAAAGTGGCAGTTTGTCAGGTTGCATTGGGAGGACTGGGGTATGTGTGACGGTTTGCGTTGCCATTGCTTTGCATTTGTGTGCTCCAGCAGAGCCGATTTTTGTGTGGCGAACTGCAAAGGCTGCATGGCAAGAGGCTTGCAATCATCATTTCCACAATATCAGTGAAAACAGCGCCTGGCAACGGCAAACAACTATTTTTACAACTAGTTGTGGGAGCAGCTGTTTTATAGCAAATGACTAGAATTCCGTGTAATGAAAAAATACAAGTGGTTATGGTGCTCGACTGCTGACCCAAAAGACGCGGGTTCGATCCCGGCCGCGGCGGCTAGAATTTCTTTGGAGGAGAAATTCTAGAGGCCCGTGTACTGTGCAATGTCTGTGCACATTAAAGAACCCCAGGTGGTCGAAATTTCCGGAGCCCTTCACTACGGCGTCTCTCATAGCCTGAGTCGCTTTGGGACGTCAAACCCCATAAACCAAACCAAACCGATACAAGTGGTAGCTATTCAGTAAAGACTGTTGCCGGGCTAGCTGGTGCTGCTTGCAAAAAGCCACTACATCGACGGGACAGAGATGAAGATGAGGTGCCAGTGGCTGTTGTCTCGTTCTCTGTCTCGTCAGTGTAGTGCCTTTTTTTCTTCTATGGTAGTTGTTGAGGACGTGGTTGGCAACCAGAAAACCTGTGAATGTCTCTTATTGCCACCCACTGTGGTGTAGTCAAGCAGGGCAGTTCCGAGCACATTGTGAACTGAAGGAGGAGTAGTTGATGTGCACCAAACAGGTGCATCCACCTGTGCAAGCGAAACAGGAAAACGCGCCATGCATTCTAGTGCTGTGCACAGCTATGCAAGCTGTTGCAGGGATTAGAGGGTCCACATTTGTACTGAAGCCTCGATGTAAAACTGCCCGTTGACGTTGCTGTGTCAGATTTTTACATTTCCTTGGAAAAAGTTTGAAGACGTTCTTCAGGTGTGTTCATGTGTGTGTGATGGATTGGAGACGCCGGAAAAGCTTTTGCTGCTGTGAGCTTTAAGTTTGCACCTGTGAGTAGGTAGCGGTCAGCGAGCTGCATTGATAGCTTAGAATTCAGCCTGTTTGAATTGTTGACGGTGATTGTTACCGCCTGTTCTACTGTGTTTTTATGTTTATTTGTTTGTGTTTTCGCTTCTTATTGTGCTATTTATATGTACGTGTGACTTGGCCCACTCCTGTAGGAGCCTGAAGAAGGCTCACAGTATTACTAAATAAAAAAAAAACTAACCATCCATAGACAGGGCAGTGCCAGCCACTCCTGCTTGAAGCAGTGACTGTGACGCTGAACTTTCAGCAAACTGTTCTGGTGGAAGTCCTTGTGGTGTACCACCCGTGGCTGAGATGCCTTCTTTACCCACCCCCAATTTGCAATGCAGGGATGCAGCGGACCGTGTGGTGTCCAGTGGTGGTGGCAAGTTTGAGGAGTTGGTGGTGGCCAGCCAAGAGATTGCGGGTGCCACTGCACAGCTCGTGGTGGCTTCGCGGGTGAAGGCGGACCGTGGCTCAGCCCGGTTGGCCGCCCTGGGAACAGCTTCCCGGGGGGTGTCGCAGGCGACGGGCAACGTGGTGGCCACCGCCAAGGCCTGTGCCCACCTCATTGAGGAGTCAGGTGACTGCTCTCTCGCCTTCTCTCGCTTCCTTCACAGTGAGGGGTGTGCATCACCTCCAAGCTGTCAACGCTTCTGTGATGACACAACTCAAAACTCCAACACACGACTCCAACACCAACAACTCCAACACCAGCAACTTTTATCCATCTGCTCTTCCATCCTTTCCGGTCTCCCCCTCTGTCGTTGTGCACCCAATGTCCTCCTGTATTCATCCTCGCAACTGCAAGGCTCACTAGCGCCCTCTCCCGCAGCATTGCCTGCAGCTTTGTTGGAGGGGAGATGCCTTCACCTCCACACCGTCCTTGAATTCAAAGTGAATAACAACAACTAGAATAACTCTAGTTTTCAACACCTACTGATACCTCATGGTATACCCTGGTTCCCTACTGGTATAATATCATGTAAGGTTTATTGGTTTATGGGGGTTTTAACGTCCCAAAGCAACTCAGTCTATGAGGGACGCCGTAGTGGAAGGCTCCAGAAATTTCGACTAGAGCACTGCACGGGCCTCAATTTCAGGCCCAAGCCCGGCCCGGGCCCGGGCCCGAGACCTGAAGACCGAGCCCGGCCCAGGCCCGCGGCTTCAAGCCCGGGCCCGGCCCAGGCCCGCTAAATTATCGCTCTAGCGAGCCCGGCCCGGCCCGTGAATCCCGGAGTGAAGCCCAGCCCGGGCCCGGCCCAGCCGTTTCGCAGTAACGCTTGAGGCATACTGCTCACTCTGAGCAAATAGACTGCTACTAGACCGATAAGAAACCGGCCGACTGGCTTGCAGCAAGTTGGTTCTTTTTGACCCAGAAGGAAGTGATTAAGAGTAGTGCTCGCCAGGCCCTCTATTGGACACTGATCTCGTGTAGGTGCGCAAAGATAAACTCGGAAGTTCCGAGAGCCAAATAAAAAGGGCTGCATACGCGCGTAATAGACCACTTTGCATTCTCCCATGATTTTAATGAGTTATATTTTGCCCCCCGCGAAGTATAAACATTAAAGCTGCCCAGCAAGCAGTAGGATGACATTTTTTTAGTGAACGCGATCTCATAGGTTGAACTCATAGCCGAACTGGTCGTCTTTCGGCAGAAACGAAAAGCTAAAAGGCTTGAGTATTTCACGGCGTGTGTTTTGAGATTATAAGCTTCCTAAACTAATATGTCCTTCCCGAATGCATTTGTAATAGTGTATGGGCATGTTCTGGGATGACGAACGTCAATGGCCAATTAAGACCGGTTAAATTTTACTCTTGCTGGTGGAGCAGAGGATAACACGCAAACCGTGTGATAACTTGCAGGGCAAAACACTTGTCATGTCAACCAGGCTGAAGAAGCAAGGAGGAATAGATGTGGTTATGTGATGAGATTTGCAAACTCTCGCGAGCTTTTGTGGCTATTTCATTTACGAGACGTTCGGTCAGCTGATCAACAAGAAAACCAAACGCGCTTTAGTTTGTGAATTTTCTCACATGAGAAAAATACAGCTGTAAAATAAAAGCTATGTTTTGGGGGCTTAAGGGCCAAACGGGAGTCAGGCTGTGAGAGACACCGAAGCATAGGGCTCCGTATCATTCCGACCACCCGGGTTTCTTCAACGAGCAAGGATACTACAAAGTACATGGCTGTCTTGCTTGCCGCCTAAATATAAATTCGGCCGCCGAGGCTAGCAGCAAACCCTGGTTCCCCGGCTCAGTAATCAAGCGCCTTGACCCCTAAGCACCGCGGCGTGGAAATAAGGAAATAAATAAGTCAAAGAATAAAGCTTAGTTTTTTTCTCAGCCCGTACTATAACCCATAGCTCATCCGCGCCGCTGCTTCTATGCCGCAATTGTGTACTTCACTCTGCAATAGTGAATGAATAGTCGGGCACCAGCCGTTTCTATACGGGCCCAAGCCCGGCTCGGGTCCGCAGCTTTAACTCTTTCGGGACCGCGGTCCGGATATCGTGCAAAAATGCACGATCAAATTCCGCGCGCTTTGCAGCTCAAAATGCTCGCGCTGGAACACGTGTCGCCATCTAGTGAGGTTGTCGAACACCTCTAGTTTTCGTTTTGGCGTAGTTTGCCTCTCTCACGGCAGGCAGCGACCTAGGAGAGATTTTAATCTTAGGCGCGGCGGCGGCCGAGATTGGGAAGCACGGCGTCGACGTCGCGTCAGGCCGCGCGAAAAAAAAAGCGTGTGTCGCGCTATTCAGCTGCTTCGACTGCGGATTTTTCTGATCCGACGAGCAGCGAAGAGTCTGAAGAGGAGTTTTCGAGCTCCGACTTCAGTTCAGAGAGTGATGCAGCATTGCCATCACCAGGACCGTCAACTAGTGTCCGAAGGTGAGTACATAGTTTCAGTTTCCGCTTGCTCTTGTGTATTTACGCGGGATCACTATATGTTCTCGTTATTTTTTTCTGTTTGGTAGGGTTTCCACAACCTACGGGAACGACTTCCTGCCCCCACGGCAGAAGCGTATCCAGTTTTCTCCCAGGCGGGAGCCTGGTGTACATCTCACAGAAGATGTGGGTGTGGCGCTCAGAAGCACCACAAAGAGATTTCTGACCGCCCTGGACTTTTTTTTTCTTTTTTTCACGGCCGAAGTAATCGAGACGATTTGCCAAAACACCAATAAATATGCTTGGATGAAGATTTTGGAGAAGCCCACTCATGCCCGTCCAGATGGGTCTTGGGAAGAGGTCACTCCAAGTGAAATGATAAAGTTCATTGGCCTTGTAATTTATATGGGCATCTTGAAAGCGCCACGAATCAAACTCTACTGGAATGTGGGAAGCATTTACAGTGGTCTGCTGCCACCACGAATTATGCCGCGGCGTCGCTTCATTGCGCTCCTTGCGATGCCACACGTCGCTGACCTGGACGATGCAACGCAGCTATCGAAAGGAAAGCTTCGCTTTGTGTGGTGGCTTCTGGAGCACATGAACAAAGTGTCGGCAAAGCTCTTTCAACCTCACTGAGACCTCTCTGTGGATGAGCGGATGGTGAAATCCAAAGGCAGATCAGGGATACGCCAATACATCAAGGACAAAGTGACCAAGTGGGGCTACAAGTTGTGGGTGCTTGCCGACCCTGACACCGGGTATACAGTGCAGTTTGCTGTATACACAGGCAAGCGCGAGCAGCCAGGCCCCCACGGGTTGGCTTTTGATGTAGTTTGCCAGTTGTGTGCAGAATACTTTGATCAGGGGTATAGAATATTTATGGACAACTTTTACACCTCAACGCACCTGTTCAGTCACCTCCTCGACCGGAAAACATTGGCTTGTGGAACTACATGAAAAGACCGCCGGGGATTCCCTGCTGAATTGAAGGATGCGCGCTGGGAAAAAAAAGCTAAAAGAGGTGAAATTAGATGGTTGCGCGACCAAGAAATTCTCTATTTACAATGGAAAGACCGACGACTGGTAAATATGATGAGCACAATCCACACAGCCAACGAGACAGTCACCGCAAAAAGAAGACAAAAAAGTGGAAGTACCTGGACCCAAATTTCTATCCCAAAGCCTTTGCTAATTCATGATTATAATTCTGGAATGCTTGGAGTAGATAAATCAGACCAGATGATTGGCTATTACAATGTACTGATGCGTAGCGTCCGCTGGTGGAAGACCCTCTTCTTCCACTGCATCGACATTGCATGCGTGAACAGTTTCATACTGTTCCAGGAATACCGAAAGTTACACCCAGAAGTCCCTGAGCTGGCCAGAAATGCTTCCTTCGACCATTTGGCTTTCCGAGAGGAACTGATCCAACAGCTTCTTCAACTTGAAGGATCCAAGCAAGCTCGTGCTCCTCCACCACCACCCGCAAAGCCCCCCCTTCACAAGCCCGAAAAAGTGGAGAGACGCAAAAATTGCAAGCTGTGCTATCAGCAAACAAAAAGTGAAGTGAAAACCACGGTTTTCTGCAGTGACTGTAATGCACATTTGTGCTTCAATGCTTCGCGCAACTGCTTCGTCGCGTGGCACAGCGAGCGGGCACAGAAGTGAGTCGTGAACAGTGGTGTGAGAAATCACACACACAAAAAAAATGTACACAAGTGTGCAATGTTTTTTTGCCTCAGAGTTATTATAGAGGTATTGTAGCACATTTTGTATATTCTGGAATTTTTTTAGTGCTGTTTTTTACTTTCATATGTAAAAATTTCCAACTTTTTTTTCTTTCCTTGAAGTAAAAATTTGTATTTTCAGATTTTTTTTTATATCATATAGTTTGTTCAGTTATTTCAATTTTTGTACAATAAAAGCCCAATCATTTACCTTCATTATGATATATGTTTCAACAAGATAGTGCAAAAATTTTGTTGAATAAAAAATATTTTCAAACATGTATCAGAATTGCCTTCTTTTGGGCGGTCCCGAAAGGGTTAAGCCCGAGCCCGGCCCAGGCCCGCAACTTCAGGCCCGGGCCCGGCCCGGGCCCGGCAAAACAGATCATGTCCGGCCCGGCCCGGCCCGGGCTTTCGGGCTTTCGGGCTGGCCCGAGCCCGTACAGTGCACTAATTTCGACCACCCGGGGTTCTTTAATGTGCACTGGCATCGCACAGCACACGGGCCTCTAGAATTTCGCCTTCATCGAAATTCAGCAACCGGGGCTGGGATCGAACCTGCGTCTTTCGGGTCAGCATCCGAGCGCCGTAACCACTGAGCCACCACTCATGTAACGGCCGTACCCATGCCTGGGCCACACCCCTGTTTTGGTCTAGATGGTTGAGAAAAAAAGCACTGTTATACGTTGCTTTTTTTTTAAATTCCTGTATGGGCTGCACCTTCAAAATTCATACCCAAATTTAGAAAAAAAAGGGGGCGGCCCTTACACAAGTTTATGCGGTATTCATATTCATGAATAATTAAAACGTTCAATAATTAATGGTGCAAATGTGCCCTTAGGTGTCAGCATTAACATCGATGAGAATTTCTTATGCCATGGCACTGTGCCGAGGTGGTCTCTGCCAAATGGTGCTACTTATTTTAGAGCACAGCTTTTGGGCACCCATTTCTGACTATGAAGTTGTTGGCGATGGCGGCGTAACTGGCAGAGCTATAGCAAAACAAAGAGCACGGCGAAGGGCAAAATTAGGGCAGGATGAAAGGAAGGGCAAGGATGAAAAAGCAGAGAAGAGAGTGGTGGTGGAAGAATGTGTAGGCCACTCGCCCTTTGTCACGCTCCAAACGTAGACGCATTCTGAGTGGGGTCGGTGTTCCTTCAGGGGAAATGCGCATGTTCACTGCAGTGGCGAGACAAATTTTGAAAAGAAGAATAGAGGAGCGATGCATCAGTGAGCATCTGAAGCAGCATGCAGCTTGGCTTGGCTGGCTGGCTGGGATGGTGGTGATCATGCACAGTTGATGGTATGATGATCATCATGACGGCCTTCTCTTGCTTAGCCGTCCAAGTTGATTGGTATAAGACTAGCAGCATCCAAATTAACGAATGTCCAACACCATTTGCAGTCAAACCCCGCAATAACGAAACCGCCGGGGAAGGAAAACCTTTTCACTGTCGTGAGAATTTCGCTGTCGCGGAAATGGACAAATAAGCACACCCATTACCTTCCAGAACCAAAATTTAATGAAAAAAGTCACTTATTTTGCTCTGCTTGACATTGCTGTGCAGGAGCTTGACGACTCTGGCTTCGCCGCTTGATAAGCTATGCATAGCTTCGTCGTCGTCGTGGTCGCCGAGAAAAGTGCGGATAACATCGAAGTCATTAACCAGATCACGCGAGCTTACTTGCTTACCTTGTGCTTGGTATTCGCAATCTTCATCGTCACTCGCCTCATTTCCTTTGCGCACATTGTCGATAATAGCGTCGTCGCTGAATTCCTCGTGCACGATCAAGTCGGCATCCACACACAAAAAGTCCTCCAGTTCAGCAGCCTCTGGCACCATTGCATCGACACTGCGAAGCGCATTCCATGCTTCGGTTAGTGGCTGCAGATCGTCACCGTTTGCAGCTTCCGGTTCTGCCAAGGCGTGCTGACCAGCTGCGAAACCGGCGTGCCTGAAGCAGTTCTGGACAAGCGTGGCCGAAGTAGCAATCCACGCGCCGCCAAGCATCTCCAGCGCCATGAAGAGGTCAATTTCCGTCGGTCGCTTCATTTCGATGTTTAGCAGCATCCGCTGGATGAGCCTTGCTCGGTACGCAGACTTCACACTTGTAATAACCCCCTGATCAAGAGGTCGGATAACGGATGTGCAGTTCGCAGGGAGAAAAAAACAACCGTACGCTCGTCAGGGCAACGTCTTCATTGTGGTGCGCACTGCAGTTGTCCAAAAAAAGGCAGATGGATCTGCCCTGCTTTCGCATGTCCGTATCAAAGGCTTCCAGTCAGCTTGAGAATATTGTGCACGGCATCCACGCTTTTTGGTTTGCAGTGTACTGGACCGGAAGCTTTCGGTTACCTTTAAAACACCGTGGCGTCTTGCTCAGGCCGATCACGAGGAGGGGGCGCTTGTCAGATCCATCCATGTTTGAGCATAAAAGAATGGTGACCCGCTTTGTGCTCAGCTTGCCGCCATGGCATTTTTTTCCTTTCAGGTCTAGCGTTTTTGAAGGCAACATTTCACAGAAGAAGCCAGTTTCGTCCGCATTATAAATTTCGGAGGGCTCGTACTCGTCCATCATGCCTTCGTAACTTTCCTGCATCCAGGACGATGCTGCTTCAGCGTCGACACTTACACACTCCCCCGACAACACTTTGGAGACGATGCAGTGCCGCGCTTTAAATCGACTTAGCCATCCGGCGCTCGCCTTAAAGTTGTCGTGCCCCAGAATGCACGCAAAGTCAATCGCCTTTTGCTGCAGAAGGCTTCCAGACAAAGGCACCTTGTTCGCTCTGTTGTTCGGGAACCACTGAAATACGGCTTTGTCCACGTCTTCGTAGACCGGCGTTGCCAAAGTCTTGTTCTGAGCGCACGCGCCGTTATGGAGTGCCACCATGATGCCATTCTTTGATTTCAGAATCATAGAAAGTGAGCTGCACGGGATACTGAACTCCTCCGCAATGTCCGTCTTCTTTCTGCCTTTTTCAGCTTCGGCGATGATTGCAGCCTTTTCCTGCAGCGTCAAAAACTTGCGCTTCTTTACAGGAGGCGACATGTTTCCGGCGGTCAAAAAAACAACAAAAAACACTGTACACAAGCAAGTCACGGGCGGCATACTGAAAACTGCGCAAAAAACGAAGACACAGAACGAGAAGGCACGGCACGGGCGCAGACTATCAACTGAATTTTTATTCACGTGAAGAGGCCTGTATAAGTATCTTCTGCCCACAGTGAGACAAGCACAAAAACACAACAACCGCGAAAATCAACCCAAAACACAACCACCCACTATCCCTTCGCGTGCACCATGATGCAGCCGTCAATTACACTTACAAAAAACTGCGCACAAACAAAATCACGACAACCTTAACGGTCACGCTGATACCACGCCAAAGACCCATATCGCCTGCTCGCCTTAAGAAAACTGGCCAAAAAGGTTATCTCCCTATCAAGCAAGGCCACAGATGGTGATACCACACAGGAATCCGAGTCTTTCTTGATTAGGTAAGCCTCCACCATCTCCCTGCATACCTGATCGCTATGTTTGAACAAGACTCTGGTCCTTTTCAAATGAGGGTAGCACTTTTCGCAACCCTTGCAATGCATGGCGAGATTGGAGGAAGCCGCGCCCTTCAACGACCTACGATGCTCCGCCATCCGCTCGTTTACACAACGACCCGTCTGGCCGATGTACTTTTTTCCGCGCGAGAACGGCACTTCGTAAACAAGTCCAGTGTTACACTCTGTGAACCTAGTTTCCTTCCTGTACGCTACCGAACAACCAGTTCCAGCACGACTGCCCTCAGACTCTAGCTTTTTACGCACAGCACTACAAATCCGCGCAAGCTTATTTTTGGCCGTGAAAATCACGTCCACTCCGTACCTCGCCCCCACTTTCTTGAGCCGGTGTGAAATTCCATGGACGTACGGAATTCCCACCACACGTCTCCGTCCCTCATCCTGCTTTTTATTGGAACCACTACTCCCCTTCTTGGCCAGGATCTTTTCGGAGATCTGAGCCAACAACTGCTCCGGAAACCCGGCTTCCTTCAGTCTCTCCACCTGTGCCAGGAAGCTAGCCTCAACTTTGTGGTTACAGGACTTCGCAAGGGACGCTTTTAAGCAGGACGTGGCTATACCAGCCTCGACTATTTTGGAATGGCCCAAGCTAAAGTTCAGCAGTGGCTTCTTCGTTCTAGGGTGATATTCCCAACACACACCATTATCCAGGTACTTGATACTGAGGTCTAGAAACTGGAGGGTATCCGAGCTGGGCATCTCGAAAGTGAATCTGAGGCCGCCACCAGCATCTTTGAACATTTTTACGACGTCCGGAACCGCCCTGGGAGAGTTTGACTTCAAAATGATCAAAAAATCATCGACAAAGCGGAAAACTCTAAGCGCTTGATCACCAAGATCCTCCGCCAGAACCTGATCCATCCTGCTCAGATAAATATCGCTCAATACAGGTGCAACCCGGGAGCCGATGCAAACACCCGACTTCTGGACGTACACCTTACCGCCCCACCCAACAAAGGTCGATTCCAAGTAAAAAGAAAGCAGTTCTAGGAAACTCTCTGTTGAAACACTGCATTCTGCCATAAACACCAACTCGTCATTGTCTTTAACAATGCAGTCTTTCACTCTCTTCATCAGCCGAGGATGGGGCAGCGAATAAAGCAAGTCTTCCACATCGATGCTGAAGGCGCAGTACTTTTTTCTGTCCAGCGCTGACAGGAACTCAACCACATTTTCAGAGTTGTTCACCAAGAAGGGGTCCAAAAGATTGAGTGATCTCAAGTGCCTCTGTAGAAACCCCGACACAACATGCTGCCATGTATCCTGCTCAGAAATGATTGCCCTGAGAGGGACGCCCGGCTTGTGAGTCTTTGCCGTAAAGAATAAGTCCAGAACCGTACCTTTACCATTCTTGACGGCCGTAGCCAGTCCTTCAAGGTTGCTTCCTTGCAGCAGTGCCACGGCTTGCTTTTTGATGGCAGCGGACAGAGGACAAAGAACCCTTCCTTGTCCGAGAGGAGAGGCCTCAAGCCCTCAGCGACCAAATAGTTCACCAACCCTTCCACTCGCCTTGGTGTCTTTTCCCTTCCACGGTCCACCACAATTGCAGAGCACTCCTCCACGCATCTAGGTTTGTCTGCCTCGGGAACAGCCCTGGGGACAGAACGCGAGAGCGACAACCGCTCTAGTGGCGTCATGGCAGGCTCAAAGCAGAACTTTGGTCCCAGCTCCCGCGCTTGGTCCCGCGCTTGTGCAAGCGCGAATTCGGCTTGCACAAGGCGGACGGCGAGATCGGCAAGATAGCGTGGTCAGCGCACTAGCGAAAAGAAAAAAAAAAGGGGGGGGGTTCCTTGCTCTTCCCCGGTTGGCCGGCGGTGTCGTCACGTGAAACGTCACATGCGTGCGTAGTCGCCAACAGACGGGCTAGCAAAAAGCCGCTTTCAGCGGGCAAAAAAAAAATTGCTTTGCTATCATCATCATTGCCGAACCAACCGAAAGTAAACAAAAATGGCTGCGCCGGTGCTTGTTGGCATGTGAAATGAACGGGCCCGACTTGTCGGATGAGTATGCTGCTGCAGTTTTGCCCATTCTATGTTCCCGACTGGCTGATGTGCCGAAAAAAGGTTGCAGATCACTACCTCAAACTTTCGTTAATGCGGGACTCTTTTAAAAACCGTTCGCTGTTGAGAGGGAAGAAATGCATTGAACCCTATGGGAGTTCGCCGGGGGCGCCAGAATTTTTCGTTGCCGCGAGAATTTCGTTCTTGAGTGCTCTTGTTATTGAGGGGTTCAACTGTACTTGCATGGGCATTTGCAAGGCCCGTGCCGACAATCCAAATTCTCCGGACTATCAAATGAGCTGTGGCCGAAATGGCGAGGTTCTACCATCCCAGTGCTAAATTGAAGGACAAGGTGACCTTCCCGCTCGGGGCATCTTGCCTCGTTGTTGAAATGATTTGTGAATGTTGTGGCACGCTTATTCAAGCAACACTTACAAGAGGGATGCACTGCATATTTCTCGTTGTTACTTCTTATTAGTGCATTATTGCTCATTCACTGGCACTGAAATGGCAAACAATGTAATCAATGCTTCTGTCGGGTGGAAAATTTGTCCGGCCAAGGGTGTTCTTTGCATGCAAGAACAAATTGCACTTGTAAGCCAGCACTTCTCGTTATACGACTGTCTTGGACATCGACAGCAGTATGCGACAGGCAGGGAGGTACTGAGAAACTGCTAAGAAGAAGCATTTACCTAGATGAAGCAGTGGCCGCAAATCTAGACCATGAGGGAGAAATAACTGAGGGAACTGAAATGCTTACCACTGTTCTTGGCATGCATTTTGGATGCGACAGGTGGCAGTTCTCTTCTTGCTGCCTTTGTCTCTTTAAGAAAATGTGAAGACTGTCAAATTAATTCACTGTCTCCTCTGGGAGTGTGCCACCCTTTATGTCGGATACTGAGATGCTCGTGATTGCTGTTTGCACAGTTGTGAGATGAGCTTCCTGCACTGTCCGTAATAAGACGAATACAGAGCTACGCCGCTCAAGCTGCCATGATCTGGAGTACCCCAAGCTTGGAAGCTGTCTTGCTTCCATGGCAGGCAATGCCTCAGCTCCAAGGGACTTCTGACTGACTGGCTTTTTCTTTGCCCTCTTGCATTTCAGAGGTGCTCGACTTCTCCAGGCTCACTCTACACCAGGCCAAGAGGCTAGAAATGGAATCCCAGGTGGGTCCTGGTGTTGCACTCTTTTTTTTTTTTTTTTTTCTCCAAGGATTTCGCAAAGCAAACCATATTGTCAGTTGTGGAGTTTAATGTCGTGTCACCACAGGTGGAACATGTGCACATTGTAAAAATCGGGGCAGGGCATTCTCATTTGGACTGTTGAGTAGCTTCTTGCGGTAGCGAAGCGTTCTTGTGTCGCAGCTGAGCAGCTCTAAGCACTGGCCAACCTGTTGAAGTCGGTTTGAACAGGGATGGTAAATTAGTCTGCTGTGTTTAACTACAGCTGTCAAAATGCTGCCCAGCACCAAGAGGTGTGGACTGGGAAGGGACAGCCGGCCTGCTCCTATTGTGGTACAGAATGGCTTTGAAAGCTGCTCTGGGCGTGGATACAAAGTTCTGCCTTCTGTGCATGCTTATAAATGCGTTTTAGAGGTCAGAACTTGGGTGCTTTGACATACGGGCTGTCAAAGACAGCTGTCTGTAGAGGAAAAGGCTTGCCTATAGGCAAGTGATCCTTCTTCACCTTTGATTGTTTTCCGTGGTTTGTCAACCTTGATCATGAAGGACGACCTTCTTGTGGCATTCCTAGTTCAATAGTCTCTTCCTTTCCAGTAGAATCTCATTAATTCAAACTTACAAGCGCGCGTTAATGACATCCCAGTTGAAATCAGGACGAAGAAATGGGCTTGGGCAGGGCATGTAATGCGAAGGAAAGATAACCGCTGGTCCTTAAGGGTAACGGAGTGGATTCCAAGAGAGGGCAAGCATAGCAGGGGGTGGCAGAAAGTTATGTGGGTGGATGAAATTAAGAAATCTGCGGGAATAAGGTGGCCGCAACTGGCGCAGGACAGGGTTAATTGGAGAGACATGGGTGAGGCCTTTGACCTGCAGTGGGCGTAGTCAGGCTGATGATGATGATGATGACCTGATTTGACCTTTCAGTCCAGTGGAACTGACGCTTCATCAACATCCAGTGTGATGCAAATGCTGCTGTGACTTCGAACTCCACTTGGTTCCAGCACTCTTCTGGCCTTGTTTGCGGGAACACAAGCATGGGGGGGGGGGTGGCAGGTGCTGCCCAGCAGCCTCTTCCCTCACCCTCACTCTTTTTGGCAGGTGCGTGTGCTGGAGCTGGAGAGCAGCCTGGAGCGGGAGCGGCTGCAGCTGGCGGGCCTCCGCAAGCGCCACTACCATCTGGCCGGGGCCAGCGAGGGATGGGACACACCCGAGGTGACTCAACGTTGAGCATGCTCTCCGAGGTGGACTACCGTTGTGTGCTTCCCTCTGAGGTCTAGCGAGACGGCTTTTGCCACTGGAGGCTGGGTGACATCTTTCTCCAAACTTTTTTTGCACCTGCGAAACAGGAGCATCTGGCTGTGAGACTCCTGACACCGGACGGTACCGGTGTGGATACCTGACAGCTCCTCAATGCAGAGCATATTGCCACCTATCATTGTAGTGTCCGTTCGTTCGCTCAAGGCTGCAGGAAAGGCGTGTTATCATTTTTGTTCATGACGCGAGAAGCAACCGAACTAATCTCGATTGATCGCAGCCATGAAGAGCTGCATCTACGTTTTTCCAAATTACTGTAGTTGATCTTGACCTGTTATCTGGAAGTTTCCTTGCGAGCTTTGAACTGAGCGATGCAGCGAGTGGTGGGCATTCGTATTTCGACGACTGCCGAGCACGCTTGTTGCTTAAGCTGCCGCTGAGTGATTCAGTTCTTTTGCGGGTGCAAGTCAGCCCAAATAAAGAGCTTCGTTTGCAAGTCTTTGTTGCTGTCTTCCTGACCGCTGGACTGCCGTCACTACAACATAACAGTATGCTCTGCCACCAGGCCGTAATGCTGAGAATTCTTATTTATTCATTCACGATGCCTACAGGCTCCTATATGAAGCGGTGCACAAGTGGAGTTCACGAAGGCAACAGTAGTAAAGGAGCAGTAGATAAAGCAGTGTAGAAAAAAATTTACTTTTTATTGCTACACAAATCAACAATGAAGTTCCACAATTGAACAGGATAATGCTAGTTCATAAAGATTGCAAAAGAAGCTGATTAAAAAAAATGGAACCCAGCAACGCAGTTGAAAAAAAAAAAAAATGGAAGAATTGGAGAGAAAAAAAACAATGGGTAACTGCTGCGCAAAGGAGGAGTAGCCAGTTTAGGCCACAGCTGGAAGTCCGTTTTTTGTGTCATTCCCTGAACGGACAGAATCGTGTTGCGAGCTAACGAGTTTCTCCGCTTCTCGTCTCTCTTCTTTCTTCCAGTCTAATGGCACAGCAAAGTAGCCACTTCCAGCCGCCATCCAATTACCACGCTGGGTGCGGCGTGACTCATGGTCTGCAGGCATCGGAGTGGTCCGTGCTGGGGCAAGTAGTGGTCGACACTGCTCGCGCACAACGCACCTGCGCGCACGACTCGGAGCAGCGCAGAGGCTCCTCAACGGCCATCCGCACTCTGCGCGCAGGATCTCGCACGACAGAGCGGGAATTTTTTGCCGTTGAGCAGTGCGGGGAACAAAAGCTTATAACGGCAGCAATGAGTTGGCTGCTTGCAGTCGGCACCACTGCAGCGAGCATCACATTCGCCTGACAGGTGCAAGGCCGTGTGTGTGTGCACCCTGAAAATTGTCGCTTGGGTATCCATTTGCACACGGGGGGAGCCAGTTGAGCCAGTCGGCGAGCCGGTAGTTTTAATTAGTTGTTACTGTCTTTTTTTTTCTTCCATTGTTTTCTCGCGGTGTTGTTTTACTTTTGCTGGGATGACATTTTAAGACTGCCAGTTTGCATTTTTCTTCTTTTGTTTGTTTCCGTGCATCTGTCGAAACTGTGGATGCCTGGTGTATAGTGGAGTAACCGTGGCGACGCGATGTCGCCTCTGCCAGTAAGGAGAATGGCAGGCAGCAGGGAAGTGTCACGTGGTCATCACGTTAGTCACGCCTCCAGGTTGGATGCGCAAGCCACACATGTTGTCTCACTCGGCAAGACTTGGGACAGAATGGAGCCCAAAGTGCAGTGAACAACTGCTTTTATGCACTGTGCACATTGCAAAAAACGGTGGACAAAGAATAACACGCTCTTCGTCCTCAGTTTTTGTTGGCGTGTACAGGGCATAAAGGGAGTCACGTCCAACCAATTGGGCCCAGTTCTCACTCGTGTTGTGCGCAATACACTGGCACACACTACAAGCAGTTCCATGTCTGGTGAGACTCCTGCACTGAATTTCACCGCACACAGCATTGACGCACTGGTGTTACGTGTCATGCACAAAGTTATGCGGCCTCGTTGCTACCAGGATGTGAAACTGTTGGGGCTTTTTGTAGCCGGTGGTATGGAAAGTCACGCGTCAGAAGCAACTGCCACTTCAGTGCTGGTCAAGCCTCAGTGATGGCCCTGCCTCTCCCCACCTGCTCTTGTTGGCTGCCTGGTTTGCCTTCTTTTGTTTCCCAGCCGCAGTTGTTGGCAGGGGTTGGACGCCAGCTGCGAGACTCCCAGCGAGGCTGGTGTGTTGAGACCTGGCGCATCATCTATTCACCCAGAGTGCACAGTTGAGAGGCTCCCGAAACAGCCTGTTCAGATCAGTTGCGAGTGAGAGGCTGTTGAAAACAAAGACGTGTTGAAAGACTAGAAGTTGCACAGCGCCACTAACAGGTGTCGTACATTGCTGCGTATAAGTCGAGCTCTTCCTGCAAAAAAAGGCCACTTAAAATTTTGGGGGTGAACCTTTATGCAGGGCCAACCTTTTTGGCGAGTCTAAGGTATCTTTGGCCAAGTACTACATAATACACGCCCCGTACCAATGTCCACTCCCATCAGGATGTGTGTGAAAAAAAGTGTTGATTCATGTTGCCACGAATCTTCTAGTGTGTTTGTTCGTTCTTCAAAGCTGATAGCGAACCTTCAAGATTAAGCGTGCAAAGTTATACTAGAATATTCTGGAACAGTGTACAATCAGCTCCGCCTGGATATGATCAATACAGATAAGTCTGGCCGCGTCTTGCATCGCTGCAATATGCAACATGCAAATCATTCGGCTAACAAAAACTCGCACGTTGCACTGGAGGCTGAAACTGAGGGACTGTCGGCACTTTTCGTTTGCCAGTTGAGATGACTCAGCTGCGGCACGCGTGAGTGTGGAAGTTATGGAAGGTGCATTGTTTCATCGCCTTTGGCCTCCTGTTTTGCTCCCCCTGACGGCCTTGCGATTGCGTCGTTATGCACGTTTGTTACTTTTAACTGCACACGTGCCATGATGCCATCCTGCGGGAAGCGCGCACGTGTGATAAAAAAGTTGCAGCTGTGCAGAAAGTCCGTGAAGAGAAGGTGAGCAAGGATGGAATAGCTAAAAAGTACATATCAACGAAAGAGCACACTGTAGAGACACTCTCTTTGTTTTTTTTTTACTAGCTAGAGCTGCAGACAGCAAGGAGAGGGCAGTGACATACATTTGAAGTCGACTTATACACAGCCATGTGCGGTAATTCACGGGGCTGTTACAGCTGCCTCTGGAAACTCTGCACTGGCCGTGCCCAGATTCTTGTTTGAAATTTTATATCTGGTATTGTTAAGAAACCCTGGTTGGATGCCTGGTGTAGAGAGTGGAAGTTGCCAGCAGCGAGTTACTGCGGTACGTGCTGTAGCCCACTATCTCGGAGGAATTTTTAAGATATCTCTCTGCCACCTGTAGTTACTGTATGGAAAGAGCAGCTCAGGCTTGTTTGGGTGGCAGGTTTTAAGCTCGATTATGCGTGCTTGACCCAATTTTGTATGCCAGCAGCTGTTTGTTGCGTGTTGCTGCCTGGCCTTGTTAGAGGCATTTTTTTTTTATTAAGGCGTTGTGGAGCAGTCTTTTGCCTGTCTTGACTGAGTGCTGGTATTCAATTGTGTTTTCATTTTTTTTTCCCTACTTTTTCTCTTTGAACTGAAGCCAGGCTGTGGCCATGCAATTTCCAACAGTAATTGCTTTGCTGGTTTCGTTAGTAGCCAGCAGCGACGTCAACCTCAACCTTTTGCATCAACATCAATCATTTTCAGTTGTTGCTCATCCTTGCTTTCACGACCTGTTTGACGTTGGTTGTTGATGGCCTGCTCAGATGTAAATTCCAGGTCGGCGTCGTAAAAGAGATTTATGATAGGCGCCCCCAGAAGTTTGGCGCATCGAAATGCGCGTGTGCAGAACCCTAGGCATGCTTTGCGTCTTTGATTACTGTTGGGGGCAAACACTAAAAATAGCGTGTGCCCCAAGCCACCTTGTGTTATGGCAACATGACTGCACCCATTGAAGTGGCGGCCAACACCGAATTTTTATATTGCTCCCATATTTACTGAGCTGCTGTGCTTAGCGAGTACACATTCTTCGATTGCCATGGAGACAATAGTCCAGAGAGTGCTGGAGGTTCAACAAGGGTAAAGATTCTGGTCCAAAAAGGGGTCACAGAAAATTTACATTCCCATAACAGGTTGGTATTTATATTTATTTAGTGATTTTTTATGGAGAAAAAAACAAATTTTTAAAAATTGCATTTGCGAGAGAGGAGATTGCTTGTTCTGTCTGACCTGATGGTACACATGGGAGACAATCCAGCGAAGGTCTAAAGCACCTTTTCTGTTGCGTTTGTTTCAGTTTCTATGCACGAATTTAGCGCTGCAGAAGAGCAACCAGATATATAAAACGGAAGCATTGTGGTATGTTTATTTTCACATGGCATTTCTCCTCTTGGCCGTAGTGGTGCTACAATCGGTGAACCCAAGCGTGGCACCACTGCATGTAGAAAACCTGCAATTCTGAAATTCACCGGCGCGCACATCTGCACTGTTGGGGCCTCCAAATGTTGTGTTCCCGTTCTAGAACTTTCCTTTGTTTTCATCGAGGTTTGGATTCAACATAGGGACTCCTTTGGAGCATGTAACCTGGCAGTTCTATCACCTGTCACTCTCGCTGTAACACTAGGTTCACAGAAAAGCGGGTTTGTACTCAATTTTTTTCTTTTTCTTCCAGGTGCTTTCTAGCTTCCCTTCCATCTGTGAGCAGATTCAAAGTGTAATCTTTAGCTCAGCTTACTTTCATAGAAAACTTGCCGAACATTATTCCACTCTGTTGTTGGGTTAACTAAAAACTGCCCACACACTCACAGTAGCACAGCGTATGTCAGTGTCGGTTTTCCACTTTAGTTTTTATGTGGCGAGTACTGAAATCACATTAACATTGTCAGCATCGTTGTGAAGTTAGTCTTCAGCACTAGAGTGTATTTCACGCATGTGGATGCTGAAGCGTTGTTTCACCCGGCTGCCAGTGGCATCAATCAGCAGTCAGCGATCAGTATCAATGGAATCAGTGGTATCGTCCATTCCTGAGAATAGGAGATCGCAGTGAGGAATCCGGACACTGTTCAAAGTTTTGTTTCAATCTATATGGCTTTGGGTAGCCCTTCTGTCTCATACAATGCGAGGAGGTCTTCCAAGTTGGCGCTATTGATTGTGTTTAATTAGCGTTGGGAATGAGCACGTTGTACTTGGGCAGCCAAAGCGCATCTTCAGTAATGACTTATTTCGTGTCAGTGATGCGGGCTATTGTGGGACAGCGAGGCATGCATGTTTGCGTTTGTTAACCATTCGTGAAATTTTAACCCCTACTGACTTTCATGAGCACATGTGTTGTTTTCATGTGCTGATGATACTTTCCTGCGTTTAGAAACAGCTGCCTTGAACAGATATACCGTTGCCATCTTAATTGTGATGGCTGAAGAACAATCTATACATAATTTCTGCTGCTGTTGTTCGCAGCTTTTCATGCGTATTTTTAGTGTTCTGCTTGTTTTGAACATGCTAATATTGTTGCTAGGAGAGATCTATTGATTGCGTATTGTATTTTTTTGTGTTAAGCTTGTCATGAACAGTGTGCTGTTACAGCTCTTACATAATTGTCACAACCACTCTTTATTTCTTGTTAGTGTTCCGCGTTACCATCTTAACAAGCCAGTGCTCTGTCAGTCTGCAATGCTTTGTTCCATTTGATACATTTATATATATATATATATATATATATATATATATATATATATATATATATATATATATATATATATATATATATATATATACCTAAATATATATACACACCCGTAGTAGGCATCTGTTGTTTCACTCAAGTAAAGCCACCCGCTTCCCAAAGGGGCAGTTGGGAATGGACTAGTATGTTGAATGTGTAACCTCATGCATGCTTAGCTCGTTTACATAACCAGGTGCATTCTCATCTTCTGTTTCCAACCTCCTGGCGTAGTTTCGGCTGTGGTGTCACTTGTGTTTTGTCTTGTCTGGTACCTGAGCTTTAACCAAAGACGAAAAAAAACGACGTGTAGATACTCGTGCGAGACTTGTGCAGGACGCTAACACGCTCTGTCACTGCCTAGTCTGCGTGAAGTTCTCGTTGAGGGGAGGGCCGTGCTGACTTTGACGAGGAGATGGGGAGCACTTTGGCCTAGACAAGACTAGGGTTGATGGGGTAACACCGAATTTGTTTCCATTTTTTCTACCATTCGCGTGGCCCTGCCAAGCTGTCGTCTTGTTTGAGGAGCAAGCAGTACTCTGCTGCTGAGGCTGAAGTGTTGGTGTAGCTTTCAGCGGGCTCACTACAGCTTGCACCAACGCTGTGAAGTGTAGCAATGCGTCGTGCACTTACGTATCAGTGCCTGCAGCTGCCAGCCACTTAATTTGTTCCTCTCGTGTCACAGACAGCCCCGTATCTCTTTGCAAGGACTCTCTCCGGTTCTGACGGGAGCGGCGATCATAACTCTCACGGTACAAAGTGGCAGTGAGCTTGCCATCCGTTTTCCGAGACGATGCGAGTGACTTAGTGTGGGGACGTGTATGGAGACTAATTTGGAAGGATTCCTTGGGCAGTGTACAAATGAAAGAAGTAATATTTACAGTACAGTAAAGGTACTGCTTGCATCTGCATTGTGAAAGTAGCGGCATGTTCAAAATTGTTTCAGAATTTGGTGCTTCAAGTGGTGCACATGACATCGCAGGGGTAGTTCAGCTGCACTGTGTTTCCCACCTCTGCAAGCAAACTTTCTTTTCGCGCACTTGGCTGTCTGCCTTTTTCAAAAGATGTGCCATCCACTGGGGAGTGCATGAAGATTTGTCTGATACTCTGGAAACTCGTTGGCAACAAAGGCACATTGGGTGATGCGTGATTAGCTTCCAAGAGGTGCCAGCTCCACCTTTCACTGGTACTGTCATTGTTGCCAGCAGTTTGTTTTCTGCCTGCAGAGGGGAGGTGCGCTTGTGCAGAACAGCGATGTTAAGAGACGGATTCTGACTACTGTGATGTTTTAGTGCTCATAAGAGAGACAACCTGTCGGACTGCACCATACTTCTAAGGCCACCAAGGATTGTTTTATCCGTGGCGAAACATTGGAGTTGGAGAATTCAGCTCGGTATATCAGCTGTATAAGCGCCGTGCAGCATTTGAAAACAAAAAGAGTAACTCTCCATTCATTAATCTGTGCAAGTTTGCAGTGGGGCTTGGAGCACCAGAAAAATTTGTGGCCATTTTGTTCAGAAAACAAACTTTAGCAGTATGTACAAAGAAACAAAGAAAGCCTATGAGCTAGGGTTCACATTTCAAGCATTATGTATGGTGTCAGATTTTTAATATTGTTTCATTGAGGATTTTGTAGTGCAACTCAGACCTACGGCTACTGTTTTAGGATTTCTAACTTTTCAGTCAGGGGGGGGACTGTCACGAAAGAACAACCACTTCAGTGACTTGCCAGTGTGACATTTAGCAAACACGGCACTAGCACTGTTTTTTTTTTTTCCTCCCCGTGAAATGAAGGACGCCATGTTGTTCCCTAGCATGGTTGGCCCGTGTGGTGGGTGTCCGTGAGTGATTATAACAGCCCAAGAATTTCATACAGAACAAAATGTTCAGCCGCAAACATGCTGGTAATGAACTTGGAGGAATAGGCGCAGCAGTCCTTATGTGCACATGTGGTAGCCAGCTAACTGTTGTGTACGTGCTTGTTAGGTTGTTAGACACTGCATATATAACACCATAGGATGATTAGCTCTTACTGTGTACTTGTGATTAATTTGTGGCTCAGTGTCTGGCATTTCCACCTATGATGAGTGTTGAAGTTTTCTAACACTCGATATGGCAGCAGGCAAATCTTTCCATTAGTCGAAAAAAAGCAATGCCAATGATCACGACTGAAACTTGATCAAACTTGATCTTAAATGTGAAGGCATGCTTCTACTGTTTTAAAAAGGGTGTTCGCATCAGTCCAGTTTATTATTTCATCATTATCTCATTATCAGTGACACCATTCATACTGTCATCAAATAAACTGCGTGGTGACTGAAAGAAGAAAAAAAATTCCAGTTCATGAACTCTTCCTGTTGACGAATCCTTCTGGCGGAATCCCTCTGAGGCTCTGCAGGCGTGTTTGCATGCACGGGATGATCCAGTGCGACTTGGAATGCCTGACTGTCACCCGAGCACCAATATTCGCCACATTTTAGCTTCACCATTTTAGCTTATTGGTTGGGCTAAGCGTCATAGTTTTGATGGTTGTTGAGCAGATTAGGGGAACCGTGGCTGTTAAATGAAAACTGAGTGTTCCCTGTAATAGTGGAGCAGACTGGAGTGGAGAAGCATGGTAGTGGTTTGTGTTGTGTCCTGTGGCAGATCTCTGCTATGCCATTTGTTCACCAAGAAGGCAGGCTGTAGAAGTTCAGGAAAATAAAAGGCCTGCGACAAGACGCACAGAGAAGCAGTTAGGTGCACTGTAGCGCGTGTGTGTTTGGTAAGCGACGTTTCTGAGAGCATTGCGCATGTTGGGAATGGGCGCAATGTCCGTGCACATGTGCAAGTTCACCTTGGGTGCACAAAAGAAAACGAACCTGCCGCGTTTGCAAGTGTAATGGAGGGAGGCATTTTTTCCGATGAGCGAGACGATTTCTCCCAACTTCCCAATGCTGCCATGATCATGCTGGTGTCACTGAAGCCCATCTAGATGGAAGTGAAAGCGGTGTGTCGAGAATTTTGTGCGCATCACGCATTGAAAGGCAAAGGTGATTGTCCCTCCACTCGTGAGGCACGGAATAAATTTGAAACCCCCTATGTATAATCGGAACTGCAGTCACTATTCTTCTAGTGCAGGTTGCTTGGTAGTCCCACCGGCAGCCTCGTCTCACACATTGCTTTTGGAGTGAATGCACTGTTGGTAGTACAGTGGTGAGCAGCCTTGTCTAGAGCGCTCGGGCGGTGCACTTCCTTGCAAACAAATCCAGATTTTGTGGCAGCCTCTAGGGTCCAGCTGCAACGCTTGCACGGAAGTAGCGCCAGATAGCCTCGTAAACAAAGCAGGCACGAAAACTTTGCCCTGTAATGAGGGGCTGCTCTCTAATTTCGGTTTTTGTTACCAAGTGCGCACTGCTCAAGCGCTCTAGACAAGGCTGCTCACCACTGTACATTTCTTTGCTCGTGTTGCCACAATGTCGAGGCCTTCTTCATCTCTGGCCGGCAGTGTTTTCAGAGCTCCGGTGCATGCGACTGACATTCCTTGCATTGGGATGCCGGTCTGATAATTAGATACGAGCAGTCTTCAAAGAATGACGAAACGGCTCAGAAAGCATGGGATACACATGCGATGTCTCTGTGGAAGAGAGGCAGTACTGCTATCACATGTCCTTTCGACTGGGTCCCGTCTTTTTTTACACTGCTGCGCTCTTTCCTAGAAACCATGAACCAGGCAGCCTGAACAACCATCGTTCTTTAGTTTTTTTTGGACTTGATTCATGGGTTGCTTGAATGGTTCCAACTATCAAACTGTTAATTATGTTGCGCAGTTCACAAGATGTGCAGTTTGTTAGGATTTAGCTTGGAGCATGGTCTTGCTACTCTTCGTTGCTAAGGTTGGCCTGCGTGCATAAGGAACTTGCGTACATGTGGTAGCACGCTCTCTTTGCAGTTGCAACTAAAATCTCAGGGATGGGGCCACACACAGTCTGGGTCCTGCCTCCCCACCCAAAGCTCGGCTGACTTTTGGAAAAAGAAAGAAATAGTGGGCGGACTGCAAGGAGTATTCTTGGAAAAGACTTGTGGCAGTGCAGTTGTGGCTGCGAATTAATTTATTGGGCATTCTTTTGCGAGGTACAGGTCACTGTGTCTGCAAATAATCAGTCACTTCCATACATTTTTTTTTCCTCTCCTTTTGTCTTGATCAAAACTAGTTAAACCAAACAGCCATTTTTTTGTCTCAGATGCGGGTCTGTGCTGCTAAGTGGTTAGCAACAGAGTACGCAGCCTATCGGCTGGGATTTTTTCATTCACAAATGGGAGGCACTCTCGTTTTGTTTACTGCATTCTTGCTGCGGGGGTGAAATGAAAGTGCACAATTTCCAAACATTGTTGCGAGTCATTTGCCATGAAGCAGTCGCCCTTGTTGGGTACGCAGATTATTTTCAGGCAGCAGCTACAGCAGCTGCTTCTTAAAGAGAAGCGATCGAATGCTAGGCAGGCAATGCAGCTTGCATGCAGTCTTTCAGGGAGCCACAAATTAAACTCTTTTGTCAGTTGGTGGCTGTGAGTTCTCCCGTATTTCCTCTTTTCCAGCTTTTTTCCAGCTCTTTTCCAAAATTTGTGTGTGCTGGACCTGTTTCGGAAGTTTCTATGTTCCTTTTTACTTTATTTTGTGGATTCTTGACTCACCAAACTCCACTAGGGGATGAATGAAACGTGGTGGCGTAAGCACACGGCAGTGGCTAAGTTTCTGCACCGACGGGCTTTACAGCGGACGAGTGTGAAGACTCCCGCTCCTTTTTACCACCTCTGAAAGCATGTATGCGTCATGGAAGTGCCCTAGTACCTATGGCTATGTACTCTTGTTTTCATGTTACATAAATCTTTGATCGTTTCTGCTTAGCTACGAGAATTGCTGCTGTTTGTGTGAAAGCTGACTAAAGTTTCTTAAGGTGAACAGTGCAGTCGATGAAGGATGTCTAGGAAGTGGATGAGGCAAACATTGAGCTGCAAATGAACAAAAAAAAAGGGGGGGGGGGTGTGGATATGTACATGCATGATATGCATTGCCGAGATGTACAGTCATGAGCAATACGAGAGGAAACAAAACTTATTGCAACAAATTGCAATTTTTTTGGTTATTTCTCCACTTCCTTTAAGAATGAATTTGAGATATTATGCGCCAAAAGGTAAACTAGTTGGAAAAAAAAACATTGCTTGTCTCATTTGATGATGGAGTAATCAGTGAGTGAATTCTCAAACTTTGTCCCCTGTTATATTGCTCATGCCTGTACTTTTAGTAAAGGTAGCAAAATGCCTTTTTTTTTTTGTTCTGAATTTTTTCAAAATGATTCGTCAGTCGCAGGTCAATGCTTCTTGCGTCCACGTCTTGCTGACCCTTCATCTGCCACCAGCTCAAAGATTATGGCATTGTGTTCTTTGCTGTCACCAAATTTTCTTGGGCTGTACGGTTGGAGTGGCTTGAGGTATCGGTGTAGCCGGCCTAGCTCGCTAGTTTGTGTAATTTTTGTTACACTTGGGTTGCTGTTTGGGCCGCCTCTTTTCCTTTCTGATGGGCAGAGCATCGTATGTGCTCAGCAGCGGTGATGTGTGTGTAAAGCACGAATCAAAAAGCTTTAAACTTGGCAGCTTTGTGAATGTGCGCTTACCAAGGCTCCTTTTGTTGTATTTTTATTTTTTACTCTTTAACTTTGACAATAGGGGATATTCAAAATTCCGCAAGTGCGCTTTCCCGCATAACAATTTTGTCCCAAACAAGATGGTTGACCATGCGTTTCCAGCTGAAAGAAAGCAAGAAAGACTGTTTTTTTTGTTTGATTCTTCCAAAATACGTTTCTTACATTCTATCCACACCTTTAGCGCCTGTCTTGTAGCCCACTTAGTTCCTTTATAGCGAAGTCGGCCATCTTGTTTGGGGCAACATAGTTATGCGGGAAAGCGCACTTGCGGAATTTTGAATATCCCCTATTAGCCTCCTTAACTGCACTCTCGGAAGCCCAGTTTCGCAGTGGGTTGGCCGCCTGTTACGAGTGGCCCTGTCGCTCATGTTGACACAAAACAACCCTGCGTCGTCTTGCTGTTGCAGACTTTCAGTATAGATAGCTAACTTTTTACCGATGCTGTGCGTCATTCCCACTCTCTGGTTCTGTTTTCCTCTCCTTCCTCCTTTCCTTCATCTATTGAGAGGAGCCTTGTACCTCATTTGCATGTTTTCTGTGCGCCTGAAGCTCCATGACTGGTGCGAGAGTTTGCTTTCTTGGACTGGGGAGACCTGAAGCTCAGTTGACATCCAGGGACGTTGACAGTACTGTCCACCTTTCATGTGCCTTGCATGTGTGAGGTGCGGCTTACTTGTGTGCTTTTTGTTGTTCCTGCCGTGAACGTTCACCCCATGCTCGCCTTGATTGACAGCAACTAGGTGCATTGGCCAATTTTGATCTTGAATATTTGTATGTGTGTCCTAGGTGGCTACTATGTTATTTTTTATTATATATATGAGCTTATTTCATCTTTCCCAGGTTTGTTTGCGGGACCACTTCCATTGATTTGGAGTTTTCACTCTCATATGTGTTATCATTCCAAAATTTACTTTTTTCTTGCTTATTTAAATTAGAAGACTCTGCGTTAGCTTTGCCTTTCTATATTTCTCCAGCTGTGTGCCTGCTTTTCTCGCAATTACATGAAAGTGTATGCGCGTGCTGCATCTGTGTGAATACACCTGTCCATCACTTTAGACGCATGTTGAGCAGAGATTTTACATGAGGTTTGTTTCCCACTGTTTGGATGACATGAAATGTGACTACCACATATACTTACAGTGGAGTGTAGTTGTCTTCTTTTTGTTACTTTTTGTATATTTATAGAATGAAAAACAAAACAATGCCATGAGTAGTATGTGCGTGTGCTTCTCGTGGGCCTTTTTTTGTAACAAGTAACGAATAAATAAATGAATACATGTTAATTCCAGTGCCTTCATGTCCTCGGTTACTTGTTTTGCCATGTGTCTTTGCTGATGATACAAGCCTACCAATAGCAGCAACTTTCAAAAGGCTTTGTTCCTCGGTATGGGCGTTAGCAGTGTCTCGTTGTAATGCCGGAACATGTTCAGGTGTGGCCTCATAGGTGGCGCCGGCGTATGGCCTAGATTGATCATTCTCAAAAGTGCCCCGAAATCCTTCTTATCAAGGCCGCATCACCCTACTCTGGTGGCAGGGGTCTGTAGGAATCTCTTGCCCAAGAATTTTGCTGGGACATTACCACAGCGATGGCCTAGTGATTGGAGCACCCCCATCGTAGCTGCAGGGTTTGATCCCCAGTGCTACTGGGTACCCACCAGTGATGCAGAGGGTACAAGCTGTCTCCTAGCGTGGCGCTTTGCTTATCTAGGGTGAAATGCTTGGGGAAAATGGGTTTTCGACCACACCTTGTGTAGACGAAAATAACTTGTGCCATGGCACTCTTTGGCCAAAGCTGCTCTTGCACCATGGTTCATCCTCATCATTATCAGTTTGCATAGAGAGTTGATATGGGCAACATAATAAAAGTTTGGATATTGCCCTTTGGTGCCACTGAGGTGGTCCCTCATATCTCTCCATTCTAAATGCATTGCGAACTGTGCGTCTGCATTGGCAGCTCATGTGGTGCAAATGCCCCTCTCAGTGGCAGCGCTTTACTCTCGACGGCTCTAGACACGCTACTTTACGTATTTATTTACCATGGTTTCTCTGCTGCTTTGCTCCGATCTGCACTGTTGCAAACCCATGGCACTGTGTGAATTGCTTGACACCTGAGAAGTTAAAGGCGACATTGAAAAAGCGATAGCAGGGTGGGGATTTGGAGCTGCTGTGTGAAATGGAAGCCAGTTATGGGAATAGGACTGGCAGTTGTCTCCTCTGCACAGAATGCTTTGACTGTGACAGTTTGACTGGGTATTCCAGCTAAAAGTGATCAATGTTTTAAAATTGTTTGAGTGGCCTAGCTGAGTGAAACCAACCGAGTGCTGTTGTGAGGTGCACCACCTAGTCTGCAGTATTTTTTTCGTTCTCCAAAGTTAGGTTTCACTAGATTTTTTAAATATTGGCTTTAGGAATGAAGTCAATTCAGAAGTTGTAGATTGCCTCTAAAAACAACTGGCTGAAATGGGTCGAGGTGGAAAGCACCTACACCACTTGTAGTAAAGGGCGCATTACGAGGTGCTACGTGGCGATCTATTTGCAAAACGTCTTGCGATCAATCCGAGTTTGCGAGAGCATGCACTAGCGCCTAAGTGTTCAGCCTGATACCGTCGTCTTCCTTGAGTGCCAGCTGCTGGGGCTTGCGAAGCCGAAGGTTTGTCTTGCATCACCAATTAAGGTGCCATTCACACAGCTTTGTTTACCAGCCTTAAAAGAAAGCCGTGTAGCATATATATCTAACATTGTTGGGGACAGTGCTCTGTAGAAAAGCGGATTTTGTTCTCTGAGTTTGGGATCCTGAAGAGGCAGTCATATCTTAGCTTTTGTATTTTGCGAGCGTTGTTTTAAGGCTACAAAAGATGCTACGCAAACAGTACCTTAGTGCAAACATATTGGCCGTCTATTCTTGAAGGTGTTTTGCAACTTCCACATTCACACTTAATTCCTGACAGGAATACTTTAGAAATTTGCTGATTACTCTTCAGTGCAATCGATGTGGTAGACTATGTGTTGGCATTAGTGTTCTCTCCGGGTGGAGCTGCCGCTGATGGGTTCAGTCTTTGTGAGCAGCTGGCGCAGTGCCACCTCTCGTTTCCCACCCTCTCCGTCTTCCCTTCCACTTTCCCTCTCCCTCTGGATCTCTCTCTCTCTGTTCACCTGTTGCCTCCCACCCTCTCTTTGCATGCCCTCCCCAGGGGGATTCCACACTCTACACTTTGCCACGTGCAAACTAAGGCTTCAGACAGATGGGACAGCTGGACGGACAGATCTTTCCAGTATAAGGATTCTAATGCGAACTCAATAAAAACTATTGCTGACTGGGCCATGGTTCGAAAACCCCCAGTGATGTCACCACAATCTCGCATGACGTCGGTAGTAGACCATAAGGTAGTGATGTCTACAGCAAAGAAAAATACAATTTCTTTTGAAGGTGCAGGGATTGAACCAAAGACCTTCAGACTGCAAGGTGAGCACACAATCCACAGGCCACAAAACCATGTTGCTTCGTTTCCATATGACAGTATGCTAATGAGAAGGCGTGTCATAGAAGGGAAAGACTCTTTAAAGAACCTTGCTACAGAGCTCACAATGGGACAATGCCTTCGCATTGAAAGCATGCAAGTAGTCTTAAGCGCCCTTCGTAATTTTCTCTGACTAGGCCATGTGGCTATCAACAGCACATAATTGATTTCATGTGCCCAAGGCTGTCCGTCTTTTATAGGATCTTGGTTACCTCGAGCCGTGTCTATTTAGTGAGTTCACTGTATAAATTGTTTCAGGGTGCCTGAAACAAAAGGCTTTCGAACTCCCTTTGGGTCTGTCAATGCAATCTCATGCTGACATTTAGGTGCTTTAGCCTGCTGATGGCATTGGGGTTGAAAAGAACTACTTGTAGCAATGCCACCATGCAGTTAACAGCAGGCAAGTCAGTCAGTTACCCTTGGTTACAGTGGACGGATGCTGTTATGGGTGTTGGGCAGCTTGGCATTGCTTAGCGCTGGGCAGTGCAATTTTGCAGAAAGAGGTCAGGCTTCTTTCTCATGACAGTGAGGACTGCTGTTGTTGGTGAGCATTCACAAATTGGTAAAGGCTGCTGCTAAAACTCTAATTAGGTAAGAGTTCACGTTAATCAATGGGTCACTATTGGTTTAATGAAGATGAAGTTTGAAATGGCATATGTATTTTCTTGCATTTCACCTTTACATACGGTTTGTCTGATGTCCTTTGGCGCAACGCATGACCAACTTTGGTCCTAGCCTGCTAAGGCCAGGATGATGAAACCTACTGGTACCGATTCTAAACGTCAGATGGTTTAAGTTTGAAAAGTTTGAAGTTTGAAAAGTATTTATTTGAAGTGTGTCTCATACAGGAAGGAGCCAAAAGGCGTGGTGCCTGACGAGGGCCTTCCTCCCTGGGGTAAGCAAACTGCATTCGGCACATACACAAAATAAACAAATACAATAAATGTAGCGGTCGCCATTACACTTGCTGGCATGTTAAAAGAAAAACAAAAAAAACTACTACAATGTTAAGGTATCTTCAAAGTTGTTAAGATGCGTGCTGTTGGGTTACAGGGAATTATAAAAAAGGATAAAAAATATATACAATCATGTTAACTGTTATCAATTTACAATATGTCACAGGATGTACCGGTTAGTCAGGTAGTCAACAGTGCAATCACTTTTCTTTTGTATATTTTTTGAGTTCTGCATTGATGGAGGAGGTCATGAAAATTTCTGTTTTCATTCAAAAAGGTAGTCATTTGATATCTAATCGTTTGTAATCCGTAATTTGTTCCTGCTGGTGCTCTTATTGTCATGTGCCGAAGGGGATATGGGTTTTGTGGTAGTTCTGGTGTTGCAAAAAAATTAGTTTCAAAATGAAATCTGTTATATGTTTCAAGTGCTAGCCGAAGAGTTTTTAATTGAAAAATTGTCAGTAACCCCAAGCTGTTCCACCACGGGTTCGTGCTATCCAAGTAGCCTAGATTAGCAATTGCTCGTATGGCTTTTTTCTGTAGTAAAAACCAAGCATTTAAATTAGTCTGTGTTGAGTCTCCCCACATCAGTAAACAATAGTGAAGATGTGAAGGAATTAAACTGAAATAAAGTTGCTTTTTGAGCCATACTGGTAATAGAAGCCTAAATTTATTTAGAAGGCCCACTGATCGCGAAATTTTTTTTCTTACTTGATTAATATGGTCAGTCCACAGCAGGTGTTCATTAAATATAACTCGAAGGAATTTTATTGACTGTACTCATTGTAAAACATTTGAATTGTATAATATGATTGGCTCATCATCTATGACTTTATTTTTAGCTCAGAATATTACATACTTCGTCTTCGTGATGTTTAGTTCTAACCTGTTGGCCCTCAACCATAATGTAAGGTTTTCTAACCAGAGATTTGCTCTACATTCTATTGCTTGTAAACTCGCGCCATGAAAGAAAATATTTGTGTCGTCAGTGTATAAAACTGTTTCGGAGGAAGGAAGAATATTAACAATGTCATTTATGTGAACTAGGAATAGAATAGGACCCAGTATTGAGCCCTGTGGCACACCAGTGCGTATAAGGCCGTGGCTTGAAGGTATGTCGTTGATCATTGTGAATTGTACTCTGGATGATAAGTAGCTCTGAATAAGATTAAGTGCGGAACCTCGTATCCCATAGAATTGTAATTTGTGCAGTAAAATTTCGTGACAGACCGAGTCGAAGACTTTTCTAAAGTCTAACAATAGCCCAAGTGTAAAAATTCTGTTTTCTATATTGTTAATTATTTTATCCCTTATGTGAAGTAAAGCTTTTTCCGTAGATTTCTCTTTCTGAAAGCCATATTGTTCTTTCGCAATAGCTCCGGTCTTAATGAAGTACGAAGTAAGGCGGGTATTGATGACTTGTTCAGCAATTTGTGAGAAGACCGGCAAAACGGATATTGGGCGATAATTGTTAGGATCATTATAGCTTCCTGTCTTATGTATCACACAAACTCTTGCTATCTTTAATTTATCTGGAAACCTGCCTTCTTTGAGCATTTGGTTGCATATATGGGACAACAAAGGTGCGATAATATCAGATACGGCTTTCACTACCTCACCCTTGATGTTATCAGCTCCAACGGAACAGTTATTTTTTAGACGCATTATATACGAAGAGATTTCGGCTGTAGTTGTTGGGGAAAGAAATGTCGAAGGCTTTGGTCTGCCTTTAAGATATGACATTGGATCAGTGCATGTTGTTTGCTCAGACTGATTTTCACCAACCGTCAGGAAGTGTTCGTTAAACATGGCTGATAAGGGACGACCTCTGAGTGCAACGCCATCTACCACAATCTCTACTGGAGTTGGCTCGGTTCGTTTTGATATTAAATTGTTGTATGACCTCCATATCTGATTAGGGGCAAGTTTATTAGCGAACGCTTTTGCGTAATATTCCTGTTTTGCGGTTTTTAGATCAGTGTTGAAAAGATTGTGTTTTTGCCTTATTCTTTTGTACAGCTCTTTCGTAACCCACGGTTTCTTAGTCTTTTTGTACCTAGAGTGGCGGACTAGAGGAAAGGCTTCATAATAGGCATCTTGAAATTTTTTTTTCAAAGACATCGTAACAGCGACTAGGATCTTCTTCATTAAAAACGAGTGACCAGTCCACCTCTGAAATCATGCGTCGAAAGCAATTTATAGTTTCGTCATTAATTTTTCGATGAAAAGTGTTAGCTGCGCTAACACTTTCAATACATGACGTAACATACATAACGCAATACATAACGATTTTGGGTGCGCGCGCCCAGTATATTTCTTTCTTAAACCGCGAGACTTTCGCCGCAACAATGGAGGAAGTTCTTTCCTTCCTCCATGGCAACAACGTCGGATGGCGTACATAGTTTCGTTTTCACAGGTGGTGACATCTGCATCGTTGCCGATAAGCACTGGGATTAACGGTAGAACTTCGAAAAGTTGAGTTCGCACATATCAGTTCGCCCAGGAAAAGAAGACCTCTTCATTCAAGTTGCCACGCTCATTCGTTCTCTCGTCGTGGGGGCCCCTACCTGTTATATGTGAGCAGCGTGAAACTGGCAACGCACGAGAGTAAGGACCACGTACTGGCCTATTCCGTTGTCTCCTTCACGCTGTACACACCAAAATACGCTGAGGACTTTAAAATGCCCCTGTGACCCTTGTCTTGTGGGGGAACACCAGTTTGTTGATGTCTGATCAGAGCCGTCCACTTGGCTTTACAATTTTGAACTGTCTTTTCTTCTGATCTAGGCAACTATAAACGTCTTTGAGCGTGACCGCATGCAGATGAGAATATTTTTTTTCTGAATGGGTTAGCTGTCGCGTCTTTTAATTTATCTGCTCTTTGAACACGTGTTTGTCCCATGACGGGTAGCTGTGAGCTGGTGCTTATCGTGTGCCAGCCCACGTGTTGATTGCACCGCTGGCGCCGCCTCAGCTCTCACGCATCACTACCCGTTGAAAGCATCCAAAGCGCTAGCGCCAGTTCTAAACCTAGCGGGATTCTGTTACCGCCGCGGCAACAGTGTGCCGCTGCCATCGTCGCCATTTTGCGACGAAGCTGGACGTTCCATTCAGTGCCTAGCTCAAATTTCGTCCAGATTGGACGATTGGGGGATCGCAACGTCCCCCAGCTACCGGTGATTAGACCTCGCTAGCGCCCTACCTCCGTTTCAAATCAACCACTGGTCTCCTCAAAGTAGACAAGTTTTATTTCTGGGTGTTTCAATATGCAGCTCTTCTGAATTGTTCCGGCCATGAAGACCCAGGTAGCTATCGCCACTCCTTTCGGAGTCGCCGCCTTTGTCAGCGCGTCTGTCGTCGACGATCTGTGCGTCGTCGTCCATGCTAGAGTCTCCAGCGATGGACAAGAAAAATTCTTCCCGCTCGTCGTCCGCTCCCAAGGGGAACGCCAGCACTGACGCCAAGAGCAAACAAGGTGAGCTGTTGCTCGCAGTGACTCGTGCCTGGCGCGATAACATTGTCGCGCGGCGGCGCACTACGCAGTTAGCTTCGATTCTGCTTATTGACGCGCCTTCCCCTTCGATCAGCTCTTGCGCACCCTGTTGTCTCGCGGTGGGAAGCCGCCGTGTTGTTTTCCTCTTGCTGTTGACCTCTCGCGAAGCCGTGGCGCGCTTGGGGACACGCAGTTTGCGCAACGCATCGTAGGCCTAACTCGGGCTCATTTTCCCGGTGACTTCTAGTTTCGGTTTTGAACATGCCCGAACAAGTGGTGGCTGCGAGTTATGCAATGGACGTGTAAGAAGTGCTGCGTGTTTACAGGACTGGAGGAGGAAGGAATTTTGAGAATACTCTCCTGTCGAGAGACATTGTGTGGAGGTTACTGACCAGACCCGTTATGGCATGTTGACGAGGTACGAAGCTGAGGCTCAACACGGCATTTTTAACGTGACTCTCTAGAGCTACGTGTTGTCATGCCTGACTTGAACTGACAGCGTTATTTCGTCAGTAATGGACCTGGTTTGGACTCGAACCGCTCCGACCCTTTGGTCTAGACATGGTTCGATAGCTTGGCGGTTTGTGGTTGCCATGCTGTCGGAAAATTTGCTTGCGTCGTTCTTAAGCGTGAAGTGGAAATCTCGCCGCAGATAAAAACCTGTCGTCGTCGTTATTTGGCAGATCTGTTCGTAGTGTCCTGCGCTTTTTTGGTAAGGCCGTATACGTAAAGCTCTTCGTCACCGTGTAAAGCCAAATTTAGGTGGTCGCGGGCGTGCACGGCCTGGCCTGGTGACAAGTGAGATGGAGCGAAGCCTCCTCCGCGAGCTATTCGCTTGCCCGATGCCCCCATCTCACATAAATAATTCGTAAAGTTCGGTTAACCCACTTATTTCTAGTTTTTCGTTTTTCGCACTAATTTAGTTTTCCAGCTGGAGCGCGGGCACTCTGCACTTGTTTTGCTCTAAAAATAGGTGTTTAAACGGGAAACTGTTGAAGAGGACTGACAAAAGGTGTTGATTTGCACTCTGAGAGCAATACCCGCATTTGTTGGCTCATCACTACTGCGCTGTCATTGTTGCCATCTGTCGCTTGTCTTATCCAAAGAACGTGCTGAAAAGTTGCTTTCATTGCTGTCATCAATGTTATCAGCACTGTCAAAACAGTGCCCAGAATTTTTCGTTGCAAAGACTGTGTTTGCTCCCTGTCGCAGCTCTCGGACACAGTGGAAAAGTTGCAAACAAGAATACTTTGAAAAAGTTGAACCATTGTTTCCATCTGTCAAAAATTTATCCAGCAGCCATCCAACAATATGTCATAACGCGTCCTCTTGCGACGGCTGTAAAAACTTGAAAGCCGCAGGCTTCGACTGCTTTGGTAATACGACACTGCTTCCCGTGGTGTTGAACCAATGGATCTGGGAGGCATTGGGTTAACAGTGACTCGGTGCTCATGAAGATGTGCTTAAACAGTTTGCAGAAAGAGGCTGTATTCACAGAGGTACTGAAAGTGTTCTTCAAATACATGAAAAATTAGAGGGAAAAGGACTGAAGAATGTTCGTAATTGTTCACTTGCTCCCAGAAAGTTTGGTGTTCAACCTGGCGAAAGTGGTCTCCATCTCATTTTATGCTCATTCAAGCACTATTTTTTCTCTGGAAAAGTGCCTTCAGAGAGGCTGTCCTTATTTCCCATGCACTTATACTCCGTTTCATACGTAACAGTCAACGCTGCCAAAGGTACGAAAGTAGTCCGCCGGTCCGCCTCGCGTCGTGGCTGAGTGGTACAAGGCGCGCGCGCGCCTGTCTGTTCATTTATAAGGGGCCAAGGTTCGACTCCCACCTTGGATGTTTTTTATTTTTTTATTTTATTTTCCTTAAGATTCATTAGGTAGAAACTCGAAACTGTCAAACTCTAATACCTACTCTGAAAAACACAGCGCTATTTGCTTGTTTCGAAGGGCAAAGGCTGTGTAGTGTATTGGCGATGGAATGCTTTGATAGCTCTGAGATACCGGCGCCGCCAGGCTACGATGTCAGATCGCTTGATGAGTGCAAGAGTTCGCTTTCATTTTTCGAACTTAAAACCGATATCTTTTAGTGATCTCCACAAGGTAGCCTTACTCATGTCCGGCAAATCGGCATCTCCGTTCTTCATCCAGGATATACTGTCCAAAGTAGGTATTTCGCGTTCGGCATACTATGATGTAACTTGAGTCGGATGGCGTTGAGTGCAAAGCTGTCATATTTCACACTGCGAGAGGTAGATAATTGTCACCTTGCTAGGTCGTTTTTGCGGTGATCTTATTCCAGTAGCGAGACCTTCCTTCTTGAACCTCGCAACTGTCCGAGGGCTCACCCCGGTCATCTCGCCCACAGTTTTGAGAACTTCACGCACAGTCTTCTCTGGGAAGCGCTTCCTTACGCTAGAGTAAACGTTGACAATCACCTGCTTGCAGTGTTTCGAAATTTCCGGGGACTTCAGCTTGGAGAATAGGCGAGCAGGAGATGTTTTTGAAGCCGCAGTGGGCGAAGAAAACAAGCGAGTAGGAGATAGCGGTGCCATTTTCGCAGACTCAGAAACCGAAAGACGAAAGCAGACGACATCACCGGCCGGCCTAGCTGCGAAAACCTGATACTGGAGGAGCCGGAAAAAAACCAGAAAACTTAGGCACTCTGTTTTGAAGAACATAAAAGAAAAAGCAATCTTTTTGCAAAATAAAACACTTTTATTATTATACTACAATATCGACCAACATTTAGTTTAATGTTAAGTTCATTACTCTTTTCATTTTCAACGCAGTACATTGCGATGCGGACGAGGAGCGCGAACAGGCACCGCAGCCTTCGCTGCATTGACTGCTATGTATGAAACGGAGTATAAAATTGCCAGTGTTGCGTGTGATCCATTGCAAAAGCCTGGATGTTAAAGTTTTGGGCGGTGGCTTCATGAAGGGTTTGTGGGATTTAACGTCCCTCAGCGAGATGGGCTGTGAGAAATACTGGAGTGAAGGGCTCTGGATTAATTTCAACCATCTGCGATTCTTTAGCATGCACTGACATCACGCATCACACAGGCGTCGTGCGTTTCGCCTCCATCTGTGGTGAAGCAGTAAGTTTCGCCCGACTTCCTTGTGAATTGACAGGGGCCATGGGTTAAGATGGCAAGCTAGCGCGGTAAGAGTGATGTGGTGTCTGTTCTGTATTTCACGCAGGCAGTAGTAGTGTCACCTAGTGGTGTCTCCAAGGGGATATCGTTGCCTTTGTGTGGAAATAAAGAACTACCCTACCTTTTTGTTAATGCCAGTGCACATTTGATGAGCAGCTACTGCTTTCTCTTTATAAAGTGGTTTGGTTTATGGGGTTTAACGTCCCAAAGCGACTGAGGCTATGAGAGACGCTCTTTATAAAGTATGCTATGAAGTATTCCACTAATTAACACTATGCTGTCATGTATTAGTTGCTTCTAACAAAAGGCTGTGTTTATTACATTTCGCAAATGGAAGGTGCTGATTGGACGCATTCAACCATCTTGGCAGGTTTTCAGGCTCATAATATTTGGAATTGATTCGGAATTAGGGCACATGCGAATGGTTTTGTAGGGAATGATGAATTTAGCAAGGGAATCAAAAGCATCCTTAGGAACTTTGAAGCCTACTCAAGATGTTCACAGCACATTATTGACTTTTGTCTGTGTTATTTGATACTGACAACTGAATTTTAAGGACCCAGTTTTTTTTATACAAAAAGTTTTGTTGTCTGTATATGGGCTTGTTTTTATCTGTACTGATGCTGGAAACCATGATCAGCAAGCGTGATAGTGATTACACGCAGGCAAAGGCGATTTTGAAAAGAGCTTTTGAGGCCCGAGTCAGGGGAAAGTAATGAGCCAGTTTTAGGTTGCATTTCCACACTCGGAGCGGTTTTAGCACTTGTTGGCAGCAGTTCCTGTGCTCCATGGCTGTTTACCACTTTCTCCAAAAAAATTCATAACACTGCAGCACCATCTAGTTACAACTTGAAACGTCTCTTGAAACATCTGTTACATCTCATAAGGTTTAGCCTCTTGTTAATCTCTTCAAAATATAACAACACAAAAAAAAAAAGCTATTGAGTTTTGAGGCATTCGTACAGAAAGCTTGGCTCTACTCCAGTTGTAAGCTTAGCAGTTGGGGCTGATTTGGCTTGCAATACGCTAAGACCCCATGGGATAAAATTGAAATGTGAAACTGTGTTTGATGTAAATTGTATATGAATCAAATATAGTAAAAGCAGCTATGCTAAGTAACTAAGTGTTCCCTAACAAAGCTCTTTATCAGTGTTGCTTTCATTGTATATTTGAAGCATCAATTTCTGGATCACTGTAAATTACACGTGCAAATTGGTGTCCCTTCACAATACCCTTGAGGGAACATGAGATAAGGTATTGATTTTGGCACCAATGATCAGGCTAGGCCATGAACTGTCACTTAGAAAAAAAAAAGCGAGAGACAATTGAAACGTGACCAAGTGGAAACCAGGTGTCCAGAAATTGCATTTCATATAAGTTTGTAATTGATGTCTGCATGGGCATTCAACTAGTGTGTAAGCTTATGGAGCCGGAAGGGATACTGCTTGTTTAGTCACCCTTAAGAGTTTTTCCTGAGGTTATCAGTATAAAAGGAGTTGCACCTTAGCACCTCCTAGGCATGTCCTGTCTTTCCAAATATGAAAGGCCGCCGCGGTGGCTTAGTGGCTATGGTGCTCGGCTGCTGACCCAAAAGACGCGGGTTCGATCCCGGCCGCGGCGGCTAGAATTTCTTTGTGGAGGAGAAATTCTAGAGGCCCGTGTGCTGTGCGATGTCAGTGCACGTTAAAGAACCCCAGGTGGTTGAAATTTCCGGAGCCCTCCACTACGGCGCCTCTCATAGCCTTAGTCGCTTTGGGACGTTAAACCCAAATAAACCAAACCTAAACCAAACCAAATATGAAAGCTTGCTTGTCACTGCTGGCATAGTGAAATGCTTGTAGTGGGATGCTCTCTGGCTGTATTGAATGCTGTATCTCCTTTTTTTGTCTGTGTGTGTAAGGCGAGAACAACTGGTTTTGATGTTAAACTTGCCACACCTTCCCTGCCCGATTTGTCGGCTGCTCTGTGCCCATCAGCAGCTGCTGTTTGCAACATGCGAGGAGTCCAGCTAGTAGCCGTCATCTGCGTGCTGTTGTGTCGTAAAAGCAGAAATGTTGGCGCAGACGAAAGCAGTCCAGGCAGTCGTCCGCATCGCAAAACACTTTTTTTTTCTTTATTCCTTTGTTGGCGGCGTTCGTTTTTCAAATAAGATGTCATGTGCTTTGTGTTTTTCTGCTTTTTCTTACAGAAGAAAAGGTCGCAAACACATTCGCTCTGGGTTTTTCGCGTTACTCAAATGTGTGATACGGTATGTGATACAGTACGTTGTGAGCTCCACATTAAGTATGGTAAGGGGCATAATTGCTGCTGCGCCTTTTCGCATCTCGAAAGTAGCGTGGATAGTGCTTTTTTTTTTTACTTTGTGTAAAATTTCTGACTAATCTGCTTGCATTTATTGCGACTAGAAGGCATATGTGGCATGCTACCACGAGCATTTTAGATTTGTTTGGTGTTGAGGTGCCCAAGTTTTGCATGCCACTTTGCAGGCCATGGCCATATTGCAGTTGTTCTTGGCAACACTGCCAGAGGCATGAAGCATACAGAGGTGTTCTTGCACTGAAGAATGTGGCGCCATTATAAAAGCCTGTGCGTTAATTGCAGAATTGGAATGCATGCATATGGCTTTTATATTAGCATTGGTAGGTTTTTTGAGTGCACTAAGGAAACAAATTTCAATACTTACTTTTTCAAGATATGTTTCCGTTGAAGAGCGGTAACATTAAAACTACTTCTGTACTTCTGTCCATATATCCCACTAAACAGTGGTGCAAAAAACTTTGGGGACACTCATGCCACCTTAAAGGGACAGAGCTCTATTGATATATTTTTTTACGGCAAAATCCGATAGTTCGGCATTTCATGGCTTTGGTGCCACTTGGCCGGCAGCGAAAGATGCATTTATTTCTAAGAAATTTGGATTCGAAGTTGGAAAAGTTTTTCCCGCCGCTCTGATTCAAACTTGGGATTCTCCTATGACGACACAGGACTAAGTGACGTGAAACATGACGTGCTCATGACGTATTGCAGACTCCGTGATTTCTGCGGCCAGCAGTGCGGCCTGGCAGCAGCCGAAAAGAAAGCTACCGCCGGCCACACGTTGTAGGCATCTATCGGCTATTGCGGCCGTCGCTACCGTCGCTTCGTCTACGTTTGCACCGGCGTTTTGCCAGCGTTACGATGGATCCCGTTCTCGAAGTCGTCAACGAAGTTCTAGCAAAAAGTCACCTTTACCATACCGTCTACCTTGTTACCGTAAGCGGAACACCGGGAGCCCGCCTAACGCCGGTGAGCAGGCGCTGATTGGTCCCGATGCTGCAGGCGCGCGTGTAGCTGCCTGGTATGTGGCGCCATCTGGCAACGTCAAGAAGATTTGCGCATGCACTGGCTGCGCCTCAGTGATTCATGGCTTCTCGTGTCCCAGTGTTAGTAGAAGTATTGGTTCTAGCAACACTGTTTTGTCCTATGACGTCATCACGCTTGTACTTGCGAGTTTGGCCGGTGGCGGCGATACCTGTATTTTGGTTCTTGCTCTTTTCTACGTTACAAGAGCTATGTTGTCAGTATGAGTGGCGTTTTTGTAATCAGGAGCTGGTATTCTGTCGATACAAGCCAACTTCAATTTCTCCTCAGTGTCCCTTTAATGAAATGCAATAGCATTGAATTTCACATTTACACGCCACAGTGGCTCAGTGGCCATGGTACTCGGCTGCTGACCTCAAAGACGCGGGGTTTGATTCCGGCCGCAGTGGTCTTACTTTGTTGGAGGCAAAATGCTAGAGGCAAAATGCTAGAGGCAAAATGCTAGAGGCAAAATGCTAGAGGCAAAATGCTAGAGGCAAAATGCTAGAGGCAAAATGCTAGAGGCAAAATGCTAGAGGCAAAATGCTAGAGGCAAAATGCTAGAGGCAAAATGCTAGAGGCCCGTGTACTGTGCAATGTCTGTGCACGTTAAGGAACCCCAGATGGTCGAAATTTCTGGAGCCCTTCACTATGGCACCCCTCATAGCTTGAGTCACCTTTGGACGTTAAACCCATCAGAAACCAAACCAAACGTTTCACATTTATTGCAGCTTCTCAACTTGCGTGTGTTTGCGTCACTTCCTTCGCTGTCAGCTGTCATATTTGGACTTGCTATCTTCAGTCGCAGGGATCCACTAGGCTGTGACGGTTTCAATGCTTGCATGTATCAATTTTTTTTTCTTGTTTGTCGTTGAAGGTTGCGCACAACCGACTGGGCAGGTTGTGATGACGTCACAACGTCTTGACCACGTGGAGAATTTCATGACACTGGTTATCAGTGAGTTTTGGTGCGATATCTGTAATGCTGTTGCATTAAAGATCCATAGTTTAATAGATGTTTCGACGTAGTGTTTAGGTGTCATCACAACATCATTTGTTGGAAGTTTCAGTTAAACTGGCCAGTGAATACCTGCACCATAGTGCGTGACTGCGGAAGAGAAGTGCTTCGGTTTCTGCAAAAAGGTGTCCGCTGTTGCTTTCACGCAGAATCTCGCTGGGCCGCTCTCGTACGGTAGCTTTGACGTAGTAGTGACCTGCTTTACTTCTTTTTGCTGTGTTAAGACACAAAGTGTGAGTATTTAGCAACAAATACTACCATTTCGCTCCGGCTTCCACACCACTGCTTTTAAGCAGGCAAGGATTTATGCACTGCTGTCTCCGCTGCATGCAAAGTCCCCTTTTCCAGTGGCGGTGCATTTGCAAATACCCTCTTCCAATTGGTTGAGGAGTTGTGCAGCTTTCACAGGGCTGGAAGGAAGTGTTGAGGTGAAGCCTAACTTCTCATGCATCTGCCTGGCCAAAACACATTTTTCCAAAAAGGTATTAACCATTGCCAAGTGCCACTTTGTTTTGTTTTTTTTTTTTTTACATGGGGAGGGCAGGCCTCTGTCAGGCGCTACTAGGCGCCTTTAGCTTGCTCTCCCTTGTTTGCAGTCTCTGTACTGGCCAAACAAAACCAATAAATGAAATGAAATGAAAATAAACTGCGAGAAGTCAGTGTCACTATTTTATTAGCTCAACAACAATAAACTGCAGCAGTATGAGCAAGTTATGCCGTTTTTAGTGAAGGAATGTGAGAAACAGTTGTGCTATGTGTGCAGTCTGAAAAGAGGAGCAGATTTTATACGCTTTGAGCGCTCTGCATCTGGGTTGGTGGCGATTAGCCTTGCCCTTTCTGAGGTTGAATCTTGAGCTGGCTGTTGAAGCAGTGCATTTTTAATCTTGGGAACATATTATTCTGTGGTCAGGATACTTGCCTTGCGACCTGCTGCTTTCTCAGTGCTAGCCTGAGCATATTTTACAGTGCCACTAGGGTGCGTCCACAGGCGAGCTTATTTGGCCCTGTTAGTTTTCTTTATCCCTTTGCGGCACAGGGTCTGTGATTGTGTACACACCTTTGTAAACATTGTTTCAAAGCGCAGCGAGCTCTTTCCGCAGTCAGTGATGTTGGCTACATTTGAAATCCCCACTGAAGAGGATGGCAGGGCCATCTCGTGCCTACGAAAAAAACGGTCGCTTTTCGAAAACAAGAAATAAAGGTGGGCTTTGCATAGTTTTTGACACGCCTAGTAGGTGTTGTCTGGTGTTGCTTTTTATGCGAAGCATATTGCTAGAGCTACCACTCACGCCGTCGCCGTGGGACCCCTAGCCGTGAAACCACGTGACACCGTGACGTCACACCACGTGACATCGGATGAGAGAGCCGGCCTCCACCTCGCGCCGTTGCCGTGGGATGCTTCGCATTCCCAAGGCTTAGCCAAGCTGAGCCTCAGCAATTTTTTTTTCTTTCTCTCACGTGATGGAGGATGTTTTACTAAAGGACATTGTTGCCGAGTTTTCATTTGGGGAACAGATTTGGATAATTCGGTATAAATGGCCTTTTCTTGTTTTGTTTTTTTGACGATTAGGGCTGAAATTTCGTGAGCATGGAAGTGCGCAGCATGCACGAATTGCCTAAATTTTTGAGCCATTTGGGTTATTTTTGTGAAAGTAGGGTTCCAAATGGTTGCATACAAGTTTTGATTTTTCTCGATGCGTGTGTGTGCCAATGTTACTGCAGGAAATGTTAAGATTCAGCCAATACTCCGAATAAATGCACTTCGCAAAAGGGCCAGCATATTTATATGTGGTCAAAGGTGCATATGGAGGAAAATTAGTCCACATTAACATGCCTTCATCGCCTCGCTGCTTTTCGATTTCATGACAAAAATAAAATGAATTCTTCAGCATGATTAATTGGCACTTAATACGCGCGAGTGCTCATGTCTAGTGGAATCATTAAAACTTCACTCAATTTCACATTTCATTTCATCATGACTCTATAGAAAAAGCATGAGCAAACAAAACCTTTTCGGCCAATAGCTGAAGCTAGTGCAGGCCCATATTGTATACATGCGGATGTGCAGCAGCAGTCAAGATATAAAACTGAACAATAGTGTAGTGTTGACAAAATCAGTTGGAACGACAGAAAACTTTATGTCTGTGCGGGAATAATATAATTTGATTACAAAACGTTATCAATATAAAGGCAGTGCAGTTACTGGCAGTCGTTACTTCTGTTGGCAAGAATTTTTTTATACCATGGTACTGAACCAGTCATTGGCCGTACATGTTTCTGGTGACTGGTAAATGAGAGTGTGTTAGTGCGTGCCTAGTGTTATGAGTAGGAATCTCATACATGCTTAATGATGAGTGGCTGGGACATATCTTCTTGACTAAAATGGTGACTTTCATTTCGGAGGATAAAATGAAGGGAAGTATTTTCAAACTGCAAAATAAAGGGCTGCTTGATTGTAACGAACCTGAAAAGCTGATTTTTGCACCGCTCTTGTGTGGCTCTCAGATTGCTGTCTGGCATAATGCTCAAATATTTTATAAGTGTTCATTTGATCCAGAGCACCGCTACCATCAAGGTATGTTTGCAGAGGTGCACTGGTTACATTAATATTCCTGGAATGAAGAAGTGTGTAGTTAGTTTTTATCATGTTTAGTGTAAGTTTATTTGGTGCAAAGCAAGATTAAATGCAGAGTATGTGATTTGCAGGTGAAAGCTGGTGCGGCATTATCCACATGCGTGATTGCTTTGGCAGAAGTGAGAAGTATGGGGAAATCATGATACATGTACCTTGTTCATGTACGGCACCGGGCATAATGCTGTAAAGGTAGCTTTACAAAGTAGTGCAAAGGTGAAATTGACGGCAACCTTTGTGACAGTTTAAGTGCCATCAGCAGCACGTGACTGCAAATAAAAGGCAATCCTGCAATTAGCGCCGCACTTAAGAGCTTGGAAAGCGCTGCACTTAGCGCCGCACTTAGCGCCGCACCCGACCTCACTTGGGCACATCAGTGAGAAGGACCATCCAGATTCCGCACTGTGCCTCAGCGGGTGGCTAAGAACTTGTGGTGAGGTGTTGCGCTAATCACTTGTGAGCGGCAATTCTTGAAAACATTTGTAAATTATGTGGTCGGTGTAAAGCTTGTAAATTTGGCTCGAATACTCATTGAGACCACCTCTACGGGTTTGTTGCTGTAGTCTACGACCTTGAGGACAATTTTGTGGCCTCTTTAAGAGACCCGTGTTGGTGTACATAGCATGCTGTTTGTAATTGTATTATGTGGTCAGAGTTACGAGGTTAAAAGTATCGCAGCCCATTTTCTTTCCTTACACAACACTTGGAACGCCTTGGCGTTGGTGAACGCTTTTATGGTACTAGGTAGTGAGTCAGGTTGTTATTTCCCTGTTGCTGTCATGCGAGAGAACATCTTATCATTTTCTAGAGGGTGTCATCATTTTGTAGACTCCCCCCCCCTGCTGGTCTAAAGTTGTTCTGTGTTGCATCGGAGTGGTAAACTCCACTGTTTACAATTTGCATTAGCAGTCAGTGTAATTTGTGTCTGCTCATGTCACATTTTTTGTTTGCAAGGTTTACATTTTTTTTTTTCCTGACCCTCTGTGATTGGCTTATGCGCTTGCTGTTGCATGGTTGGGTGTTGGCCTGCGAGTCAACCGCAGTTGCCATTACCCATTTGCAGCTCCACGTGATTTAAGCTGTTACAAGGGTATGGCTGAATGAAGCGCGAGGGTAACACATAGATGAAGAAAAGACAGGCGGTGACTCGCAACTGAAGTTTATTCGAGAAAAGTACGCGTATAAATAGCAACACAAAGGGCACGAAAAGCACAAAGGCAGAAACCATCACATTTGGCACCACGTGTGGAGACCAAAGCACTAAGATTATCATTGCAACCCAAGGGATGAGGCTAAAAATTCGAATTCGCTATCAGTCAATCCTATGGAAGTTTCGCTGATACAATTAAGCGCTATTCAAGCGCATGTAAAGGGCTTCCATGAGGTCACGAACCATTTGGTCACTGTGGCTAAAATTGGTCACTGCGCCTTTGTTTGTGTGTACTTTTCTTGCATAAAGCCGCCGCGATGGCTCAGTGGTTATGGTGCTCGGCTGCTGACCCGAAAGACGCGGGGTCGATCCCGGCCGCGGCGGTTAAATTTCGATGGAGGCGAAACCCTTGAGGCCCGCGTGCTGTGCATTGTCAGTGCACGTTAAAGAACCCCAGGTGGTCAAAATTTCCGGAGCCCTTCACTACGTTGTCCCCATGGCCTGAGTCGCTTTGGGACGTTGAACCACATGAACCATGAACTTTTCTTTTTCTGAGTTGAGATTTAGCGCCTGTTTTTGTATTTCTTTTCTTTGTCTGTGTGTTGAGTTCGTATTTTTTCCAGGCATGCATTTGAAGCAGCTTGCTCAGCTCTCCGCTCCTCTGTTGCAAGGGTGCTTGCAGAGTACTGGAGTGGTTCACAGAGATGAGCCCCTGTGTCTTGCAGATGGTTCGGGCAAGCAGCAGCAGCAGCAGTGGCCTGGCAGCAGTGGCCCTGGCAGTGCTGGGGGCCGCCGGGGACGATGGGGTGGTGGTTGCCAGCAGGGGGAAGGGGCCAGCCGTCGGCCCGCTCCCCAGCGCAACCGCACCACTCCGGACAAGAGGCCCCAGCCCAAGGGGCAACCCCCACCAGCTGCACAGGCACCATCACAGGGACAGCGCAGTCAGGTCAGCTACACCCTCTGTCCCCAAGACACCCCTGTGCGTGCGTGCTAGCTGTGAGGCCAGACACTACGGTGCATGTGGGGCCGAGTTGGCTGTCAGTGGTGAGCGAAGTGCTACGCAGAATGAGAGATGACTCTTCGCCTGTTCCGTGGTTAGTGTCAACCCTGACCACATAGTGGGGGAGGGGTAGTGGAGGCAGTGAAGGTGTCTACACGGTTGAATAGATGGGCTAGCTTGCCTTTGGTTGCCTTGACAAAAGCAGCATTGCCGATTTGGTGGCAGCGGGCGCCACATGCAGTCGCTGTGATTGGTTTTGTTGTTTTACGTCACCAGAAATGGCCCAGTCTGGTTCAGTGCTATCTGTCGCGTGTTCTTTTTGTTTTGCTTTGTATGGTGTTCTTCACAGACCAGCCGTAAAGGAGGGGTTGGTGCAGGGTGGGCAGGTTTTGTCGTTTCTCACGGGGTGGGGGCGTGTGCGTGCAGGTAGCGCGCCACCTGCAGGATGACAGTGTGGAAGAAGCGCTCCGCAAGGGCAACAGGAAGGTGAACCTCAATCACCTGCTCAAGTTCACTCTGACCCCCCGGGAGAGTGACCACCACCACCACTGGCCGGGCCACCGCTCCGGCCGGCCGCCAGCCGCCAAGCACTCCAAGGAGCAGTTCCTGCAGGCCAAGTGAGCACTTCTGCTGGAAGAAGCTGTGCTTGAGCATCTTGATGTACCAACTAGCTGACCTGATACCTGATACCAACTAGCTCGGCTTATTCCTCTCTTGAAAGCTGGAAAACCCGAGGTATGCGTGAAGCCTCGAACTTGGATGGGACGCTAGCGGCGGGGCTTTGTGCAGCTGCTCCGTCAACGCGTGAAACCACCCCCCTCTACTCCCTGCGTACGGCTGCCGATAGCGGCTGACATTAAAACCTTGCATGCCTTTGAGGTGGTGTTGCCTCAAGTGCTTTCGCTCGTCCTACTCGGTTTGACTGTGTTAAAACCCTGCCACTTTTTTATCTAAAACATTTCACTGAATTGGTGGTGAAAGCAAGGAAAACTAGGTACAAAGAACAAGCAAGTACATTCGATCCTGGATATATCAAACCTGGATATCTTGTGTTATCATTTATATCAAACGTTCAAACATCCCCTTCAAAATCCCGTGCAGAAGTTTACCTCTGCTGTTTGCGTTTGTGGAACTCCCGTTCACCTGAACATTCAATATATGAAACAGCACCATGCCCTTGCTAATGGTGCTTCTCTGAACGGCATTCCCGCAATTACTTTTCATGTGCAGACACAGGGGCTTGCTGCTTGGCCCTGGGCGCCTGTTGGTAGCACTAGTGCTGAAAAAACCGCTTGAGGAGGTGCAGTTTTGTTGCTGAGGGTAGCCTTCGGCCTCGTACTTATTTCCAAGCTACACTGCTGTCATGCATTTGTCTAGCCTAGCAACGGCCCTAGCCTGTTTTGTTTCGCTGTTCAAGGAGTTGCGGAAACCAAAGTGTGCCTTAATTTCAGTGAGAGACTGTTATGTGCACAGTGTGCTGGCAACAGGTATAGAGATCTCATAATAGGCACGGCTAGTTGCAAAGCACTGTGCGCTGTGGTTATCAGTGCGGGCAGTGGGCTACCAGCATGCTGGCGTTCACGTCTCTACAAGATGCATGTCACTAGCATGGGCGGAGGAGTGTATTCTTTGCTTCTTTCTAGTTTACAGATAAGTTTATCTGCTGCCATTTTTTTATCCATAGAATACCACACTGTTTTGCGATCCCATTTGAGTTTGATGTATCCAGGATTTGACTGTCGTGGCAGGGTTGTGTGTTACTTTCTCCCTCCAAATATGATGCACCGGTTGATGCAAAGAGCTGTCGTGTTTGTCATTGGGGGTTTGGTTAACAAAAGGCAACAGCTGTATGTCCCTTGTGTGAAATGTGCTCCACCTTGAAGAACTTGCCAGTGCGTGTTGAGCGCACAAGCATGGGAGTGGAAGGGTGCCTGATTGTGTGCGAGCGATTGGATCGCATGAGAGGGCAGCTGTGAGGCACTCTGTGGGCACACCCTGGGGAGAGGAAAGAGAGATGTGCAGTGGGGGCGTGTGCCCCGTCTGTGCCCTGCAGCTGCCAGTTTGTGGTGCGTGAGGGCACCGTGCGGCGCTGGGACCCCGACGTGCCTGTCCCCTGGGAGCTGGTGCACGAGGTGCGGGTGCTGCACGAGCAGGAGCGCTGCCCAGTGTGCCTGGGTGCCCCCCCGCGTGCGGCCCAGATGCCCCCCTGCGGCCACGTGCACTGCTGGTCGTGCCTGCTGCACTACCTGGCCCTGTCCGACCGGCCCTACCGGCCCTGCCCCATCTGCTACCGGCCCTTCTCCGCCCAGCAGCTGCGCAGGTGGGCACACACACCACTTGGCCCCTGGAGGGGGGGTGCCCCCAGTGGCTTCGCTGTTTTCATGGGACTGGGGGCATTGAAGAGGAAGGTTGGGCACAAACTGGGATATGAAGGGGGTGGCAGGCATAATACTAAGGGCAAGAAAACATGGTTGAGAAGGAGTGCAGGCACAGGAAAAGGCTAATCGAAAGTCGCTGGGAAAGTCCCAGTCTGCACATTTACTTCATCAGATAGTGGTCCTCATGGGGAGGTCCTCCAAAATTGTTGTCAGCTTGTGGTGTCCTGGTGGACACTGAATAATTTAGGAGGAACAGGCGCTGAGCAGGCGTTGTTTCGTTAATAGAGCCACCACACACAGCAGAGAATACTGTGCTGCCATTTTGGCACACTTTTTTAGCACCATGGAATGAAGACGGGGGGCGTAGGGCAGGACTTCCATGTGACAGGGTGCATGCTTCTGTGGCCCCCATGCCTGTTGGGTGCAGGGTGGTGCCCCAGGAGCGGCGGGGCTACCGTCCCGGGGACGAGATAACCATGTGCCTGATGCGTCGCCAGAAGAACCAGCCGGGGGCCCAGCCTGCACCAGCCGACCTCTGGCGCCCGGACCTGCTGGAGCCCTTCAACGTGGACCACGGTGGGGGCACACCTTGCAATCTCTCTGCCGGTGGTGATGTCGGTGCAGTGTTTCTCTTCTTGTCCTTTTTGGGTGGATTATTGGTTCAAGTTGCGAACCACAAACTAGCCCAATGCTTTCATGGATAGATGCGGGCATGGTGAGAATGAACAGGCAGATAGTCTGATTTTTCTCGCAGATTTCTGATTCCGAAAAAGCGGGCCTTCTTTCGAGGCACGGTGTGGGCTTTTAAATCTGAAAAACAGTCGAACCTTCAGCCTGGCTGACTAGCGGCCACAATATGCTGGCAGCAAACGGAACAGCAAACGGTTTCGGTAGTTATGGATTCTGGTACTTACCGAAGGTTACCAGAAGTCTGCTGGTGCAGCTGTTCGTCCGGGCAAGCGCCAGCACGAGTGAGCTTTTTTCTTTTTCCAGCAGTGTGTGTGTGTGTGTGCAGAGGAGCGGCTGACGTGCCACCAGCGGGTGCTGGTGGCCTGCCCCCGGCAGCTGGGCTCCATGCTGGACCGGGAGGAGTCCGAGCTCAGGGCCCAGCTCCTGGAGGAGGGGGACGCCCCCGAGGCCTGCTTCGTGCAGGCAGCCCTGCAGGCAAGTCTGCATGTGCATGCTTGAAGAAGCACTTCCCCTGACCCCCAACCATGGCCCACTGCCAGATAGTGCCAGCTGAGCCACTACGGTCAGCAAGTCGCAATGTGGAAACTCAATTGGCAGTGGTGGGGGTTTTGTGGCACAGAGAAGATTGCACACACCTCTGGTATGAAAGTTACACAGTAGAAGCTCCTTGATTGCAAGCCCATAGTTGTGAACAGATTTTACGAATTGAGTGACTTTTAAAAAAAATTCAGGGGGCACTTTGTTGACCTAAAGTGCGGTGAGGCGAAAGCCTGAAGCACGGTGTTGCTGCTTGGGTCACTGACGTGTGTTTAAGATGTTAAGCTTCGCCTGTAAGAGTGGAACGCGACAGCATCTTGCAATGCTGACAGTGAGTCAACAGAACGTCATCGCCATTCAGCTCAATGGTAAATTGGTTTTTGAGGAAAGGAAATGTATCTGTCTGGCATATCTCAGTGGACACCTGAACCTCACTGCAAAGGGAAGGGAGGAAGGTGGGAGTGAACGAAGATGCCTATTAGCTAGAGGGGCCTTTGTTCATTCCATACCATCAAGCTGGCATGGCGGAGTGGTTAGCACGCTCGTCTCGCACTCCGGAGACCCTGGTTCCCAAATTGACCAGTTTCCTACCTGGTTTTATTTTTTTATGTGGTCTGACTAGAAAGGTGAATTAGGCTAATTGGTTAGTTAACTAAACTCAGTCCCACTTACTTGGAGAATCACTATACTATCCCTTTAATTGGTTGCATGGTTACTAGCCAAAGTAAAATTGGCCCCATTTGAAATTCGCGCGCAGTGACGTCAAGACTTTTTCGACCAATTGAAAAGTGCGACATTTCTGTCAGCAACTCCTGCTCGCAACGATGAGATGGCTTCCGCCTTAATAACCTGACAACAAAGTGGAACGAAAAAGGAAAGCGCACAACAATGTTGAATCTTATGCAGCTAGCTGTCTGCAGCCTGCGAGGTTGGAGATGCTTTGCTGTAAAACTTTCACGAAACGTACGATTTCCTGATGAGAGTGCCTGCATACTGAGTGAAATCTGAGGCACGCTGACACCACGGTTAAGTGCCTGAAAATTTGACACCAATCTGCCAGGTGCTTTGTACACCTGTTCCCTTGCAATTTATTGCTTTTTTAAAAGATTGAAACTTCCAACGCTTGTGATGGAGGCAGATGCTAAGCACTGGTTTCGTCCTGCCAACAGTATAGGTAACACTCGGTAACACAAGTTGGCAATGTGAATGGAAGTTTCCTAGTTTTTGTAGTTGACATGCTTGCATCATTGACGTTTCCTACGATGCTTTCATTGCTTTTCTGGGCCTTCTCGTTTGTTGTCCACTGTGAGCTGCAGTGCATGTGTTGCATGTGCTATTGGTGAAGGCTGTGTTGGTGAGCGCAGTTTCATGGTGGGAAATTTCACAGTACAGAAATTTGACTTCATGCCAGAAGCAGGCTTGGTGTGCTTGACTCGAAGGCTTAACTTTTGTGTGCTCCTAAACGTGGCAGTCCAAATCAGACATGGATGTGGATCGTGTCAAGCCTGCGGCATGAGGTGACAAATGTCGACAACTGTTGCGTGTTGGATACGTATGAACATGCAGTACGGGGATGTTGGAACCAGTGTGGCCAAAAGTCTGGCAACTGCTGATGATGATGACAGCACTGCCGAAACTTGTGCCAGGACCTGTTGCATTGCCAGCAGATTGTCCACACCTTTGTTGTTTGCAGTGGTGGTGGTCCTGAAGGGCTTGTGCGGTGGGCCTAAAAGAAAGTTAGTTGAGCTCGCACCACCGTGGGTGAAACTACGAGACAGTGCGACGAGGCCACAGGTTATGCCACAAACGAATGCATGCAACGCGCGAAGCAAGAACTGTCAAGTTTCGATAGGCAACGACAGTCGCTTACATCAGGGGATAAAACCAGCGGGAAGAAGTGAATGGAAGGTAGTTCTTTTGAATGAACCCCATCTGCCCGGCACCGCAGGCAGTATTGTTTAATCTGCAACAAATGCTGCAGCTGTCCTGTTTTCAATGCAGTTGCTCCCTCTTCTGTGTAGGCCACCTCTATGGCAGCGAAGAGCGTGCTGTTAGCTTGAATGGCAGCAATAAATAACAAATAGGCAATCCTATCAAAGCAAATTCGTCCAATTGACTCCGGTTAAATCCAAGATGGCGCGAGAAACTAGTGGGCTGTGACAGTGTTGCCTGCTCGCACCTATATTTGGTGGGAAAAAAAAAATAACTGTCAAAAAACGATCTCTACACTATTGCTATTGTCTGTTTCAGTCGGAAGATGTACTATCGCGCTCAGTATGAGCTACACCACGCGAGCGCCCGGGCAGGCGCTAATGCGGTGTAGCTCTTACTGAGTGCGATAGTAGGCATTGCATGTTTCTTGTGCGCGTTCGTTTCCTGAAAATCAGCGGAGGGTTCAGACTGCAAATAGGACGACTGGGAACTATATCGTTTGCTCTGTAATTTTCATTGTGCAAAGGAACCCCCAGGTGGTTGAAATCTTCAGAGTCCTCCACTATGGCGTCCCTCATAGCCAGAGTTGCTTCGGGACGCTAAACCCCCTTAAACACATTGTGCAAGTGGGCCCTGCTATGTGTGGCACTTGGTGGTGGTACTGCGGTGATTGTGGATGAGGTTGGATAAAGGTGCTTGCTGCTAATGGTGGAGTGTGCAGCAGCTGATGCTCTCGGTGGTTCCCTCACCAGGCTCTGCAGCAACGCAGGCAGGACCTGGAGAGAGAGGTGGGTCCTCTGGACGTGAACGCCAACAGCCAGCAGCCACTGGTGACCGCAGATGCCGAGGGCAATCTGCTGCAGGTGAGGGGATCGTCACTGCGTCCGCCGGGGCTGCTCTGTCGCCTGGTGGTAGTTTCATATGGGAAGAGTGCGCGGTGCCTGGCTGATTTCATTGCTGTTTCTTAGTCCGAAGTAAAACTGGGCTTTGGGGTTGGAGAACAAGAAATGGTAAAAGGAAAGATGAACGAAAGCACGATCGGAGTGGCTAAATCGGCCAGGAACGTATTGTCAAGGAGAAGGGCCCCGTACAACTACGTGACAGCCTGGCGTTTTATTGCGAAGCTGAATTTTGGGGAGCGGCGTGTTCCTTAACGTGAAGTATGCCAGCAGTGTTCTTGCTCGTATTTGTGTGATCCTTCTCCACCCATATAGAGGAGGCTTGCAGTGTTGCCACTGGCAACGGTCACCCATTGAGAGCAGCAAGATGGAGTACTAGTGTTGCTCTGCAATGCAAAGTAGCCCCGGCCAGCACTGACAGGGATGTGTAGTCATGTGGAAGTTGGAGCTCATTGACACTCTGTTGTGGAAACTAGTCAGTTGCCTCTACTGCCTTCTAGTCGGCACTTCTGTCTCGTATCCCACATTCGAAGCATTGTGGGTGTGTTCAGAGGCTTTACAGTGAAAGCTCGTTAATTCGAACCTCGATAATTCGAACTACACCACTTGGTCTGGCCAAGCTCCATAGAGATCTGTACATAAAAAATTACCGACGATTACGTTACTTCCTAATGCGAAATTTAAGCGCAGCAAATAAGCTGTTTCACCTTTTCGATAGATTGAGGCAAAGAAATCGAGCAACACATGTATGCGCTATCACAGAATTTTTTTTTTATTTTTCACACGTATTCGCAATTTCGGCTCGGGCGGTGCACATATACAGATCCGCCGCCACCGATCTGGCTCTCTGATTGCCACCGCACAGGGGTTGCATTGGAGGAGGAGCGAAGAAAGGAATTAAGTTCGAGCCGGCGCTTTGACAACCGGAGACTCGCAGGAAGAGGGGGGAGGGGGGCGGCGTGTACACCCAGCGGCAAACGATGGGGGCAGAAGCGCGCGCAGCAAGCGGACAACACGATAAAGGGAGGAGGGAAGAGATAGCAGCGACTGACTGACGCCGATAGCGCTGGGGGGATGAAAGGGGGGCGGAGCTGGTTACGAGGCCGACGACGACGCGAAACCCAGGAACGGACGCCAAAGAGCTGCGCTCTAAAAAGCCCGTTAATTCGAAAGCGAGTCGGTTCCGCTACGGATAAACTACGCGCCGGCGCGTCTGGGCGGCTTGGCACACAGCACGTGGCCCCCCCCCCCCCCCCCCCCCCCCCCCCCCCTCCTCCCCCCAAAAAAGAAAGAGGCACCTCCGCATAGTTAGATGCTGCGCATGTCCTAAATGGGTACAGAAGATGGAACCAGATAAAACCGTGGAAGCGTGGGTAATGCCGGCGCCATCACCGGCGCGGCGGCCGGCGGCGCCGGAGAGTAGGGAGGGGTTGGCGGCCGCGGTGGCGACTGCCTGCCCTCTTTTCCACACAACCTCCGAAAGCTAAATACTCGTTAATTCGAGCCCTGTTAATTTGGAAATACAGATAAGTTCTGTCTGCGCGGTCCCAGCCAACGCCCATGAAAGGCTATGACTTTGGACGGGCTACCAATTACGCTCGTAAAACTTTTTTTTTTTGTTTGCGAGTGTCATCCATCTTTCCTTCCCCCAACGGAAGGATGAGCCGCCAACGAAGCACGCGGTCAGCCGTGATCATGACGCCGGCTTTTGGCATCGTTTGCTGCAAAAGGCGTTTGCTGCAATCGTGTGTTCCAATGACTGAGTGGCAGTAGACGCCCCAATCGCCCATGGCCTGATAAGGCGAACCTGCTGAAAACGAGCCTTGCACAGCCAGACAAGCGCTGGCACTCTGCCAAGTTCGCTTCCCCCCTTGCACTAAGAGCTAACGTCTGTCGCCAAAACTCATGTTATGGCAGGAACAGACAGCCAGCCTCCTGGTGTTTATCTATTATCACTGGGCAGCATCTTGACGCACTGCCAAGAAATGCATCGTGGACTGTGATGGTGCGAAACGGAGGGAAGCGTTAATGACTTACGCTTTTTTTTTTTCAAATTCTTTGCCGAAAAGGGGGGGTGGGTAAGTTCATTATGCGAGTGGGTTCATTATGCGAGTATATACGGTACATATACTGTAACGCAAATGGTTCTTGTCAGTTTTTTCGAGGCCATTCGATAATTCGAACATTTTTCCCGGTGCCTTGAAGTTCGAATTAACGAGCTTTTACTGTATTTAGTTGGCGACCAATGACAAGCCCTCTGTTACTTCCTTTTGTTGAGGGACATTTTGGCCGTTCGAACTCTGGGATTGTGGCTGCTTTTAGGGCAATAGATACATAAAAGCATTCACTACATTCTAGGGGGCTGGAACTAGGTGCAGCAATATTTTTCTGTTCACGTAGCAGTAAAATTTGGTTAAATTTGAATTGTTTCAGTACTTTGTAATGAAATATTGCAGTGGTGCACATTCTTCTTGGCCTTCCCAGTTTTTTGTGCGGACTAGTTAATCCACGTTGTGGGTGACAGGCAGGCTTTTGTTTGGTATGGAAATGCATCAACGCCTCTGTTTTATGATTTCGGAGTGCTCCACAACTCTGCCTTGAAATGTGACTTAAATCTGTGGCACCCAAATTTTGGGAGTTCATTGCGGCCAAACTCTTCTTGATGGGTGCCTGTATTTGTGCTCTTCCCAGAGACTGCCCACTCGCAATGGACAAGAGGATGTTGCCAAGACTGGCAATGAGGACGATGATGCCAGGGACACACTGCCAGGCATGGCCCTTGGCGGCCTCCCCTGTGGTGGGTAGAACGTTATACTCTACTGTCGTCACAGTGTTGCCAGCACTACAACTGCTCTCTCGAGCACGTGCAGAATGTCTGTCGGGACACTCAAAACTATCAAAAGCACAGAGCAAACATTATCACCATTGCGGCAGCTGCTTGAGAAAGAAAAAAAAAAAAAACTAAATGAGCATCATTTTCTAGTCAGATCACATAAACTGTGGCTACATGCCTCTGATACTGACCACACCAGCCAGGGCATCACACCATTGCTCTTGGTCATCCGTAAAGCAAAAAATGCTTGTTTTGCAGTCACTTCCGTGCTGAGCTTTCATTGTTTCCATGTATGAGGCATTTGGATGCATGTGGCATGCTTGCATATCTTTATGGATGCTCAACTGATAAACTTGGTGAATTTTCATGGTGCTGTGGCATTTGTGTTGAAGATTGTTTGTGTAGTTAGCCCCTGTGATGTGATGACTTCAGTTGCATGCCGTTCATGGCTAGTATAGCAGCCATGTATCCCGAGTCCTGGTGTGCTCATTGTGCCATTCAACCAGTCGATTCGAATTCGCTTGAAAACAAACCACTAGTCGTACACGCCTGGTACTACAGTAAAACCTCGTTAACCCGGATCTCACGGGACTGGGAAAAATGTCCGAGTTAACCGAGTTCCGGACTATCGAATGTACCAAGAAAACAAGAAACAAATGTATGCAGCATGAACATACCTTTATTGCTTGAAAAAGTGCATTACTTTCGTTTGTTTCATCGCTGGAATCTGCGCTACAACGATCTTTCTCAACCCCATCAGGTGATGGTTCGCGCGCTCACTGTCACGGGATTCTACGCAGAATTCCTCTAGAACGGCGAGAGCCTCGGCGGCCTCCCGCACAGTGTGACGTCGCGGCGGCTGATCTGGATTGTCATCATCGGAACACTCCTTCTCCTCCACGCCGAGCACTTCCGATATGATGTCATCGTCAGTCAGCTGGCCAGCCACAGCAACACCATCGTCAGTGGCTATGTAGTCGGCAAGCTGGACATCAGCAGGCAGGAGAAACTCCAAGCTCCTGTCATCCGTTGCTTCGTCACCCATCCTTTCAGCGTCCTCGGGAGGCACATCTACATCACAATCGTCAGGGCGGACAAACCCGCTGTGCCCGAAGGAGTTCGCAATGACCTCTGCCGACGTGTTGCTCCAGACATGGGCTAAGATGTGGACCGCGCTGAGGAGGGTTATGTCATATTCTCGCTCAGCCTCCTTGCAGAGCTGCATCCTTTCCATCACATGCCGTCTGTACTTCGTCTTCACGAGCTGGATGATGCCCTGGTCCAGTGGCCGGCCGCCATAACAGCAAAGCGTGAAGGCAGAGACAGCAAAGCGTGACGGCAGAGACAGCACGCACCAGTCCGCGCGCAATGCGGCTTGTCACACTCACAACTCAAAAAAAAAAAAAAAAGCAGCTGCAGTGTCGGCGTAGACGTGGCGGCAGTTACAGCACGCGCCAGAAGTCGAACGCAACGGGCACGAGTCCGCACACAACACGGCTTTTCGCACACTCGCAAAAGAACACAGCTGCAGCGCAGGCATAGCGTGGGTCGAATGGGCTGAGCAGCACGCGCGTAGATTCGGTGACAAAGTAAGCCTAGCAAGCCGTCCCGTCGTCCTTTGCAACTTTTAGTGGTTGCTGGATGGCTGAATGCTCGACCAGTGCGCTGGGTGGTGGCTAGCGCCACCTGGCCACTGATTGCTCTCTCACTATCATCATCACATCTCTCGCCTCCTGCGGCCGTTTCTCGTCTTGCTTCGGTTTGTGTGGCTCTCCTCGGCTGCGCCGGCTTCATCGTCAGTTAGGGGTGTTTGAACATTCGGGCCGCCGAGTATGGACGTTTCGATAGCTCTCGCCGGGGTTGTCCGAGTTAACCGATACGCGGCTAAATGCTGCCGAGTTAACAACCGTTTAACCCCATTGAACTACACACATTTTTGCCGGGACCGTGGTGCGTGTCCAAGTTAACCGAATTTCTGAGTGATCGAGATCCGGGTAAGCGAGATTTTACTGTATAGCGTACCTGATGTGTGTGCCATCACCTGCTGCAGACTTGTACCAGGTGCGTGGTGGCCGTGAACGCTGCATCAGCAGCGGCAGCAGTGGTGGAGAGGACAGTGCTGTGGGCGCAGAAGACTTGGAGATGCCCCTGGCCACCGTGGCCACCATAAACAACAACAACGCTGGTGGTCGGGAGGCCACTACCGGGCAGGGTGGGGACAGCTTCTACTACTTCCAGGCGGCTGACGGACAGGCCGTGTTCCTGCACGCCCTCAATGCACGCATGCTTGTGCGTGACTATGGGGCCCTGGAGCTGGCACCACCCACCTTCACGGCACGCATCGTCGAGATCGAGGGGGCCTCCATCGACAACGTGAGTTCCTCTTGTCTGTGGTAGCTGCTGCAGTGGCTCATTGCTTATGGTGCTCAGCTGCTGACCTGAAAGACACTGGTTCGAACCCTCGCATTTTGAGGGAGCCGAAATGCTAGAGGCCCGTGTGCTGTCCGATGTCAGGGCACGTTAAAGAACCCCAGTTAGTTGCAATTACCCGGAGCCCTCCACTACGGCGTCTCTCAGCCCGAGTCTGTTTGGGACATCAAACTCCATAAAAATGAACTAAAGCCATTCTTGTTTGTAACGTGCCCACTCTTAGTTGCTGAACTCTACTGTGGCTGGTCAGGTTCAATCCAGATGTGATTCACTTCCGTTCGGTCAGTCGAAGGCACAGTGGGGACAAATTGAACTTGGCCTGTACCGATAGATTACTGGATCCTAATGACTGAGAGGGTACGCTCACTGAAATGGAGTTTTTCATAAGAAGCAAAGGCCACAGAAGTAACATGCAGGGTTCTCGACCACCGGCAGTTTTCACAAGCAGACTGCAGTGACTTGAGTGCTTTATTGCTGTGTATTCCTGAGGCTGGGCCACCCTGCCTCGGGACACCCTAAGTGTCGCTTCCCATTGATTGATCATGGAGTTCTCTTCATCATTCATGTTACAAGTTTGGATTAATTTGCAGGGGGATTTTTTTTTTGGATTAATTTGGTTTCGTTTTGGATTTTTTTTTGTTTTTTGGTTTGGATTAATTTTTAAAATGCAATTTAAAATTGCATTTTAGATGCAATTTTCTAATCAACAGATGCGTTTTCTGCTCAACTGAAGAAACATCAGTGGCACAGAGACCCAAACTGTCTGTTTTTGCCGAGAAATAAAATTGAATGGAGTGTTCCTCAGTGCCCTCTTGTAAATCAGTGATCGAAATGATGCCTCTTTCGATTGGCTGGCGGTTGACTGTTTTGAGCACCTCACAGTGTTCCACCACCTTGGCCACGTGAAATCTCGTCGAGCTGGAAGTGTGAACAATTTCATTGTGTGCATTGTTTTGTCCTCCAAAACCAGCGAATGGCAGAAGTGTCGCCAATTGTAGGCAGTGTGTGTCGGAAGTCAAGGGCGCCATGGTAGTGCTCTGCACACAGCTTCGATGGTGCAGGTTGGAGTAGGTCATCAAGCAAATTGCCTTTCACCAAGGAGCTCCCATTTGCCGAGGTACCGGCCACTAGAATATTAGTTCGAGAGGCCCATCATCAACTGATAATCAGCAGTGAAGCGCCTACACTCTGCAACTACTCAACAACATAGCTGATGCTTTGTATGACACCGGCCTTGAGGGTCATTCTTTCTTGCTAAGTATAGGTGTAAATGCTAGTGATGCGCCCAGCAGAGCAGATTAGTACCAGTTGACAGACTCATGCCATTACCAACAGCGGGTATACCGTATAAACGCGTGTCAGGGCCGCACTTTTTTTTCCAGATTCGGGAGCCAATTTTCGGGGTGCGGCCCATACACGCGATTTAGAAAAAAAAAATAAATTTTTTTTGAGCAAAAACACAGCAATCAGGGAATGAACGGCATTTATTCTACGTTCAGTCGACACTCGCGGAGTATTTCGACTCTGAGCTGGTGTTGTGCTCTGGTGCACGCTCATCCCAAAAAAGCCGCGTAGCATGTCGGCTGTCAACGCGTAGCCGTTGTTCCGCATTTCCGGCACTAGCAGAGCAGTTCGGGAAACTCACATGGCTCGCCTCGGAAAGCGCAGTTTTTTGCAGCTTGTGTTTCTCAATCCACCCTTTTGATTGCACGGTCTTTAGACGCACTTCTCGGGCACATCGAGTTCCCTGTCCGCCTCACGCTTGCCGCGCTCGAGAGCTAACTCCCAGCCGTGTAGCTGATAAGGTGCTTGCCCATCGTGCTAAAACTGCATTACTCGGGCGAAAGCCACAACTACAGCGAACGCGTTAATCCGCCATAAAAGGCTGGCGATGCTGATGCTGATTAGATTGCGGGAAGTCGTGAGGAGAAAAAAACATTGACGATGATGATGATGGCTGCGGCCTCCGGCGCCATCCATGGACGGTTTTGGAAGCTTTTGTGCGCGTGCTTGGCCTCCGCGATCAAGCGCACCGCGATCGAGCGCACCGTTGTTCGCAGCCGGAGCCGATCGCGGAGGCCACGGCGCGTGCATTTAGAAGGCTATTCCCGCCTGGGTCATAGAAAGCTCGGGTGAGGCCCTTACACGGATTTATTTTTATTAAAACATTTCCTTCGGGAAAACGGGGTGTGGCCCATACACGGGTGCGGCCCTTACACGCGTTTATACGGTATTTGTGAAGGCACTGATGTAGCAGAGGGCTTTGCTTGTCTAATTCGCACCACTGCAGGAGGACTCTGTAAGGAACAAATGCCACGTAACAGTCATTCATTTCAAGCAGTCTTGACTGTGTAGAGTGGGTGGCCAGCTTGAAGGGGTGTGGTATTTACACTGGAGAGCTTGGTGGGGAGGGAGGTTCGTGGTGATTTCGGCCAACAGAACTGCTTCAGCTGCCGCGACAATCGCGCGGGTGGTGAGGACTTGAGAGGTACACTGCTGTGACGGGATGAACCACCAGGTTTCAAGAAACGTGGCCCTAATGGTGTTGCCACGTGCATCCCACAGAACGCTATCTGTGAAGTTGTACATCGTGTTCGGCAGTGAAAACGCTGAGCGAAGTGTTCCTGCTGCTCTGGGCAAGGAGGGTGATGTGCCCACAGCACTGCTGAGAGGCGTGCTTGTATGGGATAGCCTAGAAGCCTCATAGGAGCACAAAGTCAGTGGCCAGTGGCATCCCAGGAAAGCAGCTGGCAGCTGCTCCTCGCTGTTGGGTGTGTTCAGAAGTGTTGGGCAGTTTAAAGGCCAAGCCAACGCTGCTGTAAGAGCAAAGGAGGTCAAAAGCAAACGCCAGAAGCGCCAGTGAGAACACATTGTTAGTGCATAGTGGAATTGTCTCCATAATTTTTTTGTGCAGCATGCACTCGTTACAGCAAGGGGGTGAACTCCCCCATTTGAATATGGCACGGTCTGAGCAGATTCCTGTCAGTTTCGTCATTGTGCTTTGTGATGTGCCTTCCTTAATGTATGTGCATGTGTGAGGTGATTAAACTAAGCAGTTGTTAGTGAAAGCTTTCCTGTGGTGAAGTACACATATGAGTCCATTTTGGGAGCATAACGGTAATTTTGGATAATCACTTGTTTTCACTGTAGGCATGCTTTGCCCAGCTGCCCTCATGCGGGTTCATTACGCTTTGATTTATTTTGTTTATTCGTTAATGCCAGTTGCCTTTTTTGCACTCCAGGGGTGGTTTGAGTGCCAAAACTGTTGAAAATTATTAAAGGGACTATGCAATAAATTAATTGAGATTACGTAAAGATAGGCAATCCATCACTCGTCACCCCAGCGCAAGAAGTTTTGAGCTAGCATCAATAACAACGAAGTTATAGACGGTCAAAAATCACGCTCCTCCTCTTCCCCCTCAACTCGTACGTGCGGGGCACCATAAAAAAATTAATAAAACAGCTCCGGGACTGGGCTCCGCCTATGAATACGTCATTTGCTGACGTTCGGTTTGCGACTTCCGGTTGTCGCACTCCCGAGGCACCGCCGGCAGCGTCTCTCCGGTCTCTGCGCTTTCTTGGCTCCCGAACTCGCGACAGAATAAGGCGGCAGAGGTAAATTGAAAACATATGCGCGAAGGCAATGCCCTGGCTCGCGCTTGCCCGAGGGGGTCGCGCGGCGGCTCGAGCAGACTATTTTCACCGCTACCGGAAGTGTGCCCGTGACGTCGTAGCTGCCGCGGCTCGAGCGAATGACAGCGTGTGCCGGCCTGCCGACGTCATGGGACTAGTGACGTCTGTTTTCCCGATTTTGGTTTCAAAATGGCTCGCTACGAAAACACCAATTGGCCCGCGAATTTTAAAAAACGCGATTTTTAAAAATTCATAATAAATTGCTGGCTCAGTTCCGAAGACTCATACTTGGTGTCAATGCTTCTGAGCATCACTTCTAACATTTACAAGCGGCTTTTAATTCTTTGCATGGTCCCTTTAATTGCTCTGAAAAGTGAGCACTACTGATGGAACGTGGAAAATTAAAAAAAAAGCTTTTATGGGTGTCACTAACAACTGTGAAATTCACACTATATGGAGAAAGTAGTTGTTGAATCCACACTTGATGGGGAAGCAAGCATGTAGTACACGTGCAGCTCCACCTTGCAGAGAAAAGAAAAAAGATATGCCAAGTGTTTACACTCTGCTGTGTAGCCTGTCAAACTCTGGGAAAGCTGTCGTCATGCTGTTTTTTGTTTTTTTTCTTATGGCTGTAAAGTCTTGAGACCTACAGACTTCGTGCCAACCTGGGCTAATATATTACAGTGGTCGTAATGGGTGCACAGTCACATGACTGCACCTGACAATATTTTGTGCACATGTGTGTGTGTGTGGGAAGGAACTTGTGTGCCAGTAGTAACCCTTGGTGCTTGTGCAGGAACTGCGTAGGAAACTGCGTTACCTACGCCACCTGCCGCTGACTTGCGAGATCCAGGTGGTGGAGGTTCAGCTGGAGCCACCCCTGGTCACCCAGGCCACCCTGGAGCACTTTGCACGTGCGTTGCCAGCTCTCTGTGCCTTCTGCTCTCTGGTCAGAGGTGTCTTCTCAAGTCTTTGTGACAGAGGAGTGGCCTCTGCATTTACCTGTCACGTCACTTGGGACAACAGATGCCCAGGCACTATACTTGCTCGCATCTCCCTTTGTGGGGCAGTAGCGTTGGTGCTGAGGGCGTCACACGGGGATGGAACTGGCATAACACTAGGCAGAGGAGGCAGCTACACTAGTTGACTTGCAGCATCTCTGTTGCCACTGGGGAATTCCTCTGTCTCTTGTTCTGTCGTGTCTCTGCGATTTTGGCAAGGGAGCAGCTCTGCATGCCCGTCCTGTGTGTGTTTTCTGCAGCGGACGTGGAGAAGCGCCGTCGGCAGCGGTCGCGGAGGGCACGCAACGAGAAGCGCCAGGACAGGCTGCGTGCCCAGGAGGAGATGCGCCGCCGCGGTTATGGTGAGGAGCTGCTCTGCGGAGCGCGTTTCTTGTCTGCAATGTTTACAAGGCTATCCTTTGGTGGTCTGAGAATAGCTGTCGCCCATTGTTGCCTGTTAGGTGTGTGTGGAGTGGGTGCTTGCCATTGTTCGGACAAACCTGTAACTCTGCATTGTTGCTAATGCCTCATAGTGACGCAGTGATGCAGCAAAATGTTGGCTGAAATGAACTGAAAGCAAGGTTTCAGTGGATCTTGCTTTATAATACCGTATAGTGCGGAATATAGGTCAAGGTTTTTTCCGAAAAATATTACCAAAAGGTCACCCCTCGACCTATATACCGGCCTTTGGCACAAACTGAATAGTCGTCTGGCAACATGTGTGAGCCGCGGACATTTCGGCATCTGCATCGTTATCACTTCCATGTTGACGATTCTTTCCTTCTTCTTTGTCAACCGACACGGCTAAACGTTGATGGCGGTAATCGTTCTTGGCGTTGTAACGTATTAATTTCGCGACAGCCCGCAAAATGAGTACCGGTACTCGACGTCAGTTCACCGTGGTGTTTAAAAAAAAAGTAATCGAATTTACCGAAGAGTATGGGAACATGTCCGCCCAGCGACTTTTCGGCATCTCTGAGAAGAGTGTCCGGCACTGGCGAGCGCAGAAAATTGAGGCCGTCATGGTCAACTGGATTAACACCGTCTGGAATTGACGACCCGGCGCACTCCTGTGGTGTCCGAGCATGCTCGTGTTGGATGCCTATCGCGGGCACTTGACCGCCGGTGTGAAGCAGGCGCTCCGTGACGGGAGGACGGAGCTCGTTGTCATTCCGGGGGGCATGACTTCAACACCTCAGCCCCTGGACGTCGTGCTGAATAAGCCCTTCAGAGACCGCGTGCGTGAACTACAATCAGTGGATGGCGGGCGACAACCCTCCCACCGGCCAGCTGCACAGGCTGCCTCTCGCCACTGTGGCCACCTGGGTGGCTCAGGCTTGGCGCTCACTGCCTGACGATATGGTGGTGCGGGCATTCAGGAAATGTAGCCACTCGTTGGACGGTACCGAGGACGACATGCTGTGGGACGCAGCCAGCGCGAAGCAGTCGTCTTCGAACGAGAGCTCCGACAGCTCGGACGAATGAGGAGGCGATGAGTCTGGTGGCACCAGTGAGTGAAACGAAGTTTTGTGCCCCATAATTTTTATGTTGACTTTTTTGCTTCAAGGTAAGGGGGTCGACCTATATTCCGCATTACGAAATTCGGACGACTGATTTTTCGGACATGCTTGATTATTCGGACTTTTTCGCGGCACCGCGACATGGCCCATAGAGCCAATGTGTAAGAGCGCTTGAAATTTCGGACGCACCGCAACTGACCACTCGATTTTTCGGACCTCGTTCGCACTCGCCGCCAGTACCCAAGCCGCCATATAATGTGTACAGTGGAACCTCATTAATTCAGACTGCAGGAGATATCGAAAACTTGATCAAACAAAACGAAATTCAAGCTTAAAGGAAGCCTCTTGCGACGCTGAAATTCTGCGCGAGTCGGCACATTGCGCTCGCGTGTTTTCGAATTCGTACTGTCCTTGAATGTCTTCCGCCGCACGAACTTGAACTGTAGTCTGAGTTCACGGAACTCATCTGTGCCGAGTCTTTACTCCCGAACACGGAACGCGAATACGATCGCGGTGCGCTTGATCGCGGAGGCTACGCGCACGCCGTGGGCGCGCTTCGATCGCGCCGCCGCACCTTATCGCGCCGCCGCATCTTATCGCGCCGCCGGATCTTATCGCGGCCGCGATCTGCTCCGGCGCTGCGCCGTTCGCGGAGGCCACGCGCGCGCACCGGAGCTTTCAAGTGCCGTCTATGGATGGCGCCGTGATCATTATCATCAACATTTTTCTCTGTCGCGATTTTCCGCTGTTCACATCGGCATCAGTATCGCCAGCTCCAGCCTTTCGTGGCGTGTTAGCATGCGTGTTAGCGCGTTCGCCGTGATAGTGGCTTTCGCGTGCTGCCGCCGAGCTTCACAGTTTTAGCGCGATGGGCAAGCACCTTAAGCTACACGGCTGGGAGTTAGCTCTCGAACGCGGTCGGTAAGCGTGCGGCGGGCGGGAAATTCGACGTGGCCGAGAAGTGCGTCCGATCATGGTGCAACCAAAAGAGAAACACAAGCTGCAAAAAGCGCGCTTTCCGAGTCAAGCCGTGCGAGTTTCCTGAACTGGAAGAAGAGCTGCTCTGCTATGTGATGGAATTTCGGAACAACGGCTACGCGTTGACAGCGGACATGCTGCGCGGCTTCTTTTGGCATGAGCGTGCACCAGAGCGCAGCACCAGCTCAGGAGTCTAAATTACTTCGCGAGTGACGATTGAACGTAGAATAAATGTCGCTCATTCCCTGGTTGGTGTGTTTTTACTTTAAAAATTTTTTTTTTCGCATATCGCGTGTATGGGCAGCACCCCGAAAATTGGCCCTCGAATCTGGAAAAAAAAAAGTGCGGCCCTTATACGCGTTTATACGGTATTTCGCGCGGCGAAATATAGTCATGAGGAGCTTTAGAATGTGTGCAATACAATTGGCCGCTTTCTCCGGCATAGTGGAAATAAATTCGCGATTTTTTCGGTGAAATTTGATTTTCCGGACTGCCCGATTTTTCGGTCGTTTTCGCGGTCCCTAGAGAGTCCGAAAAATCGGTCGTCGACTGTATATGGTACGCTAGCATTAGAAGGCCCGACCATGTTGAGTCTGTGCGAATAGTGCTGGCTGTCCAGGACTGCAAGTGGCTTCACAGGCTGTGCTAGCGAGAGTATGATGCATTCACTGACCTTGCTCAGCTGGGTTGTACCTCACCGTGTCGTGTGTGCTGGTGCAGGTGCAGGTGCCCGCTACCAGCTGGACAGTGTGCGCCACTTCCCCACATGCGAACCGGGCAGGCCCTCGCCACCTTCCCCCCCGCCACCCTCCGAGCCTTCGTCAGTGTGCTCAGAGGGCTCCCTCCAGACTGGTGAGTGTCTGGTGCTGTTCGAGGCGCAGTTCGTCTTCTGCCCTGTGCGTGGCACCCAGTGTTCAGGTCGTGGAGAAAAATACAGGTGCACTGCAGTGCATTGGACACGGATTGGTAATGCCTCGCTGATCTCCTGCGCTCAGTGTTCTCTAGTGTTTTCTTTCGCTCTCTGCACTCCCCTTCTCCTGTAGGCGGGCCTTTGTGCACACTTCCCCAGTTGTCACCACCATCGCACCACCTGTTGACATTAGTGCAAAATGAAATCCTGGTGCAAGCACAAGTAGAACGATGGCATTGAGGCTTGAAGAAGAGTAGTGTGTGCAACTTCCTTGAGTGGCAATAAGGGGCGAAAATTGCCGTGCATGTTCAAGCCAATCCATACACACATTGAAATGTCCAGAATGGCATACTCCTTGAAAAGCGGAGAGCTTGCCTGACTACAGCAGCGATGCTCACTGACGACTGATTTGGTCCTATGAATTGAACTTTCAGGCTCTAAATAAGCTTGAAATGTCGGTTTTGAATATTCACACATTCCTGTCATGCACATGATTTTTCGCCGTTGAGGTCTGAAGAATCGCACAGGTATGAAGAATCTGTCAGCTACTGTATTTTCTTTGTTGGTTTTTGGATGTGACAGGGTGATTTCCCATGTTGACCCAAATCTGCTGTATGTCAGATGCCACAGCATTCGGCATTTACTTGTCGAAAGCCGTAGGTTCTCTTGGCACTCCTTCGAGTGTAGCAGGACTGTTCAGCATGTCTTCTGTGGCATCGGCGTAGTGTGGACGAACAAGGAGGCATGGTGAGTGGCGGGCTCTGTGTGCAAGCGACGTGAGCTGGTGCTTGTGCCATTTTCATCGTGGTGCGTCGCAAGTTCACTGTGTGGCATGGTCCGAGTGAAATTATATTCGCCACCACAAGCAGCTGTCATTGAACCCCCTAGCATTTCATGGGCATGTTAACCGGCAGTCAGGTTTTTCTTTCTTTTTTTTTTGCCAGCCCAATTAACTCCTTTTGGTTGCTTCAGAGCTTGCCGCTGGGATGAAGGCACAGTCCACCTTTCCAAGAGGGATGCCAGCATTGGCTGTTCCAGCTGCCGTGACAGTGTTGGCTTCAGTTTTTCTTGTGTCGTTTCTATTCTTGCTCGGGAAAGCTGTGTGTGTGTCTGTGCGTTGCAGTGGGTGATCTGGACGAGGAGCAGCAGCCGAGGCGAGGCAGCAGTGGGAGCAGCCTGGTCGAGGAAGCGGCTGCCACCACCACTGGGGGCTCAGGGAACCGGGTGTCGTTTGCCCAGGTCAGTGGATGGACTCCCGTGCTGGGGGGCCTCAGGAGGACACTGGGGGGGTGTTCTGACACGCTCCAAGAGGTGTCGTTGCTCAAGCACACTTGCCTAATTAGATGGGGCAAGCATCTTTTGTGAGGCTGGTGCACAGGGTCAATCACACTTACAGGGAACACGGTTCCGTGTGGCCACATACCTGCGGAGTGCCTCTAACCTGTTCGTGAATCAATGCAGGGTGGTGCACAAGCAGAGGGATCTTGACGTGGTGCTTTGTGTCGTCTACCCCTTTGCGCGGGTTTGCCACCGGCTTGGTCGCAATGGAGCTCTTTGTGTGCGCAGCCACTTGGAGCCGTGTTCCCTCTAAGTGTGACTGACCCTGTACATGCCTGACGCGCTGCCAGTCTGCAGTCACTCACCCAAGGAGCGCAGCTAATGTGCCCAATATTGGAAATGTATTGGCAAGGGCCGGGCCTACAAAGCATGATCAGAGTGAAACCAACCATTTCCAATATTGGCCCAATTGTGCTGCTTGGGGAGCGAGTAAATCTACCACTTTGATAGGAACGCTCATTGAATTTGGCGTCTTGAGCTTTGGTGCACTAATGACACCATGGAGCTTGTGAGTGAGTGGAATGTAACATTGGGAGAATACTACTGCAAACCATGCAGACACCTTCACTTGCTGGGCCGGTCTTTGCTTTGCCTGAGGTCGACACAGCCACCGGCATCAGTGGTGCAGATTTTTTCAGTGATGCCATCGTTTGACGTTTGTCTGTGTGGTATTCACCGAAAAGGGATTTCCCATTGCTGAGTTGCTACCGAGGATCTCTCTCAGTCTCAGAGTGATGTGCTATGGCATGGGGCACCCTTTACAGAGAGCCTTCTGCTGCACTGCCGGGGTGGAAGTTTAGATTGTCGCTCACCTCATGAACTAGCGTCAACCACAGTTTTCAAGCTCTTGTTAGGCCGTTTGTTTGCGATTGGCAGTGTGCATGCACACACGCACACACTGCACCATTCAGCCGCTGTAAACAGTGCATGCTCACGCATTTCGAAGCACGTTTTTGACTTCTTTCTTGGCCTGCAGGTCCCTGGCAGTCGTACAGTCTTGCAGTCACAGTGCCCTGTTCCTTCCCTCCGCAGATGCTGCAGACACGCAGTGCGGGTGCAGCGGCCAGCAGCCGCCTTGGGCGGGGCCCACCAGCGAGAGGTGCTCCTTCGACCCGAGGAGGAGCGGCGGCAGCCGGCTCTGACGCGGAGGATGATGAGGAAGGCTGCCCAGTGCCCCTGTTCCGCCACTCCTTCAGCCTGGCCCTGGAAGAGGCCCTTAACGCAGCTGCCGCAGCGTCGGCCGCCGCCCAGGCCACCCAGTCACCCGGTGAGGAGGAAGACACGGGCTGTTGTGTGGGCCCCGGAAGGCAGTTCAGTTGCAGTGTTATTTAGTAATGGTAGCAGGCTCCACTAAAGCTCTTGTCGTTGACAGTACGCTCAGTAATGGCTTCACGTGGAGAAACATAAGTGCAAGCTACGCTGCACTAAATCCGCCCAATTACTGTCCGGCAGCCCTGGTCATGTCAGTTTCTGACTCCGCACTTTTGCTGGCGGCGGGCCACTGCTGCAGTGATTCTGATGAGGCTTAAACTGTTGGTAATGGGTGATGATCGCAGCAAATTTTGGCCAGAGAGAGAAAAAAAGACAGTTCATTGCAGAGCATGCTGTTCACTCTTGTCTTTCATGGCTTCGAGCATTGGGCTACATAAAAATGACTATCGCCTGATAGAAAATTGTCCGTAAAATACTTTGCCATTTCAGAATCCAACTCCTTGCACACAAAGCTTTCCTTCTCATGGAAAAAATGTGCCGCTTTGAAATTCAATTTCGACTTTCTTGTCACATTTCATGGTGTTGTGTGCACTTCAGAAGTGTTCTTTCTCAAATAACATTACAGCAACACAGTGTTAATGCGTAGCCTTGGCTGTGGTTGTCCTAAACGGTTTGTTGCCACATTGTGAATGTATGATTTAGCTTTTTGTTTACCTAAACGCTCAAACCCCCCCCCCCCCCCCCCCCCCCTTCCACTGTGTTTGACGTGGTTACAGTAGAATTTTCGACCAGTTCGGTATTCTTCAGGAAGGTTTCTAAATCCTTCCAATCATGTACAGTCGACGACCGATTTTTTGGACTCTCTACGGACCGCAAAAACGACCGAAAAATTGGGCAGTCCGGAAAATCAAATTTCACCAAAAAAATCACAAACTTATTACCAGTATGCCGGAGAAAGCGGACAGTTGTATTGCACACATTCTAAAGCTCCTCACGACTATATTTCCCCACGCGACATACCGTATAAACGCGTATAAGGGCCGCACCTGTTTTTTCCCAGATTCGAGGGCCAATTTTTGGGGTGCGGCCCATACACGCGATGAGCACAAATGTTTTTTTTTTTTTAAGTAAAAACACACCAACCAGGGAATGAGCGACATTTATTCTACGTCCAATCGTCACTCGCGGAGTATTTCAACTATTGAGCTGGTGCTGTGGTCTGGTGCACGCTCATCTGAAAAGAAGCCGTGCAGCATGTCCGCTGTCTACGCGTAGTCGTTGTTCCGAAATTCCATTTGGGAAACTCGCACGGCTTGCCTCGGCAAGCGCGCTTTTTGCAGCTTCTGTTTCTCTTTTGGTTGCACCATCATCGGACGCACTTCTCGGCCACGTCGAATTTCCTGCCCGCTGCACGCTTACCGTGTTCAAGAGCTAACCCCCAGCCGTGTAGTTTAAGGGGGGACCCTGGTCTTGAAAAGAAAATTTTATTGATATAGATATAGTAATGAAATTTTCAGGCCACATGTATTTTTGTGTGCTGATTTTAGATGTGTCATTTAATTTCGTGTAAAATAATTCCTTGAGCACATGTGCAATTTTTATGCAAGTATTTTGGGAAAAGTTTTGCAGAAAATTTGCTGCAGGAAACTCGCTGAAATGCATGCCATTGGATTCTCTTGACACCAAGGAATGCAATAAGGGTAAAATTATCATCCTGGCTATCATAGAACTTGAGTTACAGGGTACTGAAGCTGCTACTTCAGAAACAGTAATACACACTTTTCTTCTCATTTCAAAAATGACAACTTCAAAACTCTATAACTCAAGTTCTATGATAGCCAGGATGATAACTTTACCCTTATTGCATTCCTTGGTGTCAAGAGAACCCAATGGCATGCATTTCAGCGAGTTTCCTGTAGCAAATTTTCTGCAAAACTTTTCCCAAAATACTTGCATAAAGATTGCACAAGTGCTCAAGGAATTGTTTTACACGAAATTAAATGACATATCTAGAATCAGCGCACAAAAATACATGTGGCCTGAAAATTTTAGAACTGTGGCTTCATTAATAAAAAAATTTTTTTCAAGACCAGGGTTCCCCCTTAAGGTGCTTGCCCATCGCGCTAAAACTGCGAAGCTCGGCTGCAGTACGTGAAAGCCACAATCACAACTATTACGGCGAACACACTAACACGCCACAAAAGGCTGGAGCTGGCGATACTGATGCCGATGTGAATAGCGGAAAATCAAGGCGAAGAAAAGTTGATGATGATGATCATGGCCTCGGGCGCCATCCATAGACGGCACTTGGAAGCTCTTGTGCGCGCGTGTGGCCTCTGCTCCGGCGGCGCGCCCAAAGCGCGCTTCAATCGCGGAGGCCACGGCATGCGCGTAGCCTCCGCGATCGTATTCGCGTTCCGTATTCGGGACGAAATACTCGGCACAGATGAGTTCAGTGAACTCATACTACGGTTCAAGTTCATGCAGCAGAAGACATTCAAGAACAGTACGAATTCGAAAACACGCGAGCGCAATGTGCCGACTCGCGCTGAATTTCAACGTCACAAGTTAAGAGGCTCCCTTTAAGCTTGAATTTTGTTATGTTTGATCAAGTTTTCGATCTCTCCTGTTGTTTGAATTACACATTATATAGCGGCTTGGGTACTGGCGGCGAGTGCGAACGAGGTCCAAAAAATCGAGTGGTTAGTTGCGGTGCGTCCCAAATTTCAAGCGCACTTACACATTGGCTCTATGGGCCATGTCGGGTGCCGCGAAAAAGTCCGAATAATCAAGCATGTCCGAAAAATCAGGCGTCCGAATTTTCGGTCGTCGACTGTAGTTTGGCGTGGAAGAAGACCAGGAGGCGTGCTTGTAGATGATGACAGCAGAGTGTATACAGTTAAGGGGAGACACTGGTCTTAACACGAAAATTTTTATTATTAGAGATATTGTAATGAAATTTGGTGTGCATATGTATTTCTTCCTCCTGTTTTCAGAAATGTAATTAGTTTCAGCTTATCTCAATTAGTTCTCAACGTATAAGGAAATAACTGGAGCCTAATTAGGTTTTTTCTTACGGGTCATTAATAAGACACTTTCCCTCAATATTTTTTGGTTCCGATTAAAATGTAGCCGTAGCCAAAGACCTGCCATGTGGAGCTATGCTATTTATATTGTTATTAAGGTACATCATCATATAAAAATGTTCAATTATGTCGATGCATCACAATTCTGGAATATAATTAGCTGGTATTATTGTCTGCAAAATTTGGTGTGTTCGACTTAGCCACATAAAAATAGCATAGCTCCACAGTTCAATTCTTTCTGAATTCAACGGTGTAAAATTTATTAAGATTGGACCACAAAAACATAATGTAAAGTTCCGTAAGGCTAGTGACATTGGCAAAAAACGTATTTTGCCAATACGTATTTTATTTAGATGTTCCCTATCTGTTTCCCTACAAAACAAAACAAAAAGTGTCTTAAACCATCCAAGGAAACATTATTAAAAAAAATGTCGAAGGTGAAAGTGTGGTGAAGTTGTAAAAAAAAATGATTTCTCATGAAGTTATCAGTACATTTTTTTAGTGACAATGGAGTGCAGGGCTAGGGTGTTGAGCTCTAAAGGCAATATTTTGAATCCTGAAAACAGTTTTTTGAGGGACCTAGAGGTCTGGAGCCAAGGAGATCCGAGCCCCCACCATGGCAAGCAGTTGGATGGTCCTGAAAAGGACCGTTGGGTGTGACGCTCGACACATCTTCTACTCTGTCTTTTAGAAAAACCGCCTGGATGTTAGGCAGCACGCTGCCCTGTGCCGCTGGAGAACGTCTCCATAGCAGTCCAGGACTGTAATCGTTAGTTGCTCCCGTTTTGTGCCGCCTTGTCAGCCTCTCGTATTAGTGCTCTTTAGATGAGGCCCATTTGCCCTGCGCAAACGCTGGTCCCGCACTTAGCTGGCGCTAAAAAGTTGTTTAAAACTGTCATGTCCACAATCACGAACTCAGCACCAGCATCACCGGTCTGGCACTCTGCGCTGAGGCCAAGAAGTTCAAACTTGCGCTGGGTCGCCGACTTTTCCGACAGAGCGGACTTCGTGTGTGCCGATCGCTCAACAAGCTGCACCTGCTGCACCACTCTCTCGCACCACCGCAGAGTAGTACGCGGAATCAACACTAATTGTACCGTGACCCGGGATGCAATTCGTGCTGGAACTTCGACCCGCGGAGTCGTCAGCGAGCAGCGTGGTTGACGTTGTCGGCCGATCGCGCGAGTCCGTCACTGGCTCTAACGCAGGTCCCGACGGTGCACTTGTGGCCGACGCCTACGGCGTTTTGTTCCACGCCCGTTTCTTACGGCTTCCAAAAGCTCGTTGCGTGCACGGTTTAAGTCGACTGTCTCCCGTCATCTCGATCGCGTGGAAAAATTCCCGGCACAAAGCAGAAACACAGCGCGTCGAGAAAAAACAAGCGCAAAAGCAGACGCGCACGAAGCGACAGCCACGGCGGTGAACGCTAAAGAGAAAGAAAAAAAAAAATGACGCGCCGGTCACACCAAGCAATGGCAGGCGCGGAACGGCACGCTTCAAATGACTCGTCAGTCACGCCAGCCAATGGCAGGCGCGGAACGGCGCGTTTGAAGAGCGCGCCGTGCGCGAGCCAATCAGCGACTTGGAAACGGCCTTCGGAAAACCGGCCAGGGCAGGTGTTTCGCTTGGGCGACGCCATTTTGAGATATCGCGAATTACGCACAAAGAAAACAGCTTCAAGCCAAGCCCAAGATGGCGGCGATTGGCCGGCTGCAGCGTTCGCGGCGCGCGCGGGAAGTTCGAACAAATTTCGCCCTTTTGAGGGCATTTCGCGGCTGCCGTGGTATATTGAAAGCAGATTTTATCTCATTTCCCGACCGAATTTAGCGTTAAAAATTTGAGAACAGGTGCTCGAAAGGTCAAACGTTCTGAAAATGAGTTTTGCTCAAAATCGATTTTTTGACTATTTTAGACTGTTCCAAGACCCGCGTCTCCCCTTAAACCTGGATGTAACGAACCTCCATATATACTGAATTCCTCAATATCCTCAAAGTCCTGTGTTTGGGTTAACTGTACCTCATCTGTTGAACCACACCTGTAAACCATGGGCTCCAGTAAGCCTCTTCTTCTGTTGGTGGCATGATTGAATTGATGTAAACATGTGGCTTTTCTCAGCCCTACCATGTGCTGTGGATGCGGTTATAACTGACGTTCTCTGTATTCCAGATGGTTCCAAGGGCAAGCCTGGATCTAAGAAGAACAAGAAGAAGAACATGACCTTGCTTTTTGCAACCTCCATGAATCGTAGCAAGTAGTGTCCACAACAACAACAACACACTGGAGCGCAGCATTTCTTCTTAAGCCAAAAAGTGAGAAAGGTTTGCAAGACTTATCGATTACGTGCCAGATTATTTGAGGCAAATTGTTTTCTTTTTTTTTTAACTCTATGGTTCCCTCTACTTGACAAAATGATGGCTTCAGTGCAGGGGCCCTGCACAATGTGAGGCTATTAGGCAGGGAGGGGGGGACCCTCAGTGAGGTTGATGATGAGAACAGAAAATGTTTTTTTGTGCTTTTTTGCTCTTGGGTCTTTTGTTTGTTTGCTTTTAGACTGTGCCTCGTGGACAGCATTGGTGAACTGAATTGGCCCAGCAAGGCATTTGTGTGCGTTGAATAAAGTATGCTTGTTTGGACCTGCTGCTGTGTGTGGTTTGTTGGTGCCCTTTCATGCTTGATGTTGAAGCCATGCTGCAGTTGGGATCAGTGCACCAAGCAGATCAAGCTGTTGCAAGCAGTGTGCTCTTTTCACAGTGACGGCTGTTTCTGGGAGGACATCTACCACAGATACTACATGCGAAGCTCAGAAGAATGCTGTGGCACCACCAGTGGGCATGCACACACCTGCTCTGGCGAGCAGGAGCAACCTTTGTCGTAAGCAGGTGGGAGGAGTGATGATAAAGTGCTGCCAAACACTGCCAGTCTAACACCCCCGTCAGACTAGCAGATTTAAGGTCATTCGAACCGAATGGCACTCACATTGTCAAATGTCATTCGGTCTCTCTTGAGGGGGTGAGTACATTTCTGTGCAGTATTATAAGCTTAAAATATTTCCGGCCATTCTGCACCACTCTAGCCCTCAGAAGCCAAGCCCCAAGTACAAAGTCAATCACATATTCGATAAGTGTAAAACAAACAAAATGGTTGGCACAGCAGCGTGCGCAGGAGTGCGGAGCATTGAAATGACTTCCAAAAGGTGAGCGGCTCAGCTGGAACGCTAACCGGCAAGAAACACGCAACCCAGAATGTTCGACGGTCGCGGGAAAGGCCCTGTCTCACGCTCGCTGCTTGCGTTGGCTGCTGCTGAGACCGAGAGTAATAGCTATCCACAAGAGCCTCTAGTCTGGACAGGTTCACACCAAAATTGACATCTTTTTAACAGAACTAAATAAATACAATTACTAACTTTCGCACTGCCCTCATTTTTTCATGTCTAGTTTCTGCTGCATATCTGGTGTCCAGAGTAGGCACTCGGTTCGAGATTGAGTGCGGGAGAGTTCCCCAAACTCATTCGATGGTGAATGACATTCGAACCTAATGACATTAAATGTCCCCGTGTAGCAGCCAACTAATGACATCAGGAGCCAATGTCATTCGATGAGAATGATATTGAATTTATTTGACCGGGGTAGTCTTTGGTTGTGTTGACTAAGGGCAGGTACAGTAGCTGTCTTGCAGTGGGTGGCCACTTGGACCATACCGGTTGGTTGCGACTGAGAGAAGGATGAAAAGGAAAGTGCACGGGCCTGCCGACTGGCTCGAGCCAAGCCACCACCGCTGCCACGTGCAGATAGAAGAGAGTTGAAAGATAAGAGGAAAGAAAAGGCGCGTCGCGACAACCGCATCCGCCGGAGCGGACGCTGGCTGAAAAAACAAGCGGCCGTAGCCCTTAGCCCTGGACCATACCATCGGAGAAGGGATTCACGAAAGGTGTGAAAGACAAAAGTTTTCCAAAACAGGTTCAAGTTTGCTCTCGGAGTTTCGAAACTTACCATAGCGCAAGCATAGCGATTTCTTTTGTCGCCTGTGTTGCCCGTTTCCTGGCTGTGTGTGTGTGGTAGCGGTCCTGTTAAGTATTACACAGGGTGTCGAACCGGAATTTTTTCGGGTTTGGTTCGGGTTCACACCTTTCTGGTTCAGTTACGGGTTCAGCTCCAGAGCGGCATTCCGTTCCGGTTCGAACCGGTTCGGACCGTACTGAGCCGGTTCAAACGGGTTCAGGGCAAAAAAAAAATTAGAAAGTAGATGGGTTTTAATCAACCGTGTTATGCTGGCTACTTTTTTTTTCTGGCCCATCGATATATAGAATAAAAAATTGCTGAGGCTCAGCTTGGCTAAGCCTGGGGAATGCGAAGCATATTAGTGGCTAGGCTTGCTAATACATGGCTTTCCTTGGTTGAATACTTGGTCATTTTAATACAACCACTAGAAGTCGTGGGGGAAGACAACGGCAAGGTTACAGCGGAACGCCGACTAACCCCGAGACGCGCGTTGGGTGATCGCCTGGATTGCCACGGAAGCCGCGTCTGCCTGCCCGGTGGAGCGAGCGTTTCTACACCGAGTGTGAACGTGCGTTCGAAATGCGCGGGTGTGACGGCTAGGGGTCCCACGGCGACGGCGCGAGGTGGAGGCCGGCTCTCTCATCCGATGTCACGTGGCGTGATGGCTAGGGGTCCCACGGCGACGGCGCGAGGTGGAGGCCGGCTCTCTCATCCGATGTCACGTGGTGTCACGGCTAGGGGTCCCACGGCGACGGCGTGAGTGGTAGCTCTAGCAATATGCTTCGCATAAAAATGGCTGAGGCTTAGCTAAGGTTAAGCCTAGTCAGATGCGAAGCATATTGATGACTAGGCTTGGTAATACATGGCTTTCCTTGGTTGAATACTTGGTCATTTTAATACAACCACTAGAAGCCTTCGTCGGGGGGGAAGACAACGGCATGGCTACAGCGGAACACCGACTAACCCCGAGACGCGCGTTGGGTGAGCGCCTGGATTGCCACGGAAGCCGCGTCCGCCTGCCCGGTGGAGCGAGCGTTTCACTTACACTAGAGTGTACTAGAATAGGTTTATTCTAATCTCGTACACTCTACCTACACCGAGTGTGAACGCGCGTTCGAAATGCGCGGGAATGCCGCTCGAGGACATTCCGGCTACTGTGCGATGGCATCGTTCTCCCTCTCCCAGCGCGTGACGGCGATCTGTCGTGACGTCATTGTGTCACGTGGTGTGACGTCACCATACCACGTGGTCTGCACGGCGTGCAACCGCAGCGACGGCACAAGTTGGAGCCCTGTCTCTCATCTGTCGTGACGTCGTGTCACGTGGTGTGACGTCACCATACCACGTGGTCTGCAGGGCGTGCAACCGCAGCGACGGCACGAGTTGGGGCCCCGTCTCTCATCTGTCGTGACGTCATTGTGTCAAGTGGTGTGCACGTCGTGTAACCGTCACGAAGGGCTTGGGTTACCTATTGTAATATGCTTCGCATAAAAATGCAAAAATTTGCTTAATGTAAGATGCTCTCACTTTATTAACTTTATTTATTGTCCGCGGCAAAAAGAATTTACGGCAAGAGCCACAAAACGAAATGAACTCGAAATTAATGTATATCGACTGCGTACGCTTAGGGTTATTCGTTTTCGGGTTTTATATTTTTTCATATTCGGGCGGTAAAAATCGGGCGTTATTTTCCGGCTTGATAACAGGGGAGAAATGGGGTTTTTCGTGGAAAAACTCCGAAATTCGGGTTTTGTCGTGTTAAATTTGGTAACTAATAATTTATTCGATTTGCTCTATCCGGTGGGTGACAATTAGGGCTATATTTTGGGCTGCTTTCAAGAAAATATTGCAAAATTTGGCGTTTCTTTGGTAATTAATTATTACTCGCAGTGAGAGGCAAAGGTCAGTATTGAGAAAAAAAACATTTTATTCACGAGGGCTGGTCATCGAAGTTCTACACGTCCTTATTAACATACATAATCATCTGCATGTGCAACATCTCGGTTTCCATCCGAGACCTGTCTGGTCTCTGCAGGTATCTTAGCTGAGAGAACGCTCGCTCAACGTCACAGCTGCCATTAGCTAGGCACAATAATGACAACGCTGCATTTGCTAGCCTTGGGTAACGCACAGTTGCGTCGTTCCAATAGTCCTCCACTTCAACACCTTCATTTGTGGGGCTTGCTTCCAGCAAGTAAGTACTGGTTAAAATCTTCGCGAAGCGAGCCCACATCGTCCATCACGGAAATAAAGAGAGGTCGGTAGTCATCAAACGACTGACTCAGCAGCCGCTTCTGGAACGGATCGAGCACGGCTACACCACTGTAGTATGGCTCCCAGTTTGTTGTTGTTGTTGTTGTAGCCTACGACAGAATGGCACATACCCACTCTGGGGGATCGGCCAAGAATCGGGTCCACAATGTCAACTGGTTTTCTTCTTTGTCAACTTTCTTTGTCAACTTTCCACAATGTCAACTGGTTTCAAAGTACAGTCCCATTTTGTGGAGATTTCGGCGCTGTCTTGTCTGTCTGTCGGCCGCCTCTCGCCTGCGCGCCAACTACAGGCACAGTAATTACGTGGGCACAATTGTTTCAGAAATCAGCAAAAATCGGGTGTTACCCGATATTTTAGGAACACGTTCGGGGTGCAAACATCGGGTAAAATGGGGTTTTACCCGAAAACGAACAACCCTATGTACGCAATAATCCGTCTGATAAGGTGCAAGGCGAAAAGCCGCTGGATTTTGCATCTACAACACCCTCCAGCTTGAGCAGTTTCGGAGACCCCGTAGCGCGAGTAATTGGTTATCCTGAAGCTCGAGTCAGTCGGGAATTTCTCGTACGCATGCAGTGCACTTCCGTGCGCGCCGACATGACCGCCGCAAGCGGCCTCTACGTTCCTGCGCACTATTAACGAAGCTGTCGTGTATCGGCGCCTGTATACAGACAGACACCTTTCCGTCACCCCGAAACCGACTTGCCAGTCACCCCCCCCCCCCCCTTCCTTTCCTACATGGTACGCGAATATGCGAGAACCCTTCAAACGCCCATCTCCCACCCAACGAGAGCCTCTTGGGAGCACTGGCTCTTCCTATCCAGAGCTTACCAAACATATTTTATTGAAATCTCCGCTTCGATATCACCTTTGTGACTCGCGTTATATATCTCGAGCCCCTATATAGATCAGTATCTTCAAAAACACAGATAATCGTGGCTTCTCGCTACTACAGTGAAAAATTACGGCTTTGCCTATTATGTTGACGTCAACCTTTTTTGTTCTGATAAATACAGTATGATAAAAAAAAACACGCTGGGATGGGTTTCGATCACTTCTTTTCTGCACGGACGCAAATTGATAACATCTTCTTTGGGATGTTGTGTTGCATCATTCTTGCAAATGCAGCATTCTCCTTGGAAGAAGGTATGCTAGCACTACATAGAATTTTTGTAACTTTTCTGGGGCGCTATCAAAGGGAGCCTGTGCGTCTGCAGATTTTTTGGGCCCTTGATAGAGTCTGGTGATTCAGCCTGCACCATTTGTCCAATAACTTGTTTCAGGGCATTTATTTTCAAAACTACAAAACAACCCCTTTCTGGGAGCTGTGCAACATAGGCGACTAAGTGCTCGTCTGTCTTTTCTGGACATGGTTTTGAGAGAACTTTATTCTGATACATTCGGTTTTCTCACCATTCGCTTCTTGGGATACCTGTACGACCTCTCCACAAGGCAAATGACAAAGGTTGTGAACGGTCATTACTTCCTTTACCCATATATCTGCAGCCGTACCTAGCCTTTTTGGTGTCAGTGTATTAAAGCGAATTCAGCGGATGTAGGCGAGCCCACCTATAACGACCGCAGACATAATGAACGCTTGCTTATTACGAGCGGGCACGGTGCTACCGTCAAAATACGCATAAGAACAATGACAATTCGTCGCAGATACAACCAAAAAATTTGGCAGCACCACTCGGTTATAGCGAACGAGGAGGCGCCGTAAACTACTCTCGGTATTTGAAGAGATGGTGCATCAAGTAATTGCGGAGATGAGAAAGCGCCTCTCAGCCTTCACAACACCGCCCGGGAAAGAATACGTCTACCCAAAAAATGCAATAAAAGGCGGCACTGCAGTCCGCAGCGCTAACTGGAATAAGCGGCGTTTGGTAACGCTGTAAACGGTGACGTAAGCACGGTAACGATATGCTATAGCTTTCTATAGAACCAGTAAGTAACCGCCGGAAAGCCCGCGTCGGTGGCCTACGAGGGCACTCAATGCCTGCGTGTTCGCCGGCTGGCCAAAGCATCCCGTGGGAGAAGCGCGGTGCGCGTGAGAAAGGGACATTGTCGAAAGCGAAACTGCTAACCATGTAACAGCAGCGATTTGAGAATTTTGAAAGCCTTGCTAGCCAAGCTGGTCACGTTGTGTGCACGGCCTCCCCAGTCGGCTCCATCTTTTGCGCTGATACCAAGTGCAGGCGGCGTCATAGAGTGGGCAGTGCAACTGATGCACTCTGCGCCACGAGCGCTGCGTTAATTTCGTCGCTGCATGAACCCAGGAACGAAACAAGAAGCTCGAAACACACGTGACCGGATGCATGTAGATTTGTGAAAACGCTTAGTTGACCCATAGCTGGCCAGATGCACGGCCGCTAGATACAAAGCGCAAAGCGAGGTGCGGCCCGCCACGTCGCACAGAAACGGCGTCTTGGGCCTAGTTCTCCGTGCGCCCGCCGCGGCGCCACTGCTCGGGGACAACTGCTCGCAGGGAAACGCCGCGACAGCTGCGCGGTACACCCGTTGCTCACTGTTTGAGGCGTAAACAGTGCACTTTCTACTTGCTCATTAAAGATTGCATTTTTAAGTAGTCATTGAAAACGCCGATTATGTCACAATCACCGCAGCAGGTAGGAAGTGTATGCCTGAACGCTGTCCATAACGGCCGCCTATACGATGCACGACGGCGCGCGCGGCTGTACCTGAGGATGTTGCATTAATGCGCCTGAAGCTTTCGATCTACTTTTAAGGCGTAAGCCTTTTATGGCTCATGACTCGCCAGCGTGTCCGTCCGTCCATGCGTCCGCGGCAGCTGTCAATAATGGTTACTTGAAAAGTCAGTAATGATAGTTAATGGTGTAGTAGTATTTTTTATTATTTTTTATTTATCAAATACTGCCAACTGCCTCTCGGCAGTCAAAGCAGGAGTGGATACATTGTTCTTGAACAATTGCTAAGGTGAGTAACAGCGGCAAAGAAAGAAAACATGCTATTGACAATCAGCCACTAAGGAATGTGCACAATCAAAAAACACACAAAAAAGAAAGAAGGAATACACTTTGAAAGGCGGACGGCAAAGCAAGAAGCGTTGTAAAGAAATACTTGCTGCATCATAGATAATATGACACGGCCGTAACAAAAGTTTCAACTGAGGGCATGTCAGCTACTTCATAGGGTAAGGCGTTCCACTCGGCTGTGGTTCGAGGAAAGAATGATGAGCGGTAGGCGTTAGTTTTAACCTGCGGCATTACAATTGTTTTGCTGTGCTTGCCTCTCGTTTTCCTGGATTCGTTGAAGTGCATGTAAGTATGAAAATTTATTTTGACATGGTGGTTAACAATACTGTACATCATGTGTAGGCGGTGTAGTTTACGGCGCATTTCTAGCGACGGGAGCCCAGCTCGTGTTCTCAGGTATGAAACAGAGATACTTCTATGGTAAGCGTTAAAAATGAATCGAAGTGCTTTCTTTTGTACCCCTTCAATGTGATTGATGTTTTTCTTAGTATGAGGGTCCCAAACAGTGTCAGCATAATCAAGAATTGGCCTAACGAGTGTCGTGAATGCTGCAAGTTTTGTTGCACTAGTGCAGTGCCTCATGCGGTGCTTTAATAACCACAGCTTTTTTAGTGACGCCGACACAACATATTCAACATGTGCGTTCCACGTTAATTTGGAGTCAATTATAACACCAAGATATTTGAAGTTGTCAACCCGCTTGACATCAGCACTGTTAATTTTATAAGTATATATTAACGGTTTTTTCTTTCTTGTGACCATCATGTGGGCACATTTAGAGACATTCAGGTTCATACGCCAGGATTGACACCAACTGTTAATTGCAGAGAGGTAATCACGTAGCACAATTTGATCTTGCACAGATTCGATGACCTGGTACACGATGCAGTCATCGGCGAAGAACCGGCATTGTACAGAGGAATCCAAAGACAGGTCATTTAAATAGATAAAAAAAATAAGAGGTCCAAGGACAGAACCTTGTGGTACACCGGATAATACAGGGGCAGATGAAGAAAGTGAGTTTTCAATGCAGACATACTGTTGTCGATTGAATAAGTAACAATCAAGCCAATTCAAAATTTGTTCACTTTGCAATACACTTTTTAGCTTAAGTAATAACCTTTTGTGACAGACTCGGTCAAACGCCTTTTCGAAGTCGAGGAACAGTATATCAATTTGCCCACCCTGATCCAAAGCTGCCATGAGATCATTAGTAGTGTGTAGTAGTTGCGTAACCGTGGATAGGCCATGTCGAAAACCGTTCTGTCCCTCAGAAAAGAAATTATTATTTTCCAGAAAACTGCTTACATGCTTAAAAATAAAGTGCTCCATTACCTTGCTAACGGTGCTCAGGAGCGAAACAGGAGCGAAACAGTAGATGTACGAACAGTAATGATAATTAGTTAATGATACCCACTAAACGCGCACACTGCGCATGCGCAGTGCCCCATGCGCAATTTTCAGGTGGTTTAACAACGGCGCATGTGCACTGACGTCAAAAGTTTGCACAATGGTCGTATCACCCAGAGCTCTCTCAGGTGCTCGCTGAACGTTGATCGAGGAAGGATGCAGCCCGCGCGCGCTCCAATGTCGCCCGCTACGAAACGCGCTCGCGATGCCGTACGGAAGCGTTCAAGAGTCGCCAATCGATCTTCAACAGTCGCCAAGCAGAGGGCAGCGACAGAGGCGGTTAAAGGCTTTCGCCTCTTCGCACTTTAGATCGTCAAAGTGCTCCCTGATTTTTATTCACTTCTCGCTACCCCATGTAGACCGTGAATGAGACGGACACGCACAGCTGGTCACGCGCAGTAAATTTCCGTTTCGTGTCACGTCGAATTTTGGCTCTTATATACACAAGTTATTGCAATTTATATATAAAAAAAACGATCATAGCTGAAGTTGTGGAACTTCATAAGCCCACCTGCAGCCGAGAAAACCACAAAGTACTTGACACTTTTATTGCATGGTCATACAAGAAAGGAAGGAACCGTTCACAAGAACCTTCCTTGACCTTACTTTTTGTAGTCATTCTCTGTAAAATGCAAGGAACATGCCAGAGACCTGTCGCTTGGCACCCACTCTCTTCCTTTCCCTGACAGTCCTTGGCGAGCGATATTTACAGCCACGCTTCTCGACGCTGTAGTTCAGAGGGAAACTCATGATATCTCACAGTTGGCTGTTTTCTGGAGTTCGTGACGGACAGTGGCACACGGCAGATGCGCGGCATCATGCCCCATACACGTCCCTGACCTCCACACACGCATGCACGAAAATCCCAAAGAGTGCACGGCAGACACGAGGCAAACATTCATTCACGCGCACGCGAAAAGTCAAAATCCAGCACCGCAGACGCGAGGCAAACGTGCTCACTCACGCGCACAGCAGAAAATCCAAATAAAGCACTGCAGACATGAGGAACGTGAGTAGTAGTAGTATTGGTTTTTATTTTGCATTGAATATTGAAGGCAAACGCGGTTTTACACGACGCAAACGCGGTTTTACATGACGCAAACGCGCTCGAACACGACGAAGCAAGGAGCGCTTCGGGAGTCCACTCCCGCGACCTGTCCCCGAACAGTGGCGCCCCCACCGAAAACAGCGGCCGCGACTGTAAACTTCGCCAGGACATGCTCACCCACTGTCGGCGGCGCGACGTGGCTGGCCGCACCTCGCTTTGCGCTTTGCATCAAGCGGCCGTGCCAGATGTTTCCTCGGGTAACTACGTTCCTGCGGACCACAAAATCGCAGAAGCGCGTGCTCTGACGAAGACGTTGAACAGCAACTACGAGCAGTCCCGTACAGCCAGGTATCTTATTTATGTGGCCGACGTGCCACCAGCTGCCGTGATCGCTTCAACCACAATTGGCAGCAAAGATCTTGACGAGGATTAAATGACCGCTTTAGATAGCCTGGAAAGAGCCGCCGCAGGCTCTGCTTTGCACAAGCAGGTGCGCATAACGCAGTTTATAAGAAATAAACGCCACTTTTAGTGGCCTTAGTATTTTTGGCTGTTATACGGAGAGTCAACTTACAACGAACATCTGATATAACGAAAGAAATCACGTGATTGTCAGGTTCGTTATAAATAGGCTCGGCTGTAGTTTCAAACGGCCAGAAAAACCTTTCTCACGCCTCAAACACGGGCCTTACGCGTTAGGCCGTACCTTCGCGCCAAGGTGGCGTTTGGGCCGTGGTCAGTGAACTGCTGCCTGTGGGAGCAACGAGAAATATTGAGCAAAAAAAATATATATTTTTTGTCGTGATGCTGTGTTTTTTTTTGGAGGGGGGGGGGGGGGGGGGGGAGTACATATTTCAGCAGTCTCTTAAAAAAGACATTGAGATCATGCACTTCACTATAACATTTCTTTCTGGGTAGAAAGACTCCAGAATTCCATGCGAACTCTTCGTGTTTGTAGGACGACTTAGCGTGAGTAAAACCCCCATGACGAATGAACACGCAGAACTGCTGCGTTCAACGAGGTCAATGTTCAGAGAACCGCTCTTGATCGCAGGAGGAATATGCTCCGCAAGTTTAACTTCCTGACTGCTGATGGTTCCGGAATTTTAATGTGCGGGTGGAGTAAGGGAGTCATGGTGGCGTAAGGACTTATACCGAGATCTCTGAATTCGACGAGATCAAGCGAGGCACGAGGAGGGTCAAAAAGATTCCTAATATTCCATGCAATAAAGATAACAAGAATCCTCTGAGATGGCCGAGTAGCGTAAGGCATCTCTTAACGGGGCTTTTCTGTTGCGCCGCCACTGGTACGAATCCAACTCGGAGAATGGATATTCTTTTAGTTGTTCTTTTTACTGCATAAGGATTATAGCCTCCTTTCACAAAAATAACCGCACTGTGTTCTTTGGGGGGGGGGAGGGGGGGGGGGCGTAGGAGGGAGGGGGGAGGGGGGGGGGGCGTAGGAGGGAGGGGGGCGTGTGTGCGCGTCCGTGCGTGCGTGCACACCACACCCCGGTGGGCGCACATCCGGCCCCTCACTGCTAAAAATGCACTTTCAACAACCTTCACCGTCCCCCCACCCCCATCACCCACCTGTGAGGCGGATTTTTGTGACTAACTTTCTGCCGTCCCCTGCTACGCTTGCCGACTCTTGGAATCAACTCTATTGTTCTTAAGGATCATCGGTTATCTTGCCTTCGCCTTACATGCCCTGTTCAAGCCCATTTCTTCCTCTTGATTTGGGCCAGGATGTCATTTGTCTGCGTTTGTTTCCTCACCCACTCCGCCCGCATCTAATCTCGTAACGTTACATCTATAATTATTCTTTCGATAGCTCGCTGCGTTGTCCTCTAAAACTGAACCCTCCTTGTTATACCTGTGCTACACGCGCACATAAAATGGCAGTAAATGCTTAAGGCCTTACGTTTGTTAATGTCATTATTTTCGGAGTTGGTGCTACACGTCCACATTTAATGCCATTATCGAAAGTGACTATGACGATAACGCTTGCAAGGTAGTCAGAAGTTTCATCTGAATATAAACATTCCTAATGAGCACAATATATCTGGAATGTTGTTCAAATGTAATGTAAAAACGATTTTCTAGAAAATACGGCTGTTCCTGCTTTACAAGTCGAAAAAGTTGCCATAAACTCGCATGTCAACACCCAAGTCGAGAGTACCTGTCAATAAGGCTGGTTAAAACGGCGCTCTTCGCATCGAAAATGCAGTATATGAATGCCTCATCTGACTGAAAGTTAAGAATTAACCATTTCCTACTGGTTAGGAAGTTGTTACTAACAAAACTGCATGCTTTTCTGCGTGTGGAATGGGAACGAGAGTACGCATTGCACGGGCGAATGAGTTGTCGCGAACTCAGTAGGTCGCGAATGGCAGTAAGGCTAATGCCATTAAATTTACGCGTGTGGCACCAAACGAATGCCATTAAAACTTAAGGCAGTAAGCACTTAATGGCATTAAATCTGTCCGTGTGGCACGGGTATGAGCCTCCACGCTTCTGCCCCATAGGTGAGTACCGGTAAGATACAGCTGTTGTACAATTTTTTTTTTTAAGGATATCGGTAAACTACCAGCCATGATCTGAGAGAACCTGCCATATAAGCTCCACCCCATTCGTATTCTTCTAGTTATTTCCCTCTCATTATCCGGATCAGCGGTCACTGCCAACACTAAGTCGACATATTTTCTTATTGCGAACTGCTGTCCCTTGCTAGACTATTGAACATTACTTTGGTCTTCTGCATGTTAATTTTTAGCCCCATCGTATGTCTCTGCCTGTCTACATGCCTTGCAGTTCATGCCTTGAGTGACTTAGCAAGGCAATGTCAACAGCGAATCGCTCATTACTTAGGTATTCTCCATTAACTCTTATCCCCAACTGTTCCCAATTCAGGCCTCGGATTGCCTCCTGTATAGAGGCGGTGAATAGCATAGGCGAGATCGTGTCTCCCTGCCTGACAACCTTCCTTATTGGAATTTTATTGCTGGCTTTATACAGGACTATGGTAGCTCTATAGTCATTATAGATGTCTTCCAACATTTGTACATAACACTCTTCTACGCCCTCATTGCGCAATGCCTGCATGAAAGCTGAGGTTTCCACTGAGTCAAATGCTTTCTCGTAATCAATGGGCGCTATATATATGGGTGGGTTATATTCTGCGCATTTCTCTACCAAATGATTGACAGCGTGAATATGGTCTATTGTCGAGTATCCTGTACGAAAGCCTGCCTGATCATTTGGTTGATTGAAGTCTAAGGTTGTTCTGACTCTATTAGCGATTACCTCAGTAAATACTTTGTAGCCAACAGACAGTAAGCTGATCGGTCTGTAATTTTCAATTCCTTGACGTCTCCTTTCTTATGAATTAATATAATGTAAGCGTTCTTCCAAGCTTCTGGTACGCTCGAGGTCACAAGGCATTGCATATACAGGGTGGCTAGTTTTTCTAGCAATATCTCTCCTCCGTCCTTTCACAAATCCGCTGTTACCTGATCCTCACCAGCTGCTTTCCCTCTTTTCATTTCTCCTAAGGCTTTCCTAAGGCTAAGACCACGTGACTAAGACCAGTTTACTCGTTGCAGCTGCAGCCGCCACGTAGGGCGGCCACGCCGCTGCTCCGACCGCGGTCGGGGCAGTGGTAAATGACGCAAAGAAAATGAAGGTATTCTCTATCGGTATTTAAAGTACTATGCCCAACTAATTCTATTGCGCGTTTTATTGTTTCAAATGATGCCCTAGCTAATAGAATACCTGGATCACTGTTTGGTATTCGCCTACGGCCGCTTAATAATTTAGAAAAGAATTTATTCTCACATGCTGTTTCGGTTTCATCAACCCAGCGATAATGTAACGTGCAGTAACTTTAGGTCCTCTGAGGAGCCGAAAAACTCTGATATAAACGCTGATACGCTGTTTTCACTAACTATTGCACATAAACCAGCCTGCTTCAATAGCTAGAATTACAACTAATTACATATTGGCAGTCATATTGCGTTTTTTTCGTGCCTCATGTAACCTGATTTCAACTACACGTTACAGCCATCGCTCGGTTGATGAAACCAAAAGCGCGTCAAGAAGAAATTCAAATATAATTTACTTCTCGGTCGGAGGCGAATACCACGGGGTGCTCCATATACATCAATGTCGAAAGCATCGTTTGAAAGAGGAAAACACGCAAGCAAAAATTTGGTGTCTATAGACCTTTAGTGCGTTAGATAAGTGCTAGCAATTTGATTAAAACCATACGTAAATATTTAAAGAGAGAGGAGTAGTAACTCAAGATTTCACATAAACCTGACGTACAATTCTTTAGAATTCGTGCTAGTACATTACAGAAGCATCAATTAGGTTTCTTCCCAGACACCAGACTCCATTCAGTTTTGTTGTAGCATATACTGGGTGCCATTTTCGCACTTTCCAGCGCACAAAGCTCGGATGGGCAAACCTACGCGCTAGACTATATCATTTTGTCTGAAAAAAAAAAAAGTGTTCAGGGTGTGCAAAAAAAAAAAGTGGAGCTGAACCGGCCCCCAACCGGTTCGGAACGGTTCCTTTCAATCGTTCCGGTTCGGGTTCAGTTCCAAGATGGCGAAAAAAATATGGGTTCGGTTCGGCTCCAGTTCCGGGCAAAAATTCGGGTTCGGTTCCGGTTCGACACCCTGGTATTACATCCTCTTTCACTGGCACCGTTGTCATTGTGAAATGGACAAATTTGCTCCAAGTGTGGGGTGCAAGTTAGCCTGCAGGTATGTTGGTGCCATTGCATTTCATGCTACATCCCTTCTCGTATGCAAGGTTCAAAACGATGCTTGCGTAAAAGCAGTACAGCCTCCCCAGTTTTCCAGCACTGTACAAGCAGTTTCTGGGAATTGCATGCACTGCGACTCGTTTTGCGACTGCGCAGACCGACGCTCAGTGGTGCGCCCTTGGTCTTTTGCCATGCATCGCACTCACGGAAGACACACAACTACATTAATCCCGCCACTGCCTCTTCCTAGCCGTGAAGCACTTGTGCCAGGCGAGCACTAATATGGCCTTCAAGGTTGTTGTTAGTGGCTATTTATTGGTAATAAGAAAATAAAATATGAAGGAACAGATGCTGCTAGCCGCGGCATCTGCAGCGAAGCCTGACCTTCAAGGTGGAACCTCTCTCACTTCCGCATCCCGAAGAGCAAGAGGCGTGCGTGTGCTTTACGATGTCGGTGCACGTTAAAAATTATCAGATGGGCGAAATTATTCCGCAACCCAATCCCACCTATCCTTCACCTTCCATTTCGTCGGGCCGCCGCGGTAGGTCAGTGGTTATGGCTCTCGGCTGCTGACCCGAAAATGCGGGTTCAATACCAGCCGCGGTGGTCGAATTTCAATGAAGGCGAAATCCTACAGGCCCTGCGATGTCAGTGCACGTTAAAGAACTCAGTTGGTCGAAATTTCCAGAGCCCTCAACTACGGCGACCCTCATGGCCCAAGTCGCTTTCCCGTAAACCTTCCCTCGTGGCGAGGTTGCGGTGTCCGCCGAGAAGTGAGTCGTTACTGTGCCTTTCTTCGGAACCAATTGCGGTTCAAGCGCAAACAGATCATTTCCTCATTACAACGTCTACAACACCCACTAATCCAACCGCCCTGCCACCCTCGCTGTCAGGATATGCGTACCCTTTCATACCTGTATTGGCCCTGGTCTAGGTGCGACCGCACTGTCCCCGCACTCAAACTTCGAAAATTTGTCCGAGCCTTTACCCCACAGCTTCGAAAATTTGTCCGAGCCTTTACACCTGCATCAGCACAGACTGTGTGGGGGTGTGTCTCTATGCCGACCCCCCCCCCCCCCCCCCCCCCTGGGTTTGCGGGGATTCGTGTTTCACAGAGCGCGGTCGTCCTCTGCCTATACAGCGGTTGCAGCGGTAGCTGCGCAGGCAATCGGCCCAATATTAAAGATGGATGGCTTAGCTCTGACCCTTTGTAGCACCGGCCTTTGCCAAAACATTTACAGCAGCAGGCCGCTGCGCTGCTGGGGGCATACGTCGGCCTCCTCGTCAGCGCGTGACTTCTGGTAGAGTGCTCGTACCTGGCGTAGTACATGGCTGGTTTCGCAAGTGCGTGTCTGTGCGATGTCGTCGTCATCCGCACCCACGAGGTCGCCCTCGGCGACGAAGGTCCGTTCAGCTGTGCAAATCGACAGATGGTTCTAATCCCGCATGTTTCTGACAGCGTCATGTCGCGAGGCTCCTGGAGGGACGACATGGTAGCGCAGAGTGCACAGAACGTATGAATGCAGTCTGCACGGCATGTGACCAGCTGGGCCAGGAAGGCATGGGTGTTCAAACCTTCAAACTTCTCGGATCTCAGTGGCAATTCGCTTGCCTTAGCTGTCACGCTCACATTGTCTCCACTTTTGACGCTTTAACCAACCGGCACGCAGGTGGCACGTCATTTGTATGCCACGGCATAGCAGTTCGTTGGCGCGCGCTGGTCGGAGGTTACGTGACACCTTCAACGACTTGCTCTCATCCCCCTCTCTCATCATCCCCCGCTCTCATCTTGCTCTCATTGCGTGACATCCCCCTAATCTGGCGTCACGATGGTTGGCACACTTCGCGCTTGTGGAAGGCGCGTTGTTCCGCTGCCGGTTCGAGTCTATGGCACCTCCTCCTTCGCTCTGAGTGGCGGCTGCGGTTGTCCGTTGTATCAACTTCCATTTGCACTCTACCGCTCCCTTTCCCTCTCTCCCGCTTTCCCCCCTGCGGAAGAGCAGGCCAGGGTTACGTTTCCGCCGGCCGACCACTCCGCCCTGGATAAGCTTTACTCTCTATCTCTGAGATGCAGTGCCATTGTCCTAATATTTTGACATGACCGGGTTCGAACCCGACCGCGGCGATCGCGTGTCGATGGTGGCGAAACGCAAAAAGGCGTCCGTGTGCTGTACGATATGTCATGCACTTTAAAGATTCCCAGGCGGCCCCAATTATTTCGGAGTCGTTCACTACGGCTCATTTTTCTCTCTTCTTTCGCTGCCACCTTCCTCCCTGCCCTCATGGCGCGGTTGAGGTGTTCACCGAGAAGCGAGACAGTTACTGCGACATTTCCTTTCCTACAAAAAAAAAAGGACATTTTGACGGTAGCACCGGCCGCCCTCTTTCGTAGTAAGTGAGCATTCGTTGTAACTGCGGTCGATGTAAGTGGGCTCTATGATTGATGGAACAATATGTGCACACTGAAAAACAGCGAAAATTAAAAGCGCGAAAACCAAGAGAAGCCGTCCTCCAACACCACTCCGATACGATCCAAGGCATGCCCGTGATGGGCGAGACCCAGAACATTTCAGCGGTCTATTATTGTGATTGACGGGCAACTGGCGGACGTAGAGCGGAATGGTCTGCGTACTTCGACGTCTCGTCTGCTCGTAGCGCCCGCGCGTTTCCATGGCGCCGTTCATTTTTGCATAAAAAAAGAAAAGCTTTTACGGAGCGAGCTGTTTTACAGAGCAGTTGTCATAGGATTACACTGAAGCTCGGCTCAAGGGGAGCTTGAGTCGAACTTCAGTGCAATAAGACTGCACAGCTGGCGCGACGCCAGAGCCATCACGCGGCTTAAGACAGAACTAAGGAGAAGAACGTGGTTAAGAGAGAAAGATGTTGGAGCCAGGCTTCGCGCTACGTCAGAACCTTCCCGCGGCCCAATTGGTGGTTCAAGAACGAAGCGGAAATGCCTCTCAGTGGATCGGGGCCTTCCAGCCAATGGCGTCGACAGATTTTCTGCCTAATCCATGCTTAATCCCCTGCAATGCTAGCGTGACGGGAGATAAACCACGGATTAACCGCGAGGTCATGAACATGTCGGCTGACGCCACTAGCCGGAGGGCCTCCTTTGAGAGGCTCTTAATTGACTCTGTTCTTGAGTTGTATCCATCCGACTTGGCTGACGAAGTTCGAAGCCTTTCACTGTGCAATCTAGTTCACTGTAGCCGCGTTCGATAGCGTGAAAGTCGTCGCCGCCGCCGGATGGTTGCCCCTGTCTTGCACGAAAGCAATAAAAAATAGAAAAAAAGTGCAAAATATCTCCTGTATTTACTGTACGCACTTAGTGCAGCATTGTACGCCTATGTTTACTGTAGTTGCGCTGCGCCAATGTAAGCAAAAAAACTGCAGAATGTGTACTACATTCGATTCAGTGCGAAAGCACAAATTTGTGCTACTTAGAAGACGACGATGAGTGGGTATGTGCCATGTCACTCAGGCAACAACAACAACAACAACGAAGCCCTCGCTTATATGCCAGCCTGGTGCACAAGCATACACTATGATCTGAACCTCCGGATCAGTGTTTTCGCACTGAAAAGCGAGGCAGCACAGCGTGCGTAAACCGGCTCTCTCAGTGAGTTCATGCGCCAAGCAACGAAGCTTACCACTGGCCGCTTTAACGCGACGGCTTTACATGTCCTGTTCACCAGAAAAACGGGTGTCGGCGTTGTGAGCGACAAATCTCGAGCATGGCTCTGTCAGGTGGTGCTCAGAGGGCAACCTAGGGGGCAGGTTGGCCACTGTCTAGGTCACGTGACCTTCCGGCGTCATGACAACCCGCCCACCGCGTAGTGAGAGAAGTGCCCGGTGTGGCAGGTGGCAGTTCAAGAAAATTATTGGTAGCTCTGGAAGAGTAACCTGGGCCGCAGACGACCTACCGCAGGGAGCACCTCCCATCGCAGGGCAGTGGCGCATTGCTTAACTGCTGCACCACTGTGCCAGGAGTGGTATGAGGACTGCCAGGTATTTACGAGTCTAAAGTTGATAATGGCCTTCTGCATATATGGGTATTAGCCAATTACGCTGTCGCGTCATACCATTGATTAATGCGGAGCCTAAGCGTCCCCTTCATTTTTTCAGTTTCGTTTCCTGGTCTATGTACGTCCGTTTCGCCGTGGCCTGTGCGCCGTGTCGTCCCTTTATCTTTACCTCGCTTATCTCTATTTCAATGCTCTCGTGGGCGAACCGTCTCCGCAGAAAGCGAAGGTGGAACAATATTTTTAGAAACAGGCTTTTTTGAGGTATAGAGATGGCTTCTCGACGTTGTATTAAAGGTAATAACCAGTTGTAATAAATTGTAGTAACTAGTAATGCTGTTTAACTAATTTCGAATAAACTTTTTAACTCGTATAGTTGGGTGCCTGGCTGCAATTGGAGGTCTATAGGGGGCGGTTAGTAACATCCAAATCACTTTTTAAAATTTCGAAACTGTGATTGCCCTCACCGCTATGGCGCAACAAACTTTCGTTGTCGTGCGCCCTCTTCGAAAGCGCGTCTTTGGCGCGCCGGAAGCGACGTCCGTGACGTCACTCCCTGTCGTTCGTGTCACGTGACCTTCGCTTACTCGTGTGGGCAGCGAGCACCACAGCGCGAGCGGGACAGAGATTGCGGTCCGCTCTCCTAGGCCTGCGGTCACAAATGAAAACTGAACGAATTTAGCATCCAGAAAGTCTGTAACAGCGCATTTTTCAACGGGAAGTTAATTTATGAACGCAATTTTCCGTATAGCGTGTGACTGCACCATAACAATCAATATATCGCAGGTCTCCCCTGGGAACTTTTCTACTTTTCTGCTACTTACTGTGAGAAAGGCACCTCATTGGTTTGCGATGGCAATATTAATTACTCGGTGCGAGCGCACTGTAGAAACAAGATTTTGCTATGCATCGGAAGGTCAGACTATTCCCATCAAATATGTTCATAACAGTGCCTTACAATACGCCACAGTTGCCTCACAATTAAAAGCGATGTCCAATAAAGCTGGACTTGTATATACCAACTTACCAAGTGCTTGAGGGTACAGCCCACCATTAATAAAAAAAAAAGACACATGTTTTTGGGGACCTGCAGCTTTTGCGGCGTTGTAATATCAGTGTTGGTGACATCAGGAAAATGTTGATCATGTCAACAAGTGACTGATTTCTGATAGTTAACTTGTAACTGTTACAGATAAGCACCTGGTGGTTGAATAAAACATACATACGCTCGCCAAAAATGATTTTTAAAACATGACCTTTCGGGATCACAACGGGCCCCTTGTTCACAATGAGCATGGACGGAACGGGCCGCTTCTTATATGCATACTTAACGGCGCAGTGAGTGGGCGTAGTTATCGCGGATATTGTCCCTCGTCATGTTAGTAACATTCTTGGTAGTTTGTGTGGAAAAAAAAACCGAGAAGCAATCGCGACGATAATGATCTCTTTGAAACCAGGATTGTGGCATTTTCCCAGTCAGTGGTGTGCATTATTTGAGCATGATCTGCAAGGGCGTTGGAGGACGTGCGACAATGACTGACGTTGTTCTTCTTAAGAGAACTTCTTGCTGGGCTAGTAGGTAATTCACTGTGAAGTAAAGGCGCCAAAAACCACACACACACGCATGACAAGAAAACGGGACAGAGCGCCACTCACAACTAGTTTTTTTTTTGCAGAACCCAGATACATACGAGGTCTGTTAGAAAAGTATCCGACCTTTGGCAGAAGAAAAAAAAAAGGCACAACTGGAGCGTTGGAAACCTAATTACCTTCAAAGTAGTCTCCTTGGAACTCCACACACTTCTCCCAGATGTGCTGCCACTGTTGGAAGTATTCCGAAAAGGCCTTTTTCGGAATGGAGTTTAGCTCAGCTGTCGTTGCAGCCATAATGTCCTCTCTTGTCTGAAATCGCGCTCCTTTCAATGACTTCTTGATTTTGGGAAACAACCAGAAGTCGCAGGGGGCCATATCAGGAGAGTAAGGAGCCGGTTGAACTAGAGTAGTCTGGTTTTTCGCCAAAAAAGTTCGAATCAAGTGCGAAGAATGTTCAGGAGCAATGTCGTGATGGAGACGCCAATTTCCTGTTGACCACAACTCCGGTCTCTTGCGCCGCACAGCATCACGTAGGCGACCGAGGACATCCCTGTGGTACTCTTCGGTCATTGTTTGACCCTGGGGAGTGCGTACTAGTGGTGTGCCACACAGCGAGAGTCCAAGAAAGCAGTCAGCATCATTTTGACGTTGCTGAGCATTTGGCAGACCTTCTTTGGTCTTGGGGACGTGAAATGCTTCTACTGTGACGACTGGGATTTGGTTTCCGTGTCGTACCCATACACCCAAGACTCGTCACCAGTGACTATGGTGTTGATGAAGTCGGGGTCACTGTTTGTGGAATCCAGCGTGTCCTGTGAGACTTCAACACGAAGCTGCTTTTTCTCCACCGTGAGCAGCTTCGGCGCGAATTTCGCCGCAACTCTCTTCATGGCCAAATCTTCGGTGATAATGGAATGTGCAGAAAAACTACTGATGTTCACCTCTTCCGCAATTTCTCGGATAGTCACACGACGGTCCCGCATCACCAGAGCGTTCACTTCGGCAATGACCTGGCCATTTCGGCATGCTGATGGCCGACCGGAGCGTGGCTCTCTCTCCACCGATGTGCGGCCATCTTTAAACCAGTTGTACTATTGCTTAATTTGTGGGCTGCTCTAAGCATTATCACCGAAAACCGTCTGAATATTCCGAATGGTTTTCACTTGGCTGTCGCCCCGTTTCTGGCGAAATTTGATGCATTAGCGCTGCTCCTGTCGCACCGCCATTTTGCTTGCACTAAAAAACCGACGAGAGCACTGTGCACTACCTCACTCAAACGCTGCCTCCCAGCGACTGACGCTATCGGCAGGCGGGAAAAAATTCGTGCATGCGCACGACGGTTCAAGGTCTGCTGGTGCAAACGCGCTTGTTTCATATCCATCAGGTGTTCGCAAAAAAAAATAAGGTCGGATACTTTTCTAACAGACCTCGTATATACACAGCCAGCGCCTGTGCGAGGAACAAAATTACGCATCAATGTGATAACGAACGCTCAAAAAACTCTTTTTCCGCCTGATACAGAGACACAGATGTTTCGCTGACACACGAACTGCCTTTCTTACTGATATAGAACGTTTCAATCAGTTCTGTGGCTTTGATATTGCTGCTTCTAGCCAGGATCCTCACGGATGAGAAGCATGGCTCACAAGAGCGTAAAGGGCAGGATCTCATATATTTCGGAAAATTTGGGTCCTCTTTATTTTTTTTCTACGTTTCGTTCATGTTCCCTGATTCGCTCATTAACGCAGCGCCCTGTTCGTCCTATATAGGAACGTCCGCACGAGAGGGTAATTACATAAACAACCCCTTCGGCACATTTCATGCCCAGCAAACCACAAACCTCCCATAGATGTCCAGATTAAGTCTGAACGTCTATGTACCAAAGCAAAATCTGTCAGACGTCTTATTTACGAAGCTTTTTTCGTGGAAAAGCTGGAGACGTACCCACGACATCATATCTGCCTTAACCTAGACTCCTCGTAGATATTACTTGTCACGTCCTGAGAATGTAAGCGAGATATAATGTAAGAATTCCATATTTTTCAATCGTTCGATATTTCGTGTTGCCTTACTGCATTTAAAGTTGGAAATCGCTGTTGACTACAAATTGGAGGCATGACCAGCGCTGCCTGTGTTTTTGTGTGTTTTCGTGCTCGCTTCACGGCAACATTATCCCAGACTACACAAGTACATCCTCAGGACGTCCTGAGGATTAATTTTTGAGGACGTTGTGTTGTCCTGAGGACGTCCTCTTTTAATCCTCAAAAGGTCCTCATTTAGTCCTGTTGTCCGGCCTCAGTATGTCCTCAGGACATCCTCAGATTTCCTCTGGAGGACTTTCTCAGTCTGTTTTCAGGACATCAGATGATGTTGTAGTCCAGGGAATGTGGGTCACTGTTTTCTTAATTATTGCAGACAGTGTGCACAGGGGTTGTGAAACAGCTTTCTTCGCACTTCTTTTGTCGTGGATTTTAGCAAACAAATTTTGCAAAAGTTTCGCATACTCAACAAGTAACTGGTTCGTTCACCGTATTTGTTGGCAGTTACAGGTTATTCTACATACAATATTTTCCTACAGCAATAACTATATAACTCTCACAGGAGTTGAACTCTGTCGCCTCAGTGGAATAGCCAATCCAACAAATTGCCCAAAAATTTGCACACTCCAACCCCATCAGAAGCATGCAGTACATGTGACCAGGTTTCAAACCAAAATAATTCAATTTAATTCAATTCACCTTTATTTTCAACATTTTTACAATGTTGACGGTCTCCCAGGCAAAAAGCTGTAGTAACAGCTTGACGAGGCCTGGAAGCCGGTGGCAGGCAGCAGTGACAGCGGTACAAAAAAATTATATACAAGATATCAATTGCTATTACACACGGTCACATACATTTTATCACGGTTACATTTTATCATAGATTTACACAAATAAGAGGTGAAGTAAACTAACCAAAAAAGATATTAAGATGTTATACATAAAACTGCAAAAAAAGCGATAATTGCACATATGAGAGGTTAAACTACAATGTGTATGTTTTTAATGAACACGTTGCCATTTTACGCCAGAAACAGCAAACACGGGTCACTCCAGAAACACTGAACGCAAAATTTTACGCGTTATTCGAGCGTTATTAAAACTAGATCGACTGATCTGATTTAGTAACACTGGCACTGTATAGCTTAATGACTGGAGAAGGTAATTAGTTCGGTGGTGTGGAATCAACCATTTTTCAGAGGCACGTGTTTTCGAAATACTACAGCGCAACGTTGCACCTGAGAGTGAGAGAAGGAATTCTTTATACATTTCGTTATCGAAATAAAAGTAGTAGAGGAGGCGGTAACTTAAGATATCTCCTGAAGGCACATAATATTTTCAGCCACAATGGCTTCCTACATTATATCTCTATTGTACAGAAGTATCTTTAATTAAATCTGAAGTTTTTACGAAATGAAAGCCGAGTGCGAGAGATGAAGCTGGTTTCATCTCAGTTCAATGCTACAATGTCCTGAGATAGGACATTTGTAGGATATTTGAGAAATTTTCGTCCTCGAGTCGTTCCGTGAAGTACAAACTGGCGGCAGTGGTAGAGCGCACGGCGTGTGCGATTTCTCATCGTGTTCTGTGGGAGCGTTGTGTTTGAAGAACCTCGACAAAGAATTAATTATTCCCTTATTATTGCTGGCGAGATTGTTCAACGTGCGCATTGCGCACATCCAACGCCCCCGCAGAGCAAAGTATGCTCAAATCATGCAGCACACCACTGACTACGAAAACGCCACAATTTTGGACACAAAGAAGTCTTTATCGTCACGATTGCTTTTGGAACCTTTTTACATACAGACTACCCGGAATAAACAAGGCACCCGCAGAACTCTTGAAACGTCATGTTTTAAAACCATTTTCGGCGAGCGTATGTTTTATTGAACCGCTATAATTCCCCTTGCCAGACAGGATTGTGTCGAACCGTTGGCTAAGACACCCGGTTCTAATTAGAGAGTTGGAGCTGGCCATTAGCGGTGGCTCTTAGCAAATCGCTATTTAGAACTTCGAAAACGCGATGGCCGTCGGCGCTGTGGCTCAAAACTTTTTTGCACTTTCACGTTCGACCCGCCACGGTTGCTCAGTGGTTAGGCGCCCGCCTACCGAGCCGGAGTACCCGGGTTGGAACCCGACCGCGGCGGCCGCGTTTCGATGGAGGCGAAACGCAAGGGGCGCCCGTGTGCTGGGTTTCGGGTTTCGCCCTCACATGTCTGCACAGGATGTCCTTCTCCAGCTGCACAGGGATGTAATACGACCCACAACTATGCAACACAATGACAAAGCCATCCTCGCCCTTGATCTGAAAGGGGCTTTCGACAATGTGAAACACGGAAGCATCCTGGCCAACTTAAGTTCTACCGATTGTGGGGCTAGGACCTATGCGTATGTAAGAGATTTCTTGTCTAATCGCCAGGCCTTTCTTCGGATTGAGGGCGAGGAATACGGCCCTTACATGATGGGAACACGGGGTACCCCTCAGGGAGCAGTGTTATCACCGCTCCTGTTCAACATTGCTATGATGCGCCTCCCAAGCCAATTGGCCCGGGTGGAAGGCATTAAACACGCGTTATATGCAGATGATATTACAATTTGGACCACTCAGGGGAGCCTTGGGGACATGGAGGACCGCCTTCAGCAGGCTGCTTCCATAGTCGATGCGTATGCTAATGACTGTGGGCTCCAATGTGCTCCAGCGAAATCAGAGCTTCTGCATGTCAGAGCGAACCCAAAGGATAGGACAGCAATACACATCTCTCTGTCAGGAGGTCCTATTAGAGAGGTGGAGGAGCTCCGTATTCTGGGCCTTTTCATTCACCAGAGACTCAGACCGGACTCCTCTATTGCGAAACTCAAGAGAGTAGGCGAACAGGTAGGGCGCATGATCCGCCGCGTTTCCAACAAGCGGGGTGGTCTGCGGGGCAGGGACGCGCTTCGGCTCGTCTATGCCTTCGTGACTAGCCGGATCCTCTACGCCGTGCCATATCTCCGCACTACTAAGCAAGATGAGGCGCGAATAGACGCCATCATCCGCAAGGCAACTAAGCGAGCCCTGGATCTCCCGGTGGCTACCTCTAATGCCAAACTCAAGGCATTGGGGGTGCTAAACTCCTACCAGGAGCTGCGGGAGGCCCACCTCGTGAACCAATACACGCGGCTCACGCAGACGGCTCCTGGGCGCCGCCTGCTAAACCGCTTACACATCCAACACGACTGCACTCCAGAGGAGGCGGAGCGTATCCCAGTACTATGGCGCCATATGCTCTGGGTCTCCCCGCTCCCCCGTATAATGGACACCGACATGCATGAAAACAGACGACAAGCGCGGGCTCGGGCTCTTGAGAGACAACACGGTTCCCGACCCGGTGTATATTATGTTGACGTAGCAGGGCCATCGCCCACGGGATTTTACTCGGCCGCTGTCGTTCACCAGGAAATGCACGTTGATGGACTCTCCTTTCGAGCTCCGAATTCGATGCGGGCCGAGGAAGTAGCGATAGCGCTTGCTGCCGCCCACGCCAATTCGAGAATAATCATCACGGACTCCCGAAAAGCATGTGAACATTACTTGGCAGGGGAGATCTCCCCCTTAGCTGCTTGTATTCTACGACGGACTGCCACTGATCCAACACCCAAACGAATCATTTGGGCTCCTGGCCACCAGGGCTTACGAGGTAATGAGGCCGCTGACGCGGCTGCCCGAGCGCTTACTCACCGGGCTCCTCATTACAGCTCTTCTGGCTCGGAGACTAACCAGCCGCTGCTGCGATTCAGGGAAATAACACATTATAGCGACAACCACCGCCTTTTCCCGGCCCCTGCAAAAGGGCTGAGTAAGACGGAGGAGCGAACTTTAAGGCGCCTGCAGACAGGTACTCTACTCTGTCCTGCAATAATAAAACATTACGATCCTAACACGGATGGGCGATGCCCACACTGTGGGGAGACCTGTGATATCTTCCACATGGTGTGGGCATGTACTCAAAATCCCCACCTCCCCCCTTCCCCTACCCCTTCCAGAGAGGCATGGGAGACTGCCCTCCTCAACTGCTCCTCGCTTGAGTCCCAAAGGGCTCTGGTGAAACGGGCGAGAGACGGGGCCTCGTCGTGCGGTGTCCCGGACTAGGGACGCCGACCATGTAGCGGGGCCACTCTGTGGCTCCCAAACTCTTTTTCCCAAAATAAGGAGACCACCTGTGGTAGCGGAGGAGTGCGGACGTGCGTCGCATGGGCTCCGCAGATTTCAATCCCCACGGACTATCTCGACCCACTCTGCCACCAACGTTTTGTTGGATCTGAAAGAACTCACAAGCTGGATCACCCGGACACCGGTTTCAAGACGGTAGGACCATTTTTGGCAATATTCCCGGACTTTGAAGCCCCGCGTGGCTCGGGCGACTTTTTGGTGGGAAACGCTCGCCGCTGAGCCTACTTAGGCTTAGCACGACTACGGGCGTTCGCGGGCAGCCAGGCCCGCTGAGCAACCGCGATGCAGCCTGGAACCGCCTCCCGCACCGCAGAATACCAAAATTTTGAGCCCTCAACGAGCAGAATAGCCCCGAATTTGCTAGAAGCACAAGAGATGGACGACGCGTTCCTCGACATCTCCGACTCCGAGAATTCGGCAGGCGGGGGAATCGAGGAATCCGCCATGCAGGAGCAGCAAGACACCCAAAAAGAAGACGAGGCAAATTGGGAATTGGCCCTGACCAAACGCCAAAAGAAGCGACAGAGAAAAAACGGACGGAACGCCGCGGCAAACGCCCCAATTTCCCCGGCCGCACAAGGTGACCTCGGAGGGGTATCCCCGGCGTCTACGCCCACAGCTGGCGTTCCAGCTGCCGGCGCGCTGAAAAAAGACGGGAAAGGAACGCAACGGCAGCTCAGGCGAAGGCTGCCCCCGCTCCCCAGGGACGATTTTAAGATTATTTTGCGACCGAAGGGACTTGTAGTCAAGTCGCTCCAGCAATTCCAAGTGGCCCGGGCCGTAGCCGCGGCATGCAGCAACAAGTTCGAAGGACGAGACCTGATCACCAGGCTCCGTACAGGATCGAATATTATAATCGTGAGCACGCCGAACGAAGAGGCCGCCCAGCTCGCGAGACGCATCACTAGCCTCAAGATCGAAGGACGCTCATACGACGTGAACGCTTACGTGGCCGCACCGGAAGACACCCGGCGTGGCGTGATACACGGAGTTGACCCCGGAGCGACACCGGAGGAACTGAAAGCCGATTTGTGGACGCGCACACAGGGTGTTACCATCCACAGTGCTCGAAGACTAGGCAAGACCAAGACAGCTGTCATCACTTTTGACGGACCCATAACGCCGAAACATGTCATCTACTGCGGAGCCGAGTACAAGTGCTACCCGTATCGGCCCACAAGACAAATCTGCTACGTTTGCTGCCAACAAGGTCACCGCTCCGACGTGTGCCCCACACCGGACGCCAAGGCTTGCAAACAGTGCGGGATGCAAAACCCGCCAAAAGACCACCAGTGTACCCCGAGATGCCTGATCTGCGGGGGCAACCACGCTACCGGATCGAGGGAGTGTCAAGACCGATTAAAGAAAGCCAGGGAGCCGCGAGGCAAGGCCAACAGCGGCAACAACGGCGGCGGACGCGAGAGCAGACGTCGCAGCCGGAACGACCGTGGCGAGAAACCGAGGTGGTTCAGCTCGGAGGGGGAGTCCTCCCAGAGCCGCTCGAGATCCCGGACGTCACGGAGCAGTTCACGGAGCCGGTCACGGTCCTTTCCGCCCCTGCCACCCCCGGCCATCAAGGGAGGGAGCCAGCAGCAGCAGCAGCAGCAGCAGCAGCAGCAGCAGCAGCAGCAGCAGCAGCAGCAGCAGCAGCAGCAGCAGCAGCAGCAGCAGCAGCAGCAGCAGCAGCAGCAGCAGCAGCAGCAGCAGCAGCAGCAGCAGCAGCAGCAGCAGCAGCAGCAGCAGCAGCAGCAGCAGCAGCAGCAGCAGCAGCAGCAGCAGCAGCAGCAGCAGCAGCAGCAGCAGCAGCAG